>NW_020948983.1:57059593-57112073 GCF_900497805.2 Vombatus ursinus | reverse complement strand
GGAAGTAGTCAACTGCCCTTGGGGTACCTAACCTGTCAGTGGAAGGTAGGATTGAGAAAGGGAGCCCAAGGGATCACTTTGTAAATCTTTGTAAAGCACTATGCCAATCTTAATGCACCGTATAAACAGCAGCTATTGGATTAGCTAGCAAACTCAGGTCTTCTCACTCTAAGTCTAGTTGTATTTCCCCCACCCACCCACCATCCCTCAATCTAGGATAATCATATTGTTCGCTAAGAATTCCTCTGCTTCTCTCATTCCCAGCTTTATACAGAAGTTTAAAGAAAAATAGAATGAAAGAAAAAATAGTCAGAGGAAATTTGATTTATTTTAGGCTTGTAGCTTGATTTCCATTAAGCCTGCCACCTGGGTTGCTCCAGATTCTGTATATAGGATATTGTACCTGTAGTTGTGGCTGATATGGAGGAGGTTGGTTGACTACTTTTTTCTCCACAGAAGAGAAAAACAGAAGGAATGAGCTTAAGTAAGTGCAAGAGGGATTCCAGCTGAAATAAGGAACATTTTCTTATGGAGAGGACTGCTGAGACTTTGAAATAGATGACTAAGACAGATGAGGAAATAGCCTGCCCTGTCAGAAAACATTTTAAAATGGGAAGGTTCTGACTAGCCTGGGATAGGTTTACCCCTGATCTTCCCAGAAGACAATTGACAGAGAAGAGATAGACTCAAGATGCAGAACAAGACATATGTTTTTGGACATGGCCAGTGTGGGAATTTCTTTTGCTTGTCTATGGATATTTATTACAAGGCCTTTGCTTTTCTTCTTTTTTTAGTGGAGCTTTTGGTAGTTGTATGGTGATGGAGGATTGGGGTAGAATAGGAAAGAAAGAAAGAAAGAAGGAAGGAAGGAAGGAAGAAAGGGTGGAAGGATGGAAGGAAGGAGGGAGGGAGAAAGAGAGGGGAAAAAAGAAAAAAGAAAGAAAGGTCATTGAGGCATCTTTTTTTTAATGGAGAACGGAAGAATAGAAGGAAAGCCAGAAAGAAGACCAGACAAATAGGATAGCTTTGAAAGCTAGAGGTTACTCTTTTTATATACTTTAAAAGAAAAGCCAGCTATATACAATAGAAACTTGCTGTTTCATATAGAATCATCTTTTTCTGTTCTACTGTATATACACGAATATTTATTCTATTTGGTACCTGTTAAGTTGAGAGTAAAAATAAAAATTCATTTATAAAAAGACTTTCCTGGAAGCAGGAAAATGCACTGCATGACCTTTGAAAACCTCTTTCTACTGAGAAGTCCACATCTCTGAGACCTCTTGGCACATAGAAAGAGCCCTGCTAAGCAGGTAAACGACCATCTTCTAACAGCCAAAGGAGTGGAATTGTGGGGAATTGCATGACCCAGAAATGAGTTTTGGAGCTATTATTTTTTAAAGGATATTAATACTGTTGGAAAACTTCAGCTAACAAAGCTCAGCAGAAACCAGAGCAGAAGAAATCTCAGTCCCAAGTCTTGGCTGAGAAATCTACTTTCTTTGCCAAGCAACCACACATTTAAGCTTGTGAATAATTCTGAACTACATGTTTAAAATACTTTTCTTGGTTTTGCAAGTTGAGGGCTGGAAGAAAATAATCTGTCATTATGGAGTTTGGTCTGCAAAATAGGTTGGCTGAAAGCGATATGTTGAAATAGCAGGAGCTGGAAAGCATGACTCATGAACACTGGGGATGTAGATCCCATTTAAAGGGATGAAGTGAAATCCCAATTTAAGGACCCCAGAGAAGTTGCTACACCTTTCTCATAATAATTACCCCGTGGTTTAGTAATTCCTTTTTTTTTTTCCAAAGAACTTTTGCATGCATTATCTCATTTTCTCTTAGAACAGCACTTTGAGCTAGGCAGGTAACCTCACAATGCATGGATAATAAATATGGTGTGAAAAGAGTACAGCGTGGGCAGTCATAAATCCTGGGTTCTGCCCAGTTCCCCAAGTGACTAGCTTTGTGACTTTGGGCAATTCACTTTCCTTTTCTGGGCCTCAGTTTTTTTAGCTGTAAAATGGCTGATTTGGGTTAGCTGATCTCAAAAGAATTATGATCTGGAATTCTATAAATTGCTTGATGGAGAGCAGAAAAGTATGTAGGAAGAAATGGTATGTGCTACAGCATGTGTTATTCTGCTTAAATTACCTGGAAAGGAGGGTCAGTGTCTTCTCTCCAATCTGTCTTCTCTTCCTTCCTCCATAAAGACTTTCTCAATGTTTGGGCTCCCCATGATGTAGCAGAAAGAGGTCAGCGCTTGGAGTCAGAAGAAGTGCACTTGAGTCTTGAAATTATCCTCTGGTAGCTCTGTAACCTTGACATCAATTTCTCCCTCTGTAAAATAGGGATGAAAAGAAGGAAACAAATGTTTATTAAGCACCTACTGTATTCTAGGCATTGTGATAAGTGCTTTACAAATATCTCATGTGATCCTCACAACAATCCTGGAAGGGGGCGGGGGTGCAATAATTATCCCCATTTTACAGTTGAGAACGCTGAGGTAGATTGACTTGCCGAGGATTACGCAGCTAGGAAGTGTCTGAGGCCATATTTGAACTGAGGTCGCCCTGACTCCAGGCCCAGTGCTCTGTCCACTGGGCCACCTAGCGGCTAAATGATCTGTAATGTGCCTTCTATTACTGACATTTTGTGATTCTGAAGGTCATCAATCAATGTCTGCTGGAATGAATTGTACTTATTTAGATATGTTTCAGAAGCAGTGCCCATCTCCTCACCTTCTTACTATTTCTAATATGGCCTGGTCTGGCTGTAGGACATACTCATACTTCCCTGGGAATATTAATATCTTCTTCCACACAAATCAAAAGGCAGAGCATAACCAGTTGAAAGGAAGGCATTACATTCCACCAGATAGATGGTTTGGTGGAGGGAATGATGGACTTTGGGTCAGGAACATCTAAGAGAAAAGTCAAATTCAAAGTTGACCTCTTCTTAGCTGTGTGACCTTAGGTAAGTCACTAAATCGTTTTCTTGTCTACAAAACAGGGATGATAATAGCACCTGTCTTCCAGAGCTGTCATAAGAATACAATGAGAGAAGATGTATAAAGTTTAAAATGCCATATAAATATTAGCTATTCTGGGTAAGTTGAAAAAATATATATATAATATATATATATACACACATACATAAGAATGTACATACATATAGGGGTGTATATGTGTATATGCATTGTATGTGTGTATATATGTATGTGAATGTGTATATGTATGTATTATACATATATGTGTATATGTGTATGTGAGTATATGTGTGTATGTGAGTGCATGTGTGTGTCTGTGTCTACCGTACCACACTGGCTCCCAAGATAATCCCTTTGCACATTCAGCATCCTTCCTGCTTCCCTCAGCACCAACCCCATTTCCAGTCTCACAAAGAAGTTGAAGAAAAATAGAATGAAAAAAGAGACATATGCATATATAAAATACACATATACATGTATGCAAATGCAACTTGTTTTGTTGTTCAGTCATTTTTCAGGTCATGTCTGACACTTTGTGACCCCATTTGGGTTTTCCTTAGCAGAGGTTCTGGAGGGATTCGCCATTTCTTTCTCCAGCTCATTTTACAGATGAGAAAACTGAGGCAAACAGGGTCAAGTGATTTGCCCAGGGTCACACAGCTAGGAAATGTCAGAGGCCAGATCTGAACTCATGAAGATGAGTTTTTTTTTACTCCAGGTCCAGTACTCTATCCACTGTACCCTTATGCAACTTATAGTCTTAGAGAATTTCCAAGGTCAGTCAATAGTTAATTTGCCCAGGGTCAGATAACTAGTCTGTATCAGAGGCCACACTTGTACTCAGGTCTTTCTGACTACAAGGATAGATCTCTATCTACCTTGGCTTTTTGCCTCTCCTAAGATGCCATCAGATGGAAAACCGACCCTGGAATCAGGAAGACCTGGGTTCAAGTCCTGCCTCAGTCCCATCCTGGCTGTGTGACCTAGACAATTCACTCAGCCTCTCAGTGCTCTAGGGATCTCTCTAAGACTATAAGTTGTAGAGAAGTTGCTGAGCTACAATGGCAATTCCCTCATCCAGGAGTTCCCTATCCCATTGAAATCACAGTTCTGTTCTTTGTCTCTGTATCTGCTTTATGTACTTTAAATAATTTGCTGCCCCATAATATAATTTCCATTTTACAGATGAGGAAACAGATGCTCAGAGAGCCAGAGTACTTGCCCATATTCACACAGCCTAGCAGGTACTGGAAGTGGACTTGGAACCCAGTGTCAAAGCCAGAATTCTAACCATTACACAACACTGCCTCCCAGCATATAGAAATGGCACATAGTATATGTACTTGGCACACAGTAGATGCTTAATAAATGTTTATTAATTGATGTGGAGAACAATGGAGAGACAAGTCTGACTAGAGTGGAGATTATATACTAGAGAGTAGCAGCAAAGTTTGCATAATTAGTGTAGGAGTGGTTTGTAGATGAGTTTGAATGCCGAGCAAGAGGCCCTCAGGCCTTATGCATAACATGATGGCATGGAAGAAATCACACACAACTAGGAGTAAGGAATCACAGGTTTTAGTCCTGGCTCTTCAACTACCTGTGCAATCTTATTATTTTATTTTATTTTTCAATTAACAAACATTTATTTTCTCTTTCTCTTACCCATTCACCCCCCATATAAAAGAAAGGAAGGAAGAAAATCCTTGTAACAAAATATGTATATTCAAGTAAAACAAATTTCCAAATTGGCCATGTCCAAAAATCCATATCTCCTTCCATCTGCAGATCACTGATATGTCCATGTCCAAACTGGCCATATCCAAAAATCTGTATCATCATCTCTCTGTCAAGAGGTTGGTGGCATGCACCATCATTTGTCTTCTAAAACCTTGACTGGTCATTGCATTGATCAGAGATCCTAAGTCTTTCAAGATTGTTAATTTTTTTTTACCATATTGTTGTCATTGCATACATTGTTCTGGTTCTGCACAAATTATTTTGCATCAGTTCATACAAGGCTTCTCAGATTTCTCTGAACCCATTCCCTTTGTCATTTCTGATGGCAAAATAGTATTCCATCAGAGGCAGTTAAATGGTGCAGTGGATAGAATGACAGTCCTGGAGTCAGGTAGACTCATCTTTGTGAATTCAAATCTGGCCTCAGACACTTACCAGCTGTGTGACCCTGGGCAAGTCACTTAACCCTGTTTGCTTCAGTTTCCTCACCTGTAAAATGAACTGGAGAAGAAAATGGCAAACCATTTCAGTATCTTTGCCAAGAAAAACCCAAATGGGATCACAAAGAATCAGACATAACTGAAACAACAGAACAATAACAAGAAATGGTATTCCATTAGGATATGTTATCTTAAAGAGGCCACTTCCCTCCCCCCAACCCCAGCCCCACCCCAGGCTTCTTTCTTCACCTATAATGGGAGGATATCGAGATGGGCAATCTCTGAGGCTCCTTCTAATTCTAAAAGTATATGAGGCTGCTTCTGAACTATTAAGAACCAAAGTACATCACCAAAGAATCAAAAGGCTGCACATAGGAACCATGGTTGGGAGAATCACAAGACTGGGGAGGGTAATGGGCAGGCCCAGACAGACAGACAGACTGGGATAGGTACTCTCCCTCTGTCTTCTCAGCCTATTTCTTGATTGTAAGAGGCCAAATTCCATGTCATAAGGGTGAGGTTCAAGTAGAATGAATGAAAAAAAGCATTTATTCAGTAAGCTCTTACTATGTACCAGGCACTGCGCTAAGTGCTGGGAATACAATTAGAAACATGAGACAATCTCTGCTCTGAAGTTCCTGTTAGCTGGGAGTCAGATGGAAAGTCCCCACAGTGCTGAAGGTACAATGGAATCCTTTGGACCTCATGTACTGTCTAGGGCCCAGAGGCCAAAGAAGAGGGCACAAATTTATTTTTCATTAAGTGTGGGTAAGAAGACCAACAGCAAAAATCTGGCAGACCCTGATAATGACAATGGACATGACCCTGGTACCTCTTTAGAAGAGTCAAAACAATGCCAGAACCCTTCTTCAGAGCTGCTGCCTGTAAGAAGGGCTCTTGGGAACTCTAAGAAGGTCTCAGGGATGGCAGGCTGAACACATTTCCCTATCTTTTCCCCTCTTTATGCACTGGGTGACCAGGCTGAACACCCCTAAGAATCTGATTCTTTCTTTCTCTGGATATAGGGTCTCAACAGCACACAAAGCATTCTCCTGCCCCCAAACCTCATTATACTTCCCAGCTGGGATTGTAGCAATGTTTGTTGTTTTCCCGTGCCCTGAGGAAGCATAACTGGGACTTTGGAAGGGGAAGAGCCCCAAAATGCCTTCCCTTCTCACTCTTTGAAGCAAAGCCTGGGGGACTGGAAAAATCTTAAGGGATGCAGACAGATTTATTTTTTGGCTGTGGGAGGAAGCAAGTGGAACCTTGTTAATTACTATGTAAATTACTCTAATAGCCTGACTCCCTTAGTACAAATGTTTGGGGGTTTGAGTATGGGGCAGAGGTAGGCCAGGGATGAGGGGAAGGAAACATGGGAGCTCAGAATGGGAAAGTTGTGTGGGGGGCAGTGAGAGAGGGAAGCAGTGTTTCCTAGGCTACAGATCTCACAGTCGTGATATTTTAGGAGTTAGGCTCACGCAAGAAAGAAACTGAAGGTGAATGTTGCATTTTTTTTTTCAAACTAGGGTAAGAAATCCAAACCCATCCAATCCAAAAAGCAATTATTCTGAGTAGTCAACATATGATACTGGAATGCATGGGAAGCGTTCCATAAGACAGATATTATGGCAAAGAAACACAATTTTAGCGACAGAAAGGAGTTACATATGAGAAAACTGGGGTAGACAGAAGATGACTTGGCTAAGATAGTAGTTGCTTAATAAATGCCTGTTGATTGATTAATCTGCAATATAGTAATTTAATAGAGTACAAACTGTGCATATATCTTATTATTCTATAAGCTCCATGAGGACAGGAACATTTGATGTCTACCTAAAAAAAATTGACTCAATGGAACAAAATAAATCTTTAAAGACTCTTTCAGCAAAGAGTTTCTCAGGCATACGTCAAGATGCTGCAAGATTTAACCACACAGATAATGCCAGTCAATGACTATTAGCATCAAACAAAGAATAAAGCAGGAAGACATTTGCTTACCTCCTCAATGAGGTCATTCAGATGCTCCTATTTATGGGTGACATTGTGCTGATTATATCAGGTCCCAGAATATTACAGTGCCTCTTGATTACTCAAAAGAGAAAAACCTACAAATCCATACAGGATAAACTAAATGGATGAAAGAGGCCAATTGTCTGGACTATGACATGTAGTTGAATGGCCAGTCTATAGAGTTGATCTATTAGTATTTGGGAATAGTCACTGCAGGTAAAGTGATCTGGACCTAGAGTTTAATTAGAGAAAGAAAGTGGACTGGATTGCATTTGGGACATTATATAATTTTTTTATGATACTAAGCTACTCTCCAGCACAAAGGCCTCTATTAAAAAATATACAGATACATAGTTCAAATATTACTCTGTCCACTTTATGGATGAGAAAATGGAGGCTCAGAACAGTTAAGTGAATAGAAGAACTGAGACTTGAATTCTATATCCTTCAGCTCCAAATTCAGTGATCTTTCCATATTAGCTCCACATACACAAAATTATAGGAATAATTGAGGTCTTCTTGAAGCATTTAGGTGTCCAGATGCACCTAAGTCACTCCTTCCCTTTGCAAGAAGTAAATTCAAATCCAACTACTAGTTAATGTTTTTCAGATAAACTCTCGGAGAAGAACCTTCCATAAAAACTACTTGAAATGAGTAAATTCATTTTTTTCTCAAGTAAAATGTAGCTTCTATCTCTGTGGATCTATATGTTATATACACATATAAATATATATAATAAATGTTTGTTGTTTACCCTTCATTTTCAAAGAGGATCAATAACATCACAGGGTGATGTCTTAACTTATGCATGAATTGGACTTAAGTGAGGCAGAGTGGTACAAAGTTGTCAGCCTCACTCTTTCTTCCAGAGTCATCAAAGTCCAGTGGCAAGACAACAGTCAAGATGACTGGCAATGACCTGGGATGCAGTGGATGACCTTGGGGTCTTCGATGTCTGACCGAGCTCTAAGCCCTCTACAACACCTGCTGCAGCTGCCATGGCTATTGGAACAAGTTGTTCTCATCTGTTCATTCTGCTGCGGGAAGCCTTCATGGGCTTGGGGTAGACATCCCCCTAACTCACCAACAGGTTTGAGGCCTGTCGGTTACCCTCAACTTGGTTTAGCCCATCTTCCAAGGGGATTTATTGGGGTGTAGCTACTGTGTATGCTACAGCTTCTTGGAGCCAGAGGTGAGAGTTGGATGAAAAGATGAACACCAAAGGTGGATGAGCAGTCCTGAAAAGGGCTTGGCAAGCCCTCACACCAGAGGTGCTAGTCCTCCTAAACACCTTATATCCCCCCCTACACACACACACACACAGGTCATGTGTGTCAATATTTATGTGGAATCATAGAATGATGGCAACCTAGAAACTCAGAGTTGTAACAGATTGCAGAGGGCATCCTAGCCCAATGAATATTGGAACAAGAATGCTTTCTACAACATCCTCAACAAGTGGTCATCCATCCTTTTCTGGAAGACCTCCAGTGATGGGAAACTCATTACCTTCCAGTACCTGCTTGACCTTGGTCAAGTCACTTAACATCCCTCAGCCTCAGTTTCTTCATCTGTAAAATAAAGAGTGTTGGCCTTGATGACCTTTACAATCCCTTCTAGGATCCTATGATTGCCAAATTCCCTCTCAGTTTTAATCCTCTATGATCTTGATTCTTGTACCCAAAGGAAAAAAGACATTCCTTCGTAAACACAGTCCCTCAAAAATCAGGGAAAAGTGGAAAGAGAGAGAATATGAGAAATATATCCAAGCCCTACCACTAGGTTTTCATCTAATTTAATGACCGCTGCTTTCTTGAGTACCATGGCTTCTATATAAATTGGGGTATTTTAGCTGATATTCCACATGCTACCTGCCATTTGCCACATCTAGGCTGGAACAGAATTTTAGGACCCAAGGGTGATAGTGTAATCCAAGAGTGCCGTTGGGAACAGAGTCCTCAGAGCACGTGCACCATGTTCTGCCTGCTACCAAACCACAAGGAGAAGCTTGATGAGCCTCGTTCTGGATGTCCATTGGGGATGATGTAGAATGGAGAGTTCTTCTACCTATGCATGCAATGAAGTCAAACTTCACTGTCAAGTCAAACTATTTCCAGTCCTCTAATTTTGGGGTGAAAAAATGGATTTGTGACTGGTTACTGGGCCAGAACTGGGAGTATGCATAAAAGATTGGTGGAGGTACCTTAGCCTCTCTTACTTCCCTGTTGTCCAATAAGGAGGAAGAAATGTTATGGGCCTCCCTGTGGAGAGGCCTCAGACCCTGTCTCCCTCAGAGCCTGGGTGAAGGTATGAAACCACCACCGTATGGCCCTGCTGTTGCTGAGAGAGGTGGCACCAGTGAACTTCTTCCCACTCAGGTCCACATGAAGCCATGACCTATGACCCTGCTTTATCTGCCATACTACCTAACTGCCCCAAATGAGCCATTAAAGTACATTATACTTCAGGAAGAGCTCAAAGAAAACCCATTGGCCCCAGGGTTGAATGGGGAAGGATTCTAGTAGAAATAATGCATGATCAGTACCTTCATGGTAACTACAGAAAATAGTCAGGAGTCTTTAGGGCATGAGAGAGGTCAACATGGGCTGGAATTGCTGAAGTCAGATTTCTTCGAGAGGTGAGGCTTGAACCAGACCTTAGGGCAAAACTGGTTTTGCTCACTCACTATCCCCTGAAAGTGCTTTGTGCATTTCTATCTCTTTTACTCATACCATAACACTTGACTAGAATTCTCTCCCCTCTCTTTTAGCTCTACCCAAGTCCTACCTTTCACTGATACCTGGCTTCCATCCCACTTCCTCTGAGCAATATTGCCTGAGCACCACCTGCGATCCCTCCCTCCACCAAAGTCTGATTCTGTACTCCTTGTCTGTGCCCCTCCTGGTGACCTTACACTGTTCTCAAATTGTTTCATGTGTATCTTGTCTTTCCAAACTGATAGTAAACTTCTTGAAGGCAAGGGACTTTTCTTTCTCTTACATAACCTAGTACCTGGGATACACTGTATGGGGTGCTCAAGAAGAAAGTAGGCTGGACTGCCTTCAGGAAATTTCAAAGCTCCTAGTGAACCCTAGACTTATCCCAGAAACAAAGATGCATCTTTGAGTTTGAGATGGTTATAGGAAGGAAGTCCAATAGCACCAATAGTCTACCTGTGGTGTTGTTTGGCTATGCACCATAGAATGCTATAGTTTCCAGAGAATTAAAATGAATGTCACACGATGGAGGACAATGGAGAGGTGCATTGGAGGAGCAGCCTGAACATAAAACTAATAAATACCTCTGACGAGGAATTAGAGGGAAGGATGCCATTATGACAAGGTGTGATTGAAAAAGAAGATGGGCTGGTCATGTGGTGAGGGATAACAGGTAGATGTGCTAAGTGCTCCATACTAGTATCACCCAAATAGCAGGAGAAAGTGAGGAAGCACCCCATCGCAACTATATTGAGTAGACCTTTTGTGCTGAACTTATGGGAGGACATGGAAAAGAGTATCATTGATGGGGAATATGTGAATGGGTGGGTTCCACATCATTGGAAAGAATATCCAAACCAATGAAATCTCCAATCCATTTAGCACTAGGCTTAGGGGCAGCAAGACTTGACCTCAGATCTCATCTCAGATACTAGCTACTCACACTACTAGTTGTGTGACCCTGGGAAAGTCACTTAACCTCTGCCTGCCCCAGTTTCCTCAGCTGAAAAATGGGGATCATAACAGCACTTACTTCCTAAGGTTGTTGTCAGGATCAAACAAGATAATATTTGTAAAGTGCTTAACACAGTGCCTGGCACATCGTAGGCTCTTAGTAAATACTTGTTTCTTTCCTTCCTTCCTCCCTCCCTGTCTTCCTCTCTTCCTTCCTTTTTCCTTCCCTTCCTTCCTTTCTCCTTCCCTTCCTTCCTTTCTTCTTCCCTCTCTCCTCCCTTCCTTTCTTCCTTCCTTCCTTCCTCCCTCTTCTTCCTCCCTCCCTGCCTTCCTTACCATGAGCCTGTGTATTATACACACATGTGTTCTCATGCCATGTATATGCATAGGTATGTATTTGTATTTTGTGTATCTGAACATGTATTTTGTGTATGTATGTGTCTGTTTATCTATCTATCTATATATGGATATATCTGTGTGTTGTACGTCATGCACACATGTGTATTTGTCTATGTGTTCGCATCTCTAGAGGTATGCTGAAAGAAAGCAGGAGTGGGAAGACTGGGGAGGGAAAGATAGTACCACATGTGTATCTCTCTCTTTAATCTTAGTATGTCACCATTGGTGAAATATTACTGAGCAGCTATCTCTTTTCTTGTCATTCTTCTTAATGAAAAATTAGTGAGCATAAGGAGTAAGTTGTCAAACACTAGGGGAGCCCTTCGCGCTTGATGGGTTTTTGCAGACGTCGCCCCAGTGAGAGGAGCTTGCGTGAACACTGCAAACTGTTCTTCTTGCCTTAAGTTGAATACAAGAAAGAGAAACTGCAGCCCCATTTCCAAGGGAAATTTATAGACTGACATTAAGCAGGTGCTTTTGACTGGCAGAGTTTTCCAATCTCTTCCAAAGGCAACACAAAATCCTCTTTGCAGTTTTTCCTCTCATTTCCAATTCAACAGTGGTTTGTGTCCTTTTCCTTTGTCCTGCTTCCACCCCCTTTGAAAGCTCCTAAGCTTTATGAGGGCAGGGACTGTGTCTTCCTTCCTATAACCATCTCAAACTCAACGTGCCCCAAATAGAGCTCATGATCTTTCCCCAACCCAAACCTATTCCTCTTCCAAATTTCTGAATATTTCTTAAGGGCATTGTCATGTTTTTGGTCATCTTGGTTCTCAATTTTGACATTATCCTTGAATCCTCAAGGATGTATCTCATCATTTATCAAGCAGACTTTATCAGCCTATATATAGTAGACATTTATCAAATAGACTTATCGAGCCTACATCCACAGCATCTGTCTTATCTGTCCTGGGCTCTCCACTCACATGACCATCACCCTCATTCGGATCCTCATTGCTTCTTGCCTAGACTATTGCAATACTTACCTAACTGGTCTCCTTTATTTCCAATTAATCTCCATTGCCTAGTGCAGTGCCTGACCCATAGTAGGCACTTACTTAATAAATATTTATTGATCTAGTGATTGATTCTATCCTCCTGTTACTGCCCAGAATAGCAACAGATAGCAAACCCTCGATAGATGTTTATTTCATGTTTTCCATGATTGCACATATATAACCTATATCAAATTGCCTACCGTCTCAGGGATGGGGCAGACGAGAGAAGGAGGGAGAAAATTTGGAAATCAAAAGTGTTTTAAAATGAATGCTTAAATTGTCTTTACATGTAATTGGAAAAAATAAAATATTATTTTATTTTAAAAATAAATGTTTATTTAATTGAACTGAATTGTCTCCCCCATTAGACTGGGAGCTCCTTAAGGACAAGTGCTGTCTTTTGCTTTTCTTTGTATCCCCAGTACTTAGCACAGTGCCTGGTATACAGTAGGTGCTTAATAAATGTTTATTGACTCACTCACTCACCAGGCTTACAATATATCATGAGAGACATTTTGCATATATATAAAATGTTTTCCAGGGTGAAGATGATGCTACCCCAGTACTTCTTCTCATTTCTTTTCTTAGATTGGGTCCACCTTCCATTAGACCCAAATTACATGGATTAAGAATGATTGGATACTTGGCATGTTGATAAACATCTGGACGACTACTCAGTTGTTTCGATGCCAAGTAGAAATAGTCTTACACTCCTCTGCTTTAAGAGCTAATATTTTTCTTTGTGACCCAACCAGGGGATGACTGAAAAGGGCCAATTACATACAGGAATTAGGATTAGTAAGAGGCCTTGGGGGATAAAATATGGTATAATGAAAAGAGCTCCAAGTGTCAACCAACCAATCAATCAATAAGCATGTATTAAACACCTACTATATGGAAGGCGCTATACTAGGAACTAGAGATACAAAGACCAAAAAGGAAACAGTCTAATTTATCCTGTCTATATCTTGTTTGAACATAGTCATTTGCATGTTGTTGCCCCCATTAGACTGTGAGCTCCTGGAGGGCAGGGGCTATCTTTTGCCTTTCTTTGTATCTCCAGCACTTAGCACAGTGCCTGGTACAGAGTAGGTGCTTAATAAATGATTTTCTAAGCTTATATTCTACAAGAAGAGATATTATGCACATATATAAGTATACATAAAAATACAAAATAAATATGAGGTAATTTTGTGGTGGAAGCAGCAGCTACAGAAAGGGCTTCATGTAGGAAGTGGCACTTGAACTCATCTTTGAGAGAAGCTAGGAAAAAAAATAAAAAATAAATAAGTAAAATTAAAAAAAGAAAGAAGCTAGGGATTCTAAGAGACAGAGTTGAGAAGGGAGTGCATTACAGTCATGGGGAAAGGTGTGGAGGTGGGAGATGAATGAATAAGCCTTTAATAAGTGATTACTATGTAGAAAATACTATGATGGGAATACTGTGTGTGAGGATCAGAAAGTAAGACAGTTTAACTGGATAGTAGAGTATATAAAAGATAGTAATGTGTAATAGGTCTAGAAAAGTAAATCTGGAACCAAGTTATAAAGGGATTTGAATGCCAAACAGAATTCACATTTTATCCTAGAGGCAATAGGAACCTAATAAAGTTTTGTGAACAGACTGGTGCTATAAAAATATTACTTTGGCAGCTGTGTGGAGGATAGTTTGGAGACAAGGCGATCAGCAAGGAGACCATTGCTAGAGTCCAGATGGGATATATGGAGGTCTAGAGCTAGGCTAGTAATCCTGTAAGTGGAGCGAAGAGGACAGATTAAAAATATTTTGTGGAGGTAGAATTGACAAGATTTGGCAAGTGATTTAGACATAGGGGTTGAAGGAGAGGGAGGAGCCAAGATGGTAGTTTCCTTGTTGGAAATAAAGAACTTAGGAAGAGGGGTGAGTTTGGAGGATAAGGAAGATAATGACATAAGATCTCAGCCTGGCTCTACTATTTACCAGTTGTGTGACTATGAACAAGTCACCTCATTCCTCTCAGCTCCTCTGTTCTCCTCTGTAAAATGAATACAACAAGACATGTCCTATCCATCTCACAGTTTTATGAGAATTCATGGACATAATGGATGAAAAAGCACTTTGGAAAATTTATAATGTATTATATATCTATAGGGCATCATGAATAGGTATTTAAAAACACTTTGAAATAGTAGAAGCATAATGTAAATTATCAATCTAAAGAAACAAAAGCATCCTCATTCTGCTGTCCCAATAAATTCAATAGGATCCACATTAACAAAAGGTTGGGCTCCATTTGTCCAAATATAACCTCAATTTCACCTTCTGTAGAGAATCCCGGAAATGCTATTGAAGGAATGGTTGAAGCATCTGGGGAATATTTAACTTGGAGAAGAGAAGGCTAATAACAACAACAAAAAAGATGCTTGTCCTAAAGCAATGAGGCAAATTTGACCTCACAGGCATTACTAAGACTTAGAGGAGAATGAGACTAATGACTAAAATGTGTCCCTGGACAGCTATAACTTACTTGAAAGAAACAGGATAGTAAAATGGGGGTGAGGATGGGCAGGGAGCAGAGTATAGCATCATATATTTAGAAGGCAAACTCTTGAGTCAAAATCTAGGAGCCAGAGGGGGGAAGTACAATAGAGAGCATTTGGGTAAAGATCAAAGGAGGAATATACAAGTGATTTTTGTCAACAGAGTATATTACAGACCACCTGGACAAGAGGAGTTAGTTGAAATGTTTGGGAAACAAATCACAAGCCTATCAGAGAGGCATGATGTAGTGAAGGGGGACTTCAATTATATTAATGTTCAACAAAATTCTCTTTCTGTTAAAAATAAAGCAATAAACAGCTTCTTGACTTGCCTTAATGTTAATTTTATCTTTCAAAAGACGGCTAAACAAACAAGGGGGAATTCTATAATCCTATTCTAGATCTGATTATCACCAAAAGGAGTGAAAATGATAGAAACCTTAGGGAGGAGTGACCACTCCTTCCTAGGGTTGGTGATAGAGGTAGGGGCCAGAATGCTACAATGCAGAAAGAAGGCAGCTTGAGTTAACGTTGCCCTACTCCTCAATGATGTTGTGAGGTAGGACACTATGAAACAGACACACTCTGGGGTGGTTTGTGCTATCTTCATTCCTAGGGAGATTGATTGAAACCCAAATGGGAGCCACTCGGACTACTTTAGTATTGAGCAGGAGACTTCTGACACTTTTGCCTAGGGGTCACTGACGATACATTTGGAAGATGGAGTGAAGCTGTTCTCATTTGTACCTGTTTAGTAAAGCAATTGTTTATTTAAACCCTCAGGCTCTGAGTAGTATATTGCATCAGATGTGGAGCCCCTTTTGGGACAGAAGGAGATGAAATCCAGGCATAGTCTGACATGGAACCCTAGAGAGCAGATTTCAAGGATTTCAGAAGAAGGATGGTTAGGATCCCGTGAATTGAAATTCTATAGGGGAAGTCTGCTAAAGAGAAATGAAAAACTCAAAAATGAACTGCTAAAAACAGAAAAGGAAACAATTCCGATGAGGAAAAGCAGGATCTGTCTGAAGAAACTGACGAGGATGTTCAGAGAATCTACCAAATTAGATTTTAAAAGGATATGTACAAAATGCGGCACCACTTTTCAGAGAGGGCATTGATAAACTGGTAAGTATCCAGAGAAAGGCAATCATGATAGTGAAGTTTAATTCCCTTCTAGGCAAGGCAAGGCAAGAAGCATTTATTTGGCATTTACTATGTGAAAGGCACTGAGCTAAGCATGGAGATACAAATACAAGCAAAAAGATAGTCCCTGCTCTCAAAAAGCTTGTTGTTCAATCATTTCAATCACGTGCAACTCTTCATGACCCTATTTGGGGTTTTCTTGGCAAAGAGACTGGAGTGGTTTGTCATTTCCTTCTCCAGCTCATTTTACAGATGAGGAAACCGAGGCCAATAGGATTAAGTGACTTGCCCAGGACTAATAAATATCCAAGAATGAATTTGAACTTGAGAAGATGAGTCTTCCTGACTCTAGGTTCAGCACTCTATCCACTGAGTCACCTGGTTTACATTTTATTTTCTTGTTTTTAATTTTCAATCCCAAATTCCTTTTCTTTCTCCTCCGCCCCCCCACCCACCCATTGATAAGGCAAGAAAAGTGAAATCTGTCATCAAAACAAATTTCTAAATTAACTATGAGAAAGAAACAAAGAAGGAAGGAAGAAAAATGAAAGAGAGAAAGAAGAAAGAGAAAGGAAGGGAAGGAGAAAGCAAGGAAAGAAAGGGGAAAAGGGATGTTGATCAGAGTTCCTAAGTCTTTCAAAGTTGATTGTCTTTGCAGTATTGATGTTATTGTATAAATTGTTCTCCAGGTTCTGTTCATTTCACTTTACATCAGTTCATACATCAGTTTTTCTGACACTAAGGAGCTTGCACACATTTTAATGGAGGACGACAACACACAAAAGGGTCCTGAAAAGGAGGACTGGGGTCAGGGTAGGGGGGTGGAGTACAGAAGTAAAGTCAGGAAACAGTGCCAGGAAGGATATGAAGGTTGGCTGGGTTGGGCCTCTACACAAAATAGAGGTCCTGAGAGGAAGTCATTCATAGACGAAGGGGGTCAACATAGTGGAAATGCTGATGGATATGCCAGGATGAGACATGGTGGCAAAGCCTGGAAAGTCAAAACCAGAGTCAGGAGGGGAATAAAGGTTGGCCAGCCTGGGCCCCTTCCCAAAATGGAGGCCTGGCAGTTTCTCCCAGGAAGAAAGGGGAGAGCAGTTCTAGGGTAAGGAGGCTCCAGGTGTTGAGAAAAGCTCCCGGATGTTGAGACAGCAGCCAAGGCATGGTGTCAAAGTCCAGAGAGTCAGAAGAGCTGGGAGGTGAATGATTTTTGGTCTGAAAGCTCTTTGGACTATGTGTTATTTTTTTCCTATCACCTACAAGGCCAAGCATAAAGCTGGACATCTAGTAGATATTCAAAAATTGTTCATTGAACTAGACTTATTTGAACCTAGAAATCAGAAAGGTAAATGCTTCTGTGTGGAAAGAGGTAGTTTAAAATCAATCAACAAATACATCCACTAATGCCATGTATATACATGTGGGAGAATGTACTTCGGGTTTATAGGAAAGATATACTTATTATGCCATATCAATAAATCCCTTTGCCTTGAAGTAATTGTGTCCTCTGCATGATTAGAATATAGGCAAAACACCAGTGGGGGCTCAAGAGATAGCCTTTTAGGAGTGTAGATCTATGGAATATCCTGAATCTGGGAAAATCATCTCCTACCTGTGAAGTGTAAGTTATTGAAGAAGTTGAGCACATTTGTTAAAATAAGGAGTTTGAATTTGATAACGTCTAAGGTCCCTGCTAGCTCTAGCAGTCTATTATTCCATAATAATAATGATTTAATTCCATTCATCAAACAATTGTAATTGATAGCCACCTTTGGGATTGATGCTCCTCTGGGTCAGCATAACTCATCATAAGTAAGGGAAATTTACACAGACTTCAAAAATGATATTGAAATGGAAGCAATGGTCTTTTATGAGGGGATGGAGTTGGGGACACAAGCATGCAGATGAAGAGATGGGCCCTGGAAACTGAAGGGGAAAGAGTTAGAGACCACAAAACTGGGAAGGGAGCAGATCGGGGATGTAAAAACAGGCAGAAACAGGGTGTCTGATCCAATAAGAATGTTGTTAAGTGCCCATGGGCAAAGATACAGTTTGAGGTGCTGGCGATAAAAATACAAAATGAAAAACAGTTCTTCCCCTCAAGGCACATACATTATATATCCGAGATAGCAGGGCTGGAAATGAGATAGATTCTACTAAGGAATGAGGGTGGGACAAGAACCGGAACCAGTGCTAGCTCCTGTCAAGAAGTTGAGAATGAAAGTTTGGTACCTTGGAGCCTGACTTCCTTGGTCAGGACAGTAATGACTCAAGGATGAACTGGTCTCCCATCCTCAGAGGCTTTCTGCTATTGATGAGACCTGCCCAGGTCACTTGTCTCTGCCTCTCAACAAGCTCAATTCATGGTCAACAAACATTTATTAGCTTACTACTGAGTTCAAGGCGCTGTGCTCTGTGCAAAGATAAATGACACAGAACCTACCCTTGAGAAACTTACAGTCTAATAAGGAGGCTGAAACATGGGTAGAAATAAATATAACATCTCAGAGGACTCCAGTCAGAGAGAGCCTTTGGAGGTCCCAGAGTCCATCTCCCTGCCTCTGGTGATGACTTTATTAGAACCATCTGACGCACTGCCATCAGATCCTAGTGCTTAGCTATATTCTCTAAGCTCTTCCCTGGTGTTAAACCAAAGTCTTTGTGTGGTAGCTAAAGCACATCTCCGCATATTCTCACCTTATTGAAGTCCATTTCGGTTTTTTTGTTTTGTTTTGTTTTAATACAATATTAGCAAGAGGCACAGCCCAGACCAATGAGTAAAAGGCTGGCTCAGAGTCAGGAAGAGCTGAGTTCAGATCTCATCTCAGACACTGCATGACACTGGACAAGACAGCTGATCACACTAAGCCTCAGTTTCCCCATCTGTAAAATGTAGTTAATGATAGCACTTATCTCATAGGATTATTATAAGGATCAAAGGAGAGAATATTGCAAACCCTAACATGCTCTCTCTCTGTGTCTCTCTGTCTCTTTCTGTCTCTTTTTTTCTCTCTCTCTTCCCCTACATCCCAGTCTCTTTCTATTTGCCTGTCTCTATATGTGTGTATATGTCTCTCTCTATATAATATATATCATGTGTGTAGTTATATACCTATATATTATATTGTGCATATATGTATTATATATGTCTATGTATATATGTATGTGTGTGTGTATATATACATATATATATATATGTAGCAACGAGGTAGCATAGTAAGTAAAATATGAAACTTGGGGTCAGGAAGACCTGAATTCAAATCCTCCCTCAGATATTTACTGGCTGTGTGTTACTGGGCAAGCCTCAGTAGCACTTGTCTCCCAGAACTGTTATGAGGATGAGACAATATTTGTACAGCACTTTGCAAACTTTAAAGTGCTATGTAAGTGCTTGCTATTGTTATAAAAAACTAGCTAGTTATCACTGCCTCTGACATATACTAGCTATGTGACCCTGGGGAAGTCACCTTACTTTTCAGTGCCCCAGGGAATATGTTACAGATAGATGTGAATCAGTTGGGAAGAAGCATTTCCATTCCTCCCTGAAATCATGAAATCACAGGTCTGGACCAAAAAAAAAAATCATTTATTAGCAAATGCTATTATGGACTGAACTGCTTGGCGAAGGCAGCTGGCTTAGCCCAGAGGAGCTAGCCCATTTTTCTTGTATGGCGGCTCCCGTGAAAGCAAAATCACATTATTGGAGGAATAATGTCAGAGTTGCATTGATTGCGCAAGATGGTCGGTTCCTTTTAAGTGGTACGTGTGTGTGCATGTGCGTGAGTGCGTCCACGGGAGTGTACAGTTCTGTTAGTTGAGTAAATAAGAATCCACCATGCTCATAAAATTCCAGCACAGTCAAGCATAATGGGGCCATCTGCCACTTGCTCAGTGAAACCTCACTTTATAGCCCTCAGCTGCAGTGGGCTCCCCTTCCTCGTGACTGGCTCTGGAGCCAGTTGTGAAAGGAGGCCCACCCCTCCCCTCCCACCCCTGGCCCTCCTGGGCCAGTGGACCACTGGACCATGGCCGCTGGCCTCAGCTACAGGTCCTCCCAGCCCTACGGCCAAGGGCAGCCATTCTCCAGACGTGCTCTCCCCACAGAGTCCAAGCCCCGAGTGGCTGCAGCCGGTGGACAGGAAGATGGATTGCACCCGTCTAGCTCACCCTTAGCTCACCCGTGATTATAATTACGTTAAATTGCTATTTAATGGGGTACACATCATCTTCTGACAGTAAGTAATTTTTATAATCTGTATTTACAATAAACTATTTTGTCTCAGTTTGGGGGAAAAAAACCTGCTGAACCCCCTGCCAGAGACCTCCCCCCATCCGAACTGGTAAGCTTTGGGTTTCTGCACACACACAAAACCATCTGCCTTCACAAGCCTCCTGTCTTTGCGCCGTCAACATCGGTACCCTCAGATATGAGAAGAAGCAGCTCCCCCAGAAGGGCTTCTGAGGGAACAAACTTCTGGCTAGAAAAAGAAAACTCAGATTGTCCTGAACAGGAGTCAGCCACGGAGCCCAGGGAATTATTATATACATCCCAGAGAAACTGGCAGCCCTAGGTTCAGCAGCAGGTGCAGTGAGGTCTGGGCGCTCACAAGCTCGCATTTCATCTGCAGCCACGGTGTTTCTGAACTAGGGTTCCCTTTTTCTGGTTGAAAAGGAGAGCTCCTTTAGAAACAAGGGCCCAGAGGAGGCTGCGAGTGTGATTGGAAGTTGCTACTTGTTCCTACCAACTTTAGCATCTTTAGGATCATGGGGGGGAGGGGGGGAGGGAGGAAGGAAGGGAAAAAGGAAGGGAGGGAGGAAGGGAGGAAGGAAGGAAAAAAGGAAGGGAGGAAGGAAGGAAGGAAAAAAGGAAGAAAGGGTGGAAGTAAGGGAGTGAGGGAGTGAGGGAGGAGGTAAGGGGAAAGGAAGGAAAGGGGAGGGAGGAACCCCAGGTCCTTTTACTGACCCCAAAGGGAAAAGCCTATTATGTGCCAGGCACCATGCTAAGCATTTTACAAAAATTATCTCATTTTGATGACAATCTTGGGGGGGGGGGAGTTAAGTGCTGTTACTATCTCCATTTCACCGATGAGGAAACCAAGCCAAACAGAGTTTAAATGATTTGCCCAGGGTTACCCAGCTAGCAAGTATCCAAAGCTAGATTTGAATTCAGGACTTCCTGACTCCAGGGCAACACCCTATCCACCACCATGTAGCTGCAAAGAACCTTAGAGATCATCTGATCCTCTCACTTTACAGCTGAGGAAGATGAGACCCAGGGGCAGTGAGGCGGCTGTGGATAGAGCACTGGCCCTGGATTCAGGAGGACCTGAGTTCAAATCCAGCCTCAGACACATAACACTAGCTGTGTGACCCTGGGCAAGTCACTTAACCCCATTGTCTAATTAAAAAAAAATATTAAAAAAAAAAGAAAAAAAAGATGAGACTCAGAAAGGTGGAACAATTTGCCCAAGGTCACACAGCGACATAGTAGGGAAACCAGAACCTAGATGTTGGGATTCCTACTACCCCACACTGCCTACATTTTCCATGATAAGAGATTCACTCTCTAGGGTTGTCTTTAAAATGAGTAGACCCCTGGAAGGGTCTGCCTCAAAACTGTCCCTTCTCCCTTGGTGAGAGTTATTCTCATTCCAGCTTGGATGACACTTAAAAAGGATTGTAAAAATGTCCTGGGATGCCTTTAGAACAGGAGTTCTTAGGATCTGTGAACTTTAAAAAGATATATATTTTGATAACTATTTCAAGATTCCCTATAATCTTACATATTTGAGTTTATGCATTCAGCATTCTTCTGAGAATGGGTCCATAGGCTTCACCAGACTGACAAAGAGTCTCTCCGTGACACAAAAAAAGGTTTAATTAATTAAACCTTTAATTAAATTAAATTTATTTTATTATGTAATATATATAAATTTATTAAGTTTAATTTAATTAAACCCTGGCTTTACAAAGTCCCCTACTGGGGACATCTGAGCTGGTGAGGTCATCTGTTGGTACCTTGGCAAGTAGTTGGAGCTGTTAACTTAAGCTGAGTGAGTGTGAACAAGGAGAGTCAGCCCTCCATATATCAAAGAGCTAGACAGTGCCCAGGCAAAGGAAACTGGCAAGAAATTAGGTGGCTAGAACTAAAGAACCCCCACCAGTGTCAGGCGAGACAAGGAGAGTTATTCTTCAGGTGGGTTTAATAGCATACAATCATAGAATTATTGATCTAGGTCTGAAAGGGCCTTAGAGGCCATCTGGTTCAATCCCCTCATTGTTTGTTGGTTTGTTTTATAGAGGGGGAAACTAAGTCTTAGACTGGAAAGTGACTTGTCTGAGGTAGTTACATCATGGATTTAATGGTACTGAGAAAGGAAGAGGAGGAGGGAGAAAGGCCCAAAACATTAACTTTCACCATTAGCAAAAACGTCTTCATGAACACTTATTGAGCACCTACTGTGTGTAGGACACATGTGCATAGGATACTATGAAAGTTATTGAATCAGACAAGTTTCTAGGTTGAGATAATAGATGATTGTTGTTTAGTCATTTTTTCAGTCCTGTCTGACTCTTCCTGTCCCCATTTAGGGTTTTCTTGTCAGAGATACTGGAGTGGTTTGTCATTTCTTTCTCCTGCTCATTTGACAGATGAGGAAACTGAGGCAAACAGTTAAATGACTTGCCCAAGGTCACGCAGCTGGGAAGTGTCTGAGGCCAAATTTGAACTCATGAAGATGAGTCTTCCTGACTCCAGACCTCACACTCTTATCCACTGTACCACCTAGCAGTCCCTAATAGGTGATACACATATGAAAATATACCATACACATATATATCATACAGGGCATGAATGCAAAATACCTAATCCTGACCTTCATGCTTGGATCATAAGTCATAGCTTTAGAATTCAAATAACCTTAGACATTATCTACTCCGGTCTGTCCATTTTACAAATGGAAGAAATTATTAGCTCCTTAGGCTAATCAGTAACTTCTCAGGGTCTCAGTTTCCCCATCTGTAAAGTGAATGAGCTAGAGTAGAAGATCTTTCCTAGATCTTAATAACTTTTGATTCTTGTGGTACGGTCAGTATAAACAGTAGCTGCCACAAGAATTCAGAGGAGGGAGAAATCACTCAAAGCTGGGACAAGTCCGGAAGGCTGCATGGAAGAGATGGCACTTGAACTAAACCCTAAAGAGAGGAGGCTTGGTAGGGAAAATGGGTGGGCATGAGGGGGATTTAAAAAATGTAAACTCCTTAAAAGCAGGAATTATTTTTGTTTTTGCTCTTGTGTCTCTAGCACCCAGTACCAGTGTGTTTCGCAAAATAGGATAATGGGCATCATAATCAATTTATGTTGAATTGACTTTGTCCAAAGTAGGACCAATTAAAAAACCTGTTACCTGCCCTTACAATTGTCCTAGATATCTGGAAGAAAGGGCCCAGGCCATTGAACCTACCTCGTCTCATAGAATCATAAATTTAGGGCTGAATGGGATCTTCCATGTCATCAAATCCTAACCCCTCACTTTACAGATGAGGAAACTGAGGCAGAAAGAAGTTATGTGACTTGCCCAGCATAACACAGCTAATAAATACCTGATTCAGGATTAGAACCTGGATGTTCAGGACTCCAAGTTGAGTGCTCCAGTCACTACACCACCCTGCCTCTTCTTTTCATCTGATTTTCTGAGGAGAAGAAAGAGTTGGAGTACAGAACTCTGTTGATCTGGGAGAAGAAGGATGGGGCAGGAGAAGCAGGAGGGAGGGAAGCCAAGCTCCTTGGTGGAAGCCTAAGAATCTGTTGCTAAACTTTGCTTCTTGCTCTAGCCTCCAAACCGGCCTCCTCAGGTGAGGGAGTGGATTTTCCTGAAGCAGCTAGCTAGTTTCCAGGTGATTTTCCAGGGTGAAAGTCACCTTTCAGGCTCACATTTTTTGACCCCAGTTTTTGTTTTGTTGTGTCTTGAAAGGGAAAGATATTTACTAAAGCCTCCTGAAATGTTCCTGTCCAAACATTCCCTCACCCTTTCTGGCATTTCAACTACTCTGAGGACTTTTGCTCTGAAAAACAAGGCCTGCTTGAATTTTCCAGATACTTGGAGTTTCCTTTTCCTCCTTTTTTCTGTGTACAAAGTAGCCACCTCTGTCAGCAATTAATCACTTCTTTTGGATGCCATTTCCTTTGCTCCAAAAGGCTCTTGCATTGAGCTTAGATTCCTAGGACTGTAGAGCCTAAAAGGCCCTTTGGGGTCATCCCATATAGCTTTCTGCTGCTTGCTATTTGTGTGACCTTGGGCAAGTACCTCCCCAGGCCTTAGTTTCAAAATTCTGTTGGCCCCTTTAAGAGTGGGCCGACTGGCGCTGAGACCAGGCTCTAAAACTGTGGGGGATCTGTCTGTAGAGATTATTAAGGAGAACAATTACATACAGATGGAGGGTAAGTATCAGGAAAGTGGAGGGGAAACTTACAAAGAATTAGTAAAGCAGTTATATAGCTTGCAGCTGATTGGGGTGGGGAAGGCCATCATAGGTTTTGTTGGAGACCTGAGGCATCCCACCATCGAGGGCTTCTTCTCTCGGGCTACAAGGCAAAGAAGCCTAAGGGTAGGTCCAGACATTTTGGAGTGTTAAGAAGGTCATTTCTTTCACTTGAAAATTATGATCTTACACTAATACACTGTTGGTAGAGTTGTGAACTGATCCAACCACTCTCGAGATCAGTTTGGAACTATGCCCAAAGGGCATACCCAGACATACCCTCTGATCTGTTTTTGTACTTGTAGGCCCTTTTTCCTTTTTTATAATGTCTTTGGGATACAGACCTAGTAGCTGATCTGCCTGGGTGGAGAGATTCCATGTCAGGAATTCGCTACCCCATATCTAGACTAGGGGTTCTTGACTTGGGGTCCATGAGCTTTTTAAAAATATATATTTTTATAACTATATTTCAATATGATAGAATTTCCTTGTAATCCTGTGTATTTTATTTTATGTATTTAAAAACAACATTCTGAGATGGGCTCTATAGGCTTCCCCAGATTGCCCAAGGAAACCACGACACAAAAAAGTTAAGAACTCCTGATCTAACTAATGCATTGTTGGTAGAGTTGTGAACTGCTTCATCCATCTTGAAGAACAATTTGGAACTATGTTCAAAGGGCTATACAACTGTGCATAGCTTTTGACCCAGCAATACCACTTCTAGGTCTGTATGCCAAAGAAATAAAAGAAAAGGGAAAAGGACCTATTCATACAAAAATATTTACAGCAGCTCTTTTTGTGGTGGCAGAGAATTGGAAATCGAAGGGATACCCATCAATTGGGGAATAGCTGAACCAGTTGTGGTATATGATTGTAATGGAATACTATGCTATCAGAAATGATGAGTAGGCTGATTTCAGAAAAAACCTGGAAAGACTCATATGAACTAATCCAAAGTCAAGTGATCAGAACCGGAAGAACATTGTACAACAGCAGTTATTATACAATGATCAACAACAATATTATACAACAGCAACAGCAATATTATACAGTGATCAACTGTGAATGACTTTGCTGTTCTCAGCAAGACAATTCCAAAGGATTTATGATGAAAAATGCTATCCACCTCCAGAGAAAGACTTGATGGAGACGGAATGCAGATTGAAGCATCCTGTTCTTCACTTTCTATATTTTTTTCATGTTTTTCCCCCTTTGGGTCTGTGTCTTCTTTTACAAGATGATTAATATGGTAATATGTTTTACATGATTGAACATGCATAACCTATATCAAATTGCTTACTGTCTCAGGGAGTGGGGAGGTGAGGGTGGGAGGGAGAAATTTTGGAACTCAAAATTTTTAAAAAAATGAATGTTAAAATTATCTTTAAATGTAATTGGGGGAAAATAAAATATTATTTAAAAATAGAATTTTGATTTTAATAGCCCAGTGACCTGTGCTTCATTCTATACACACCTATGACCATTAAGAAATCAAACAATCATGATGTACCAATGGAAAAAGTCCTTTTTCTAGAATCCAAAGACCAGGGTTCAAATCTCATCTCTAATGCTTACCTTCTGCAGAGCCTCTCTGGGCCTCGGTTTCCTCATCTGTAAAACAAGAAAATTGAATGAGATGGCCTCTGAAGTCCCTTCCAACTCCAGGTCTATAATCTAGTAGACCAATGCATTCATTTTTGCAGGTCAGGAACTTGAGGACTCAGTCAAAGGGCCACACTTGAGGACCTAGAGGGCCAAAAGTGGCCTTGAGGCAGCAGGTTCCCCACCCCTGTCTTCTACCACACCCAATCTAGCTACCTCCATTCTCAGTCTTATTTCTTACAGCTCCAGGCAGAAAACCTTAGCTCAAGCCAGGCTGATCTCCTTCCATTAGCTCAACAAACATTGATTAAATATCTACTATTTACCAAGCACGGAACTACTGGCTGAGGATATAGCAAGAAAGACAAAACAGTCCCTGCCCTCAAGGAACTTAAATTTTACATCTCTGAACATGCCTTGATCTGGGTTCTCACTTTCTGGGTTTTACTCTGATTGTATGTACCCAGTCACCTTTAATTCTCTCCCTTTCTCCCTTCCCTGTAAGAAACCTGTACATCCCCACTCAGATGCAACCTTCTCTGTGAAGCCTTCCCTGGTCACCCCAGCTCACCATTATCTCCTTCTAGCTTCCAGAGCACTAACTCCTATGTAGAGATAGTGGATAGGGTACTGACCTTAGAGTCAGGCAGGGGTGAGTTCAAATCCCGTTTCAGATACTTCCTGGCTATGTGTCCCTGAGAAAACTTAACTTCACTGCACCTCAATTTCTCTGTCTGTAAGTAAAATGGGGTTAAAAAAAATAGCATAACTTTGTAGGGTTGTTGTAATGATCAGATGAGATAATGTGTGTGAAGTGTTTTCCAAACCCTGAAGTGCTATGTAAATGTGAGCTACATTTGGCATTTATATGTGAGGAAACTGCTGTATAATTTTGAGGAAAAAAATCTGTTGTATTTATGTGCATTTTCAAGTACTCAGAGGAAAGTCCCCTTTTTAGAACAGAATGTCAAAGGGAGGAATGAAGTGACACCATTAACTGTAGTTAATAGGTGATCTATATGGGACAAATATGTGGAGGGAGGAGGGGGAGCAGTGAATAGTGTGAAAGCCTGGATGCCAGAGTAAACTCTCTTCAAATTGGAAAAAAAGTAGTCACTGTGAAAGGAAACTTCGAATGTGATTCCAATGTTTCTCTGTTTGGCTCGAGGAGAGACAGGACACATGGACTTGGTGGGTGGGGAGTGAGGGGAAAGGGACAAGCTGTTGAGTGGTGGGAGTTAAACCTAGGCAGCAGCCAAGTTTCTTCTTGGAAGGATTGAATTAGCAAGAGAAGCAAGGAGAGAAAGTACAGAAAGCCACAAGTAAAGGCTTTTTAGCCTGACCGACTACATCCTAAGGTACTGAAAGGACTGAAAGATTACTGAGTTGCTGTCAATAATCTTTGAAAAAGACAGAAAGACAAAAGGCCAGATTTTCAAAAGAAGAGAAAGAGGATGGAGCTTGCAAATTATAGACCAATGAGTGTAATTTTTATTCTTAGCCAAGTTCTATAGCACGATATTAGAAGGATGTTTTGTGAACATTTAGAAAGGGAGACAATGATTATTAAAAGTCAGTAGCTAGCCAGACTTACCTCCTTTCCTTTTTGGACAGGGTAACCTCTGATTGGATAGAGCACTGGACTTGGAATCAGGAAGACTCATCTTCATGAGTTCAAATCCAGCCTTAGATACTTACTAGCTGTGTGAACCTAGGTAAGTCATTTAACCCTGTTTGCCTCAGTTTCCTGTAAAATGAGCTGACGAAGGAAATGTCAAACCACTCCAGTATCTTTGCCAAGAAAACTCCAAATGGGGTCACCAAGAGTCAGACATGACTGAAACAACTTCACAACAACAACAACAAACCTTGATTTGGAGATCAGGGTAACATTGTAGACATAGCATGCTTAGATTTCAGCCAAACATTTGATAGTCTCCCATGCTGTGCTTATAGAAAAGATATAAAAAGATAATGGGCTAAATAGTAGTACATACAGCTTTGATTGAATGACAAAACCCATTAATTAGCCACTGTCAACTTGGAGTTCTCTAGCAAAATATCCCAGGGACCTGTCCTTCTGCAACAGATTTTTTAAAAAGCTAAATGTCAGACTTGGATTCTACATAATTGCATTGTTTTTCCCCCTAATTCTTTCATCTATTATGGTATCCATCTTTCTTAGCTTCATTTTATCTGCATGTATGATAGGCATATTTTTTTATAGCATCAACCAAATGACAAAAATATCAAACAGTTCTGAATGTCTAGAATTATCATGGCTGATTATGTAAGAAAAGTCACCAAACCATTTATATTCTTTTGTCTCAGTGATCCCATTGAGTGTATACTTCAAAAAAGGCAAAGAAAGAGAAAGGAATATCAGCTCTCTATGTACCAAAATCTTCATAGCAATACATTTATGGTAGCAAATTAACTACAAACGAAGAGGATGCCTATGGATTGAAGAATAACTGAGCAACCTGTGGCGTATGAACATAGGGATAGGAAATAAACCTGAGATTTCACTTGTATAAAGAATTTTCTGGTCCCCCTACTTTCCTCTACTAATTCAGCTTGGCACCTTGTCTGCAATCCGTAGTCTTAGAGTGTTTCCTAGGGGCCATCTCCAGTTGTCCTGATCTATATCTGGCCACTGGACCCAGATGGTTCCAGAGAATAAGACTGGTGACTTTGCACAGCCCTCCCTCACTTAAGTCCAATTCATTTGCACGTCATGGCATCACCTCCCTGATGTCATGGTCTAGAACGAAGGACAAACAACAACAACAAGTGATTTACCCAAGGTCAATCAAGCCAGTATATATTAGAGGAAGGAGGTCTCCCTGAATACATGTCATTTTAGCCACTGTCAAGATGCCTCTCTGAATTAATGTTATCTAATATTATTGCACAAACAGTGCAAAGTTAGGAATAGGTAAAGATGGTGCAGAATATGAATTGGGATTAAAGAGTGAATAAAGACTAGATTCTGTCTTCCATGCTGTGATGTTGGTGAAAGGTGCTTATGATACGGTATTCTAGAAAGGATGACATGGTGGCCCTGGTATTACAGAACGACCTTAAATTTTCCCAGGCATATCCCAGCATTACTGCAGCTACTGGCTTCCACAATAACTGTGGGTGCTCAGTATGGTACATCTCTCCTCTTCATTCAGTTGGAAACACTGTAGACCACATCTCCAGGCCAATAGGCTATATACATTTAAGGGAGCTTTCAATCAATTTAAGAATATGGAACCTCCTATAAGAAGGGAGTCTTTTTTGCAGTAGAACTTCAAGGACATCATAACGAAGTAAGCAGAGTCAAGAAACAATATACATAATGACTACAACATAAAAAGAATAACCATTATAAAACAATCTAAAATGACTGCTGTAAAATTACAAAGAATAAGCATGGTCCCAAAGAAGAGATATGAGAAGACACCCTAAACTCACTCACTCCTTTGCAAAGGTGAGAGGTCAATGAGGGTTGAACATTGCACATGTTTTCAAACTTTTTCAATGTATTGATCATTTTTGCTGATTTTTTTTCCTCTTTTTCTTTAAAAATATCATTTGTTATATGGGATGAATCTTTGAGGCAAGAGAGGGACCATGAAACTGAGAGAAGTTTTGGTAATGTAAAAAATAAAAATAAATAAATAAGATTTTATTTTTAAAAGGGGTGGGAGGTGGGGAACCACTACCAGCAGCCTGATTCAAATTAGTTGTAATGGTGCATTTGGTTCCAGAGGATATATGATGAAACATATTTATCCACTCTCAGTAGAAAGGTCGTGGACTACAGATATGGAATGTCTCATGTACTGTCAGATAAGGCCACTTTATTGGTTGGTTTTACTTGACTTTTTACATGGGAGGGTTCAATACCATGGGAGTAATATTAGGAAAATGGGGGGAAGGAGAGATATCAGGGAGACAGGGAAGCAGAGAAAAGGAGAAGCAGTGTATGAGAAAGAAAGAGACAAAAATAGAGAGCTGAAGTCTGATTTGGACTCAGAGAGAGAGAGAGAGACAGAGAGAAACATCATAGTCTTAGAAGAAAAGAGACAGAGGCAAGGAGCCCAAAGCAAGAATTTTCTCTACTTTCCATAAATTCCCGGGCAGGTAGTTAGTCAGTGAGGATCTCAGCTCCTTGGTCTCCAGGGGATTGGCCTAGATGAGGCCCAAGGGTGTTAAGCCACACCTGAAGTGTGCTTCTGAGCTCCTATAAGACTACCAAGAAGAAACCAAAAGAGGGTTGGAAGTTCCTTTTAGAAGACACTTAAATGTTGACACTTTGGCAGATCCTTAATTCTCATTCACATGGACACTCCTTCCAGTGGCATAGATCTGTCTAAATCTTCTTACCCCATGCCTCTGTCTTCTTGCCCCATGCCTGTCTTGGCCATATCTTTTCATCAGTCACTCACAAATGAGGTTTCTCTTCTTATCTCAGCGATTACATCCTAACACTCAGACTGCCTCTATTTTCTCTTATTCTCACTAGTCCAGCCTACTTTTTTGATCACATATGCCCTTGATCACGTCTTTGATGGCAATAGCAGTGGCCTCGCCCCCACCTCTGCTCCCTACCAGTCACATAGAAATACCAAATAGAAATGATAGGAGATGCAAGCTTATTGAATTCATTTGAAACCACCAAATGGCTTCTCTTTGCCCCTCTGCCTGATTTCTTACAGGCCCTTCTTCCAGCTAATTCAGGCCCAGTGCTTGATTTCTATTTCTATTAGGATTTATGCAAATGGATCCATGCTTATTAGCATGGTAAGTCTAAGGGTCGGGGTTTGGATACATTAATGTGGTATAATTGGAAGAACATTGGATTTTAAGCCAGGGGAATCTGAGTTCAGATCCTAACTCTGTCACTTCCTACTTATGTAACGAAGAACAAGTCATTCACCCTCTCTAGGCCTCAATTTCCTCATCTGTACAAGCAAGGGAGGTGAGGAGCAGGAGGGATGTCAGAAACTTGAACTTCCCTTCCATCTTTAACTTCTATTATCCTCCATTTTGGGGCTCCTACCCTTCACTTTCCCTATTTCTTTGCCAGTTGATACTCCTCTGTTTGCTGCTTCATTTATTCTGAGAATGTTGTCTAGATGGCCCATCCCTGCTCTAAAAAGATAGCCTCATTTTGTGCCAAGACTTGCCCTCCCCATCTGACCCATTGATGGATTTGCTCATTAACAGGGTACAACCCAAGAAAAGATCAAAATTGTTATTGGCCATATTATGCTCTGGACAAGACGACAGCCTGCTGCCTTTAATGTCCTGGCTGTGGATAATTTCCTCCATTTGGATAATTTAAAGGACAGGATGTCAGTTAATATGCATATGCATAGGCTTAAGGATGGGCCTGGCCTCCAGATGATGGCAGCCCGGGCAATTAGCGCCTGGAGTCAGACTTCCTCAGCAGCCCTGACAGGAACATGCCAATCCATCAGCCCACAAGCATTTAACTGGATTGCTTCTCCAGATCTCCCCGGGCTGACTGGGGTCCAGGTGGCAAAACTAGCTTAAATGGGGTTAATCCTACTGTCTCAGTTTTGGTGGGCTCTATGCTCTTAGTACTGGGCAATTAGAGGGGGACGCTATTGATCCACCAGCAAGTGCTAAGAAAGACAGGTTGGTGGAGTGGATAGATCACTAGCTTGGACCTGAGAATCTTGAGTTCAAATCTAAACGCAGATACTTAACAGCTGAGTGACCATGGGCAAACCACTTGACCTCAGCAACTCAGTTTCACAGTCTATAATATGGGAAGAATAATCCTTCAACTATCTCCTTCATTGAATTGTTGTGGGGAAAGTGATTTGCAAACATTAAAAAGTTATATAAATGGAACTTAAACTTATTAAAGCTCATATGCCTAGTCATTCCTTACACTGTCCTTCTCTTCTATATCTTGCCCTCAGGTAACTCTCATAGACCCACAGAATGTTAAAGTTGGAAGGGGCTTAGAGGTCATCTAGTCCAAACTTTTCATCTTACATGGGGGAAACTGAGGCCCAGAGAAGGTAAGATATTTGTCATACAGAGCTAGTACCAATTCCTAGAGTTCATGCATTAACATTAAAAAGTGCCTGTTAAAAATATACATGTTACTTGAAACATTAATATATAACAACCCCTAACACAATAGAAATTATTTTAAGCTCTTCTCTAGCACAGATAAGAGCCCTAAGGAGGAAAGATACAGAGCAAACATATTTTGATAGAGGAGGAGGAGAGAAAGGTTGAGGTCATGTGGTGTTGCCTTGTGGGAGTTGCCATGATGGGGTGGGGGAGGGGCAAATAGATAACCCCAAGAGTATTAGAAGATGAGGAAGAAAGACAAACCTCATGGCTTGTCAGATTGGCCTTAGTCATACAGATGACAGGATTAGCCCTAGGAAGTGGACATCGATGTCTGTGCACAATTCAGGAGTCTTTCATCGTGAGGGATACGCTGCTGACCCATCCAACTGACTGAGGAAAGATCCAGAACCAGGACTCTAAGAAACTGTAATCAGAGATTCTTTCTACTGAAGATCATCTCGATTCTAGCCCAGAATCTTTCCCCTCACTGTGCCGACATCCCTACTCTTTCCCAAAGACTGAACACTGAACTTTGGTGCTTTTCCCCTTGAAGTTCATTTTAACTTGCTCTCACCAGTATTCAAATGTCAGAGGACGTTGAGGATGGAAAGTTGAAGACCTACTCATCCTGTACCCCTCTAGGACAAGTCAGGGGCTGGCTCTTGGCAAAACTGTGAAGTTCTTTGAACCTCTTCCCTTCTTCCTTTGACATTCCTCTCTCATTATAGTGCCTCGGCTAAAGGAGCCTACTGACCTTATGGCAGGTGTTCTTAACCTGGGATTCAAGAACCCCCAAACTTGAAAAGATCTCAGAGAATCCAAAATTCAGATGACAAAAGAATTATATCTTTATTTCAATTTAATTGATTTCCTTTGTAACACTATATATTTTATTTTGTGCATTTAAAAATATTACTCTGAGAAGGGATTCATAGGCTTCATCAGATTGTCAAAGGAATCTGTGACACAAAAAAGCATGAGAACCCCTACCTTTCATCACCGCCAGTCCCCACAGTAGGTGGTGACCCAAGCCCGAGTCCGTGTTTCCACCTTGCTGGTAGTAATACCCTTCAGAACTAGACAAATCTAACAAAAGATGAACACGAAAGAAGTTTAGAACTTGAATAGATTTTTTAAAATTGAGATGTGATAGATCTTTGGTGATCACTGAATGGAAATTTAAAGGAATATACATATTTCTCAATTATGCACAGCTCCTTCTATAAGACAACTATGGTTCAGATACCTAAACCAGGGGAAGATAAAGCAGAGTGGAAAAGCTACCAACCATTACCTCTAATATTGCTAAATATTAGCAGAGGGGTTATAATGATATAGCAAAAAGATTATAGACTACTACCATGTTGGATTTTACCAGGATATTACCATGTTGGATATTACCAGGAACATTATGTTGGTTCAGTATTAGGGAAACCAGAAACCTAACAGACTATATTAATATCAAACCAAATACAAATCATATGATTATATCAATAGATGCAGAAAAAGCTTTCAACAAAAGGCAATTCCCCTTTATGTCAAAGAAAATAATTTAAAAGCATAGAATAAATATCCTGTTCCTTAATATGATAAATAGTACCTATCCAAAACCAAGAGAAAGCATTTTCTCTTGCTAGAGAATGCTAAAGACTTTTCTTAAAAAATAAAGGGTAAAACAAAGATATTGATTGTCACCACTATCACCTGGCATAATTCTAGAAATGCTAGCAATAGCAATAAGACAAGATAAAGAAACTAAGAATAAACATAGAACTTCTAAACAAAAGCAAATAAAATTATGGATTTTTGCAAATGATATAATAGTTTATTTAGAAAGCCCTAAAGATTCAACTACAGTTAATTAAAACAATAACTTCATTAAAATAGTAGATTATAAAATAAACCAACAAAAATCATCAGCTTTTCTGTATATTAGCATCAAAATCCAGAAAGAAACGTTTTTAAAGAGAAATTACATTCAAAATAACTGCAGTGAATATAAAATATGTGGAAGCTCACCTACTAAGACACATACAAAAATTCCATGAATACAACTATAAAACATTCTTTTACAGAAATCAAGATAATTGATTGTATTCTCCAGCCCAGGGACACTGACCATCTTGGTATTTCTTAAACCAGACACTCTCTCAGTTTTGGATGTTTTTAGTGGTTCTCCCTTTGCCTTAAATGCTGTCTCTTCTCATCTCCACTTCTTGTCTTTCCTGGATTCCTTCAAGTCCCAACCAAAGCACCATTTTCTACAGGAAGCCTTTCCCAATCCTTCTCAACCCTAGTGACTTTACGCTGGAGAAGGAAATGGCAAACCACTCCAGTATCTTTGCCAAGAAAACCCCATGGATGGTATAATCCATAGGGTCACAAAGAGTCAGACATGACTGAACAACCAATTATGGAATATGGATGTAATAGAATATTTTTTGCCATAAGAAACAATAAAAGAGATTAATTCAGAAATACCAGGGAGGACTTGTAGGAACTTATACAGAATGAACTGAACAGAACCAGGAAAACACCTTATATAATGATTACAACAATGTAAGGGAAAATAATTGTGAAAGTCTTAAGAAGTATGATCAATGCAACGATGAACCACAACTCTAAAATACTGACAGTGATTCATGCTTCCCACTTCTTGGCACAGAGGTAATGGACTGTAGGTGCAGAATGAGACATTTTCAGACAAGGCTAGTGGGTTGCTTTGTTTGCTTGACTTGTACATATTGCAAAAGAGGCCTTTTGTTGTTTAGAGGGGAGATTATTGGGGAAGAGCAGGTTAGTAATGATATAAAAAAAAGAAATAAGAGTATCAATTAAAAACACATAGAAGAAAGCAGAAGGAGGTTAAGAAGGGGACACAGAGAAGGAGTGGTGTTGTAAATATCACGTTAAATTGAATATATACTCCTCTCTCCTTCCCACAAACAGAAATGTACACTGGAACTGTGATTCATTGGTAGAAGAAACTCTCTCTCCCAGAGCAGCTTGGCTCCTCCTCTGCAACTTATGGTCCTCTCGTTGGTGGTGGTGGTGGTGGTGGTGGTCCTCCATTTTTGAAGAGGATCAATGACATCATAGAGTGAGAGCTGTCCGAGCAGCTTAAAAGCTTTGCCCAGGATGACACAGTGGATATGTCATAGGTGAGAATTGAAGCCGAGGCTTCCTATCTTGGACGGCAGCCATCCATCCCCTATGCCAAGGTGACTTTTTCTATTCTCTATATATGGTAATGTTCATAGTTGTTGAAGTTTGTCAAATTCGCAATTAAAATTAAAGAAAAATTTTAAAATTTCTCCCATATCCGTGTCCTCAAAGTCTCACAATGTCTGGCACAAGAATATGTTAGAATAAGGAAGGGCTCAGGGGGCATTGTCGAGAATACACCTATTCTTGATCATGTGATAAATCCATCCATCCCTTCCCAGACCTTAGATATATGCAGCTAAGACTTCCAGTGGCCAACGACCACAAGAATTTCCCTAGGGACGCATGCAAAACCTGTGCAAGCACTAACAAACAGGGAAGGTTATTGAGATCAACAGATTCCCCAGCATCACACTGTTCTGCCATGATGAGGGCTCACTTGCCTCCTTTCAAAACCCTCAGCTCCATAGACACAATTTAAGGGCCATTCTAACAGCCGCATAGACACATTGTTGGTGAGGCTTGTAGGCTCCTGCAAACATCTGGAGAGCAAATCAGATGCAAATAACAAGCTGCAAAAATCACCATACCTTTCAACCTAGCAATTCAGTTATTAGCATTTTATCCTAAAATAGGCATTAGAAATAAAAAGCCATATTATAACCAAACTAATGGAAAAGGTAAGGAAATGGCTTTTTCAACTATGGCTATGGGGGAAAAAATCTATACAAAAATAGGCAATTTGCGCTACTTATAACAACAAAAAAAAAATTGAAACAACCCCTGATTGAAGGGCTGAATAAATTATGGTATATTAATAGAGTAGAATGTTATCCTTCTATAAAAGTGACAAATGTGAAGCACACAGTGAAATATGGTAGGTTCTAGCTGAGGTGATGTAAAGCAAACTGAACAGCTGGAATATTAAAGGCACTGACAACGATTAGACAAGGAAGGTTGAGGAAACTGAGACCCAGGGAGGTTAAGTGATCTGCCTAAAGTCACACAGGTTACATAAGAGTCAAAGGCAGGATTTGAACCCAGGCCTTCAGACTCTGGAGCAAGGGCTCCTTCTATCATACCACAATTGTTTGCTCTGGCTCATGGTTCGACGCGTGTGTTGAGCACGGGTCATGTGTATCCAGATGTGTAGGCACACCTGGCCCATGGGTGGTCTTTGCACATGTATATTATTATGTTTATTATTTTATTAAGTTTATAATTTTAAAATATAATGGAGTGCCTTCTTAACACCCCAAAGTGTCAGGGCCCACCCTCGGGCTTCCTTAGCCAGAGAGAAGAAGCCCTCGATGGTGGGATGCCTCAGGTCTCCATCAAAACCTGTGATGGCCTTCCCCACCCCAATCAGCTGCAAGCTGTGTAGCTGCTTTACTAATTCTTTGTAAGCTCCCCCTCCTCTTTCCTGATACTTACCCTCCATCTGTATGTAATTGTTCTCCTTAATAATCGCTACAGACAGATCCCCCACAGTTTTAGAGCCTGGTCTCAGCTCCAATCGGCCCACTCTTAAAGGGGCCAACCCCCTTTCCAAGAAGATAAGCTTTGAAACTTTTAAACAGAATGTAACAAGACAGATAGGCTAAGGCGTCCTGTCCCTCATTAATAATTGCTTTTTGGCAGGGATTTTGTAAGCTCTTCTTGAATAGGGATTGCTTCTTTCTTTGTACCTATGTCCCAGTCCCCTAGTTCAGTACTCAGAACAATCGTAGATGCCTAATAAATGCTTGGAAATTTGTTTTGCTTGACTATGCAATTTGTAACATTAGTCTTATTTTTCTTTTTCCATCAATGAGGGTAGGAAAGAACTAAGAGAGAAAATAAATGCTTGTTAATTGAAAAAATAAAATTTAATTTTAAAAATGTCCATTGATTGATCTCATTTTCTTAAATCAAAGGAATCAAGCTCTAGTGACTGAATTCTAAACATCAGAGACAGGCCAGTGGCAGATTTGTTGTTGTTGATGATGGTTGGAATTTATTTCTTTTTAGAGAGAAGAGGGTAGGGGAGGTCTTTCTGAATAGGAAATACGAGCATAACGGAGGGGGAGAAGAACTATGAATTTTTTATTTTCTGCAAGCCTCATTTATTTAGTTCAGACCCAGAGTTTTCCTGACCAGAAGTGGCTAATCACGAACCCTAGAAGCTCCTCTTCCTGGGGCTAACCTTGAAAACTGGAGAGCATGTCCTTCGCCTCTGTCTTAGCAGGGCAAAGACAGACAGCTGTGAAATCCATACCCTCCCACTCCAGCCCCCAGCCTTTTAAAGGGAGTGACAGGTGCCTCTGAGATGCCTTGGGACATAAGCTTGAACTGGTAGAATTGTCATCAGCAGGTGCTAGCCACATTGTAGAGCCAGAAGCCTTGGGTTCAAGTCACCTCTGCCATTTTCCTAGCTGAGTGATCTTGGGCAAGTCCCTTAAACCTCTTTGTGCCTCAGTTTCCTCATTTGTAAAATGAAAGAGTTGGCTTAGATGGCCCATGGGGTCCCTTCTAGGTCTATAAACTAATTTTCTTTGCCTTTCTGCCATGAGGAACAGATTCCATCCGCAGTGAAGGTTGAACACTGAAAAACTATCTGCTTAGCAAATAATCTGACGCATCTGGAACTGGTGTCATGGTGGACTGGTCCCACCTTCGTTCTCTTGTACACATCTGATAGTTTCCACCAGGGGTGTCAAACAAATAGAAAAGAGGCCACTAATCCGTACTTAAGGATCCCTGCCAGTGGTATATTGACTTAGTTTTAAAATGTCATGTTATCTGTGTTTTATTGTATTTTTATTTATTTTGCTAAATATTTCCCAATTACATTTTAATCTGGTTCAGCCTCACTTGGGAGTATTGCTGGCCATGTGTTTGACACCTCTGGCTTATCCACATCTGGATCATTCTAGTCTTCTGCACCACCATCATGGGGGAGGTATGTAGCCTTTAAGATAGAGAGAGTGGAAGCAGATGTGAGCTGGTAAATGTTTAACAACCTGCTCTCGGAAAACCCACAACACACTTTTAAGCTTAATCTGCATTATTAATATTTTTGTCTATCACTTTCTTGAGTTGAGACCACCAACCAAACAATAAATCAAGCCTTGATTTATAACATTTGCCTATTTCAGAGACGTAAATGCTCACACTGAAAATTTAACAACTGGCTCTCCTCAGCAGGTCGATACTCGCTCCAGACCATGCCTAATCAAAATCATTAAAGATTCACTGGTTCTCACATATCCAAAGTGGAGCCAGAGATATTTGACTCTGGTGATTGTACAATAATGAGCTTGAGTAATGAACAGTTTAATGGATTCATTCCTTTCCAGAATGCACACCTGACTCTCTGCATCTTCTCTACCAAGGCACTCAATCTTTTTCACTCCTGTGGCCTCATTCTCTGATTGGCTGGTTCCTCCCAGAACCAGGAGGATGCCCAAGCTGGCCTTGTCTTTAGTCCTCTCTGAACTTTCTCTATTATGCCCCCTGTAGGCAGCCCCATCCTGAATCCCAGCACCACTCCCGTTTTAGGTGCTGTCTTTCTCCATTAGAATGTAAGCTCCTTGAAGGCAAGAACTATTTCATTCTTTGTATCCCAAGAAACGAACACATTTCTGACATATATTAGGTGTTTAACAAATGCTTGTTGATTACTCAATAACCCATTTATGCCTTTCCTCCTGCTGCCAACTAAATAGCACCATGCTATGATATCAGGGAATTAATGTTACCTCTCTAGGTGTACCTGGGGGAGCTCAGAGAGGAGGCACATTTTTTAAAAGGACAAAGTGGAAAGCACAGGAGTAAATTGCTAACATTCAAGAACTCAGGCCAGGCCAGTGGGACAGAGATCTTTGGATAGGGGGTCTCTCCCAGTGCCCTTTAAACTACACAGTGAAAGTGACTTTTTCTACTGATGCCTAAGGCCAGGACCATCTGCACAAATCCCAAACTAGAGAATGGGGGGAAGGGGAATCTGCTGGATGCTTCTATCCAATCCTTTACATTCTGGAGTGCCAGAGAAGTACAGAAATTTAAGGTCACTTAAAGTACTGAGCTTAAATACTTTTCCCACCAAATAAGCTAGAATTCTGGCTTATATCCTATAAGGGCTGGCCCTCTATAGTATTGACCCGTCATTCCTCTCCAATTTTCTCTCCTGCTGCCTCCTGAATGGTTCATCTAAGACACTTCTTCTCTAGTCCTCCTCCTCCTCCTAACCCCATGATCATTCTGACCTCCAGGTGGCACCCCACCTGCCTCCTTGCCCCCGATGGAATGGCCTCCACTCTCCTCCCAGCCTCTCAAAAATCTACTCACCCTCCAAGGTCTGAGTCAGATTCCCCCTCCTCTAGGAAGCTTTCCCTGACCACTACAGTCTTCACTGATCTGCCTCCTCTGAGCTCTTATAATTAACTGTCACCTGCAACTAGATTAGCACTTAATTACATTCTGTCTTCTCCAAGCGGTTGATGTGCATACTAGTCTTGTCTCCTGGTTGAGACTCTATGGATCTCCACAGGCAGAATGAGGAAGCATAAAGGATAGAGCACTGTACTTGGAATCAAGAAGACCCAAGTTCAAATTCTATTTTAGATACTATCTGTATAACCCTTGGAAGTGACCCACTAAGCCTCAGTTTCTTCACCTGTAAAATAAGGACAATAGCAGTAGCTATGCCCTACCTCACCTCCTAACTCCCACCTAACTACCTTACAAGAATGAAATGAGATAATACATGCGAATGTCAAAACTCTATATAAATATTTGTTGTTGTTGTTGTTGGGTTGTGTCCAACTCTTCATGACACCATTTTGGGGTTTTTCTTGGCAGGGATACTGGAGGGATTTCCCATTTCCTTCTTCAGCTCATTTTACAGATGAGAAAACTGAGGTAAACAAGGTTAAGTGACTTACCCAGGAAGATTAGTCTTCCTGATTCCTAGCCCAGAGCTCTATCCACTGCACCACCTAGCTACCCAATTTCACTTTAGTATATTCCCTGAAAATGAAACAACTTCTATCAATACAGAGTGACATCTTTTCTGTAGCCTATGATGATAGAGAATTGTTTGGGGGCACTGACATGTTTAATGATTTGTCTAGCGTTACGGAGCTAATATGTATTAGAGGAGAGACTCAAAGAGGGGTATTCCTGGCTTTGTGGCAGTTCTTCATCTTTTCCAGCACATATGCCTCTGTTATCTTGAGACTACAGTGAAATGAGCCTTTGTGTTGGGTTCACTGGAGTCTCTCTATGGAAGGTATGGACTTGAACATTAAGCTAAGGTTCTCCTTGGAGAGTGTTGTGGGCATCTCCTGACCATGGGGATTTGTGATTAGGTCTCAGGCTTCAAGAGATTGTCAACTTTTGTTTTGGACCTATAAAAGGAAGCCTGGGTAAGGCAAAGTCAAGGGAATTTCCATGATGGTTTGTATATTTGCTTGTTTTTCAGGAAAACTGAGAGCTGATCACAGATAGAGCTTGGAGATTCACCAGAATTGCAGCTGAGTTAAAAGCAGACCTTGCATATCTACCCAGCCTCCCAAATGGGAGCCACTATGGCAGCTTTGGGAAGGCAAAGGGCAGAGGGATATTGCATTGGGTGCACTCTCACACATTCAGCCAGAAAGGTGGCTGTGAGAGGAAGGAGGGGGAAGCCTGTCAGTCAAGCATCTGTCTGGAGAGGATGGAGCCACAAGCCCTGCCTCCTGGATAGAGGACAGGAAAATTTCTCAGGTTACACGAACTTCTCCCCTTCCCTAACCTTTCTTAATTCCAGTGCCTTCCCTTTTAAAAATTATTTCCTATTTATCTTGTATATAGCTTGCTTTGTATATATTTATTTGCCTATTGTCTCCGTCATCTAAGCTCCTTGATGGCAAGGAATGTCTTTTATCTCTTTTTGTATTCCCAGAGCTTAGCACAGTGCCTGGCACATGGTAGGTGATTAATAAATGTTGATTGAATGAATGAATGAAAGGTGGGCAAGGCAGAATAGGTCTTGTTATCCCCGTTTTACAGAGGTTGAAGTTCCCAGAGGAAACTCTGAGTAGGGAGCAAAATCAGATAAAGAGAGTGAACCCAGTCTATTCAGGGTGATTCAAATTATTTGAATTTTTACAAATATTTACAAATACATTTGAATATTTATAATACATTATACATTTATACAACTGTACAGTTATACAATATATTAAATATTTACAAAGATATATTATTCAGCAATTAGATTATATATGAACCTGTTGTATAAAGGAACTACCACAGCTATTTCTATGATGTTATAAAATGAGAAATATGATGGTTGATACATATAAAGTAATTATTAAGTAAAAATTTTTTTTTTTGGTGAGGCAATTGGGGTTAAGTAACTTGCCCAGGGTCACACAGCTAGTAAGTGTCATGAGGCCAGATTTGAACTCAGGTACTCCTGACTCCGAGGCCAGAGCTCTATCCACTGCACCACCTAGCTGCCCCAAGTAATAAATTTTTGAAAGCGTTCAATTCTTTTTCAATTATCCAGTATAAATCTTAGGGTTTTGGATCATGGATTACAAACAATTCCTGGATCAAATTTTTAATCTATTTTCACTCACACGCATCCCAATGTGAATGAGTTTCAGACCATTTTCTAAGAGGAGGTCTTTTTAGGGAAAGAGCACAAGAATGCCTGGGCAGCTGAATGGGAGAGGACATTAATGAGAGACCAGGGACCCTAAGACCAATAGCCAACTCACCATTTTGCCAAGGGTGTATGCTTCTACACTGGCGGCAGGAGCAAGTTGGGCCCTCCTAAAAGAGGGAGAGCAATCCCCAGGTGACTCTCGGGCTGGAGGTTGTGGTCCATCTCTGCTTGAACTTGGATGGGGCTTTGGAAATGAGAGCAGTGCAAATATTAGTCTCTAGTTGCTATGGTCCAGGCAGGGACTGCCAAGTTTGCTAATAAAAATCTTTAGCTGGATATCGACTTCTGGGTCTCTGCACGTTTTGAAAACAGCCTTTTGTGTCTGTGGTTCGTACCTTCCAGCTCCTTTCTGTTACAGGTTGCAAGGGGGAAAATATTGAGGTTAGACAGAGCTTTCTGACAGAATGAGCCCAAAGCATACTTCAAAAGCCCCTTTTTCTCTTTTAAACATCCATCCGAGGAGCTGTCTGGAATCATGTGCCATGACCCTCCTCTATCATCCTTTCCCAAAATTCGGAGCAGTAAAAAGAGTTCTGGACTGGACATCATGAGACCTATCCTTATCTGTAAAATGAGAGGGCTGGGTTAGGTGACTTCTAAGTTCCCTTCAGGATCAAGGAGTCTAGTTGCTGCTTCTTAGCAGTGATAGCCCCAGCTAATTAGCCTCTGGGTCTATATCAGTCATAGAGGCCCCAGATCAAACAGATGCTGAACCTGCTGTTCCCACTCCAACTACTAGCTTACACTGATATTGCCCCCCCTCTTCAGTTCCCCTTGGTGTGATGTCTTTGCCCATTAAATGGTGAGCTCACTGAGGATAGCAGCTTTCTTTTTGTTTGTATTTGTATCCCTAATGCTTAGTACAGTGCCTGGCAAAAGTAGGTGATTAATACTTCTTTCCTTCATTCACAAACATTAACTTTATCATTTGATCCTCTCACAAAAACTCTCGGAGGTGGGCAAGGCAGGGCAGGTATTGTGACCTCCATTTCACAGACAAGGAAACTGAGGATCAGAAAGGTAGTGTCTCTTCCCCAAGGTCGTGTAGCTAGTAAGTGGTAGGTGGGCTTCATAAACAATTCTGCTGACTCCAAGTCCAGCATGCATTGACCTTCAGATGCCTCCATTCTTGTTGATGTGAAGGGGAGTCTCTGCATTTGTTTTCTTGCTTTGGGTAAATTTGAACCTTGCATCCAGGGACAGAGGAAAGACCAGAGAGACCAGTCTGAAGCATGAGTAGACTAGGCATTTATGCACATGGTGTGATTTGAGGGGCATCAAAGGGTCCATTTACTCAGAATTATTTTCCCTACCATATTTTTCAGCCATGTTTGCTGCTTAATTCTTCCTCACTAGCATCTCACTGTAGCTGAGACTTTGGTGTAATGAACATGAACCCTCTGCTCTACCCAAAATGGTATCGTCACCTGAACAAGTTGACCTTTAGCTGAGTGATCATGGGTAAGTTGCTCTTTACCTCTCTTCATCAGTAAATTGGAGGGGAAGGAGAGTAATAATACTTACATTACCTACCTCACAGTTTTGTTATGAGGAGAGTGCTTTGAAAACCTTCCAGTTTGATGTAAATGTGAATTGTGGCTTCATGCTTTCTCCCCTCCATGCCTTTACTCTTGTGGTTTCCCCTGCCTGGAATGCCATCCTTCATACCCAAACTTCATTTATCCCTTGAGATTTAGATCACGTCTAACCTCTTCCACTACCCTTGCTTGTAGCTCTTTAAAGCCCTCAAGCTGATTGTTGTGAAGAAATGAGATGACATAAAAAGTATTTTGCAAATGTGAAAGCATTATATTAATAGCAGATATTATTACTATAATTTCTGTATCTCTCAGCCAGTGGTGTCTCAGTAATGGGGTCATATCTTGATTTCCCGAAGAATCCATAAGCTCACCAAGGGCAGACACCAATTCTCCTACTTCTTAATTCCCAACAGTGTGTAGCACAGGGCTGGACACGCGGTGTTTATTCATGACAGATCTCTTGCTTGAGTCATCAATGTCCAAGTCTAGACTAAAGAAGAGATTTAAATTGGAGTCTGATTCTGGGGAGAAATGTAAGGTTGAGTGGCCACATAGTTTGGTTGGGGGCAGATCTGTCAATGAGCTTTGATTTGAGGTTGCTGGGAAATCCCACTATCCCTTCCCAACCCCAGACCTGACATGCCACTATTAGCCACTAATTCTTTTGCATTGGGCATCGACCCATCCCTGTGCCCCTTGTCTAAATTAATAATTGGTATTTACATGGCATTTGAACATTTGCAAAACATTTCACACACATTATCGAATATTTGCCTTGCAGCAATCTAGGGATTGCATGCATTACCATTGTCCCCATTTTACAGATGATGAGACGGAGGCTCAGGGAGGGTAAATCACTTACCCATGATCTGCCTACCTTCACTTTAGTGTGTTACTTGTGGATTTATTCCTTTTTTTCCTGTAAGTGCCAGAGGTTATTTCTTCACTGCCCTCAACGAGCCTTAGATTCTTGGGAAATCCATATATAAACCCATAAAACGTACTATATGGTAAGGCTGAAATATTCCAGTTCTTTCTAACTTCAAAGTATAGCATTCTATTTCAATAAGACATGTTGCCCCTCTGAGAAAGGGGTAACATATTAAGTTCTTATTATTACTTTAGTGGAAATTAATTGGTCAGATTGCCTTCTCCCATAATAAGAGAGACTATGAAAGCCCAAAAGATAGCTCTGGGAGCTTCAGGATAGAGAATAGTCAGTAGAAAGTAGGAAAAATATAAAAGGAAGCTAAGATATTAGTAATAATCACTAGTATTTATAATTTATTATTAAAGTTTGCAAAACGTTATATATATATATGTCGATCTTCACAACACCTGGTGAAATAGATGTTATGATGATGATGATGATGATGATGATGATGGTGACCACTTTACAGATGAGGAAACTGAGACAGAAGTCAAGTGACTTGCCCAGGGTCACAGAGCTAGTAAGTACCTGAGGTTGGACCTTTCTGACTCCCAGCTCCAATGATCTTACCCACTACACCAACCTCATAAGACAAACTCTGCTGATTTGAGGCACAGGAAGGTCTTCAGAGAGGCAGCTTACCACAGAAGATAGAAAGCTGGCCTAGGAGTCAGGATGATTGGAACTCAAGGCTAACCTATGATGCATACTAGCTGTATGACCCTAGGTAAATGCCCCTTCTCTAAGAGTATAAATTTCAGAGCAGGGGCTGCTCTGCATTGGTACAGGCATTTTTCTCATGAGCAGTTGTCTACAATAAATTAATGAAATTAATTAATGAAATCACAGGTCCAGTCCAAAAGAAGATGTGTTGAACTCAGGCCTAAGATCCCGGAGGCCTGAACCAGCAGCCTTGGCTCTGCCACTAACGACAAGCTGTATGACCTTGGATGAGTCATTTTCCTTCCTTGGGCCTCAGTTTCCCCATTAAGTGTTGTCTCAGTTCTCTCTCCTTCTAGTTTTAAAGACTGAGAATCTGCACAATTTGACCAAAGGGACCCCTTGACTCTGCTTGCTGTTAGATTCTGGCATCCCTCTTTTCCAGGCCTCTTGCTAGTATGAGGGGCTTAGTTTAGAATCATGTTCTATGTTGGGCCCCTGGGCCCAAGGGTGACACAGAATATGCTTCCTTCGACTGATATGGGGTCTTAGCTTTCTTAGAGGCCTCTTTCTAAAGCTTAAACTAGAAGGGAAAGGGTTGATTTGGGTGGGGGGGAGGTTTTGGGTTCTTTTTTTAAGGCTAGCCACTCCATGGAATCTCCATTTCTCAGGGAACGCGCTTACTGTGTTTTTTTGCAATGCTTGATGTTAAGAGACAGAAACCGAGGGTGCCAGTGGTGGGCAGGGAGGAGAAAGCCAACTTCCTGTGCTGTTTGTCTAACAGGGAGACTCCCGGCTGAACCCCACAGGCTCTGAAGGCGACATGAAAGGCTTCTTGTGCTCTGAACTGGGGCCCAAGGCCAGGGCCAGGCCTAGGCCCCGGCCCTCCTAGCTTCTGCGGGGGAGGTGATGTGATTTTACAGACAGGAAATCCGAGAGATTATGGGTGGGGTAGCAAATAGAAGACAAGAGAAACCTCAGAATGTCAGGAGAGGTGTTGGTTGTATAGAAAGGGGCCTTCTGACATACTTGATGGAAAATCAGATAAGTGTCTGGGGCAGAATACACTTGTATACTTGAAAGCAGGGGGTGAAACTGGGGTGGGGGTACAGACTGGGTAGGGCAAGGGGGTGTGAAGAGCCAGTTTCCAGACAGAAGCAGACAGTTATGCAGGAAGCTACCTTAACAGGGCACAGGAGATGCTGGCGACACCAAGGATTTTCCCCCTTTGACCAGTCCTGTCTACTCTTTCAAACCCCTGCTTCTGCTCTTCAAATAGAAAACATTTCCACCTGGTGATGACATAAATCCATTATGTCTACACCATCCTTTAGCATTGTTGGCTCCAGGGAAAATAATAATGGCTAGCATTTATAAAGTACTTTATGGTTTACAAAGTGCTTTACCTATATGATCTCATTCAGCTATTAGAATCCTCATTTTACAGATGAAGAAACTGAGGCAAACAGAAATCAAGTGACTTGCCCAGGGTCACACAGGTAGTAAGTGGCTGAGGCCAGATTGGAACTCAGGTCTTCTGGGCTCTCTAGTCAGTATTCCACTTACTTGCCTCAAACACAGTGTCTAGTGAAGACCCTCACTTTAATGCCCAGCTAACTTCCTTGACACCTTGTCTATGAAGCCTCCCCAACCTCACCCCTTTCTCATGATACTCTGAGATTTTTTATTACAATTTGTCTCCTCTTTACCCTTAAATTACTTACCTCTTCATACTCATCTCAATGTCCCCTTCATGCTCCTTCAGTCTAAATAGGTTTGATATCCTCAGCCTTGTATGAATGTACCAAATAGGCTCCCACAGTTAGCCTTTTCTTGTATTTCCCTCCCCTGGAGTGCCTTTCTTTCTCTCCTCTATCTGTCTGCATTTTATGGGGTCATGAAGCCCTCCTTGACTAATTTCCTGTTCTCTTCTGCCTTCCCTGAACATCTATAGTCCATACCTCAAAATTACTTACCATCTTGCCATATGTTACTCTGCTGTCTTCCAGTGGGCTTCTTAAAGGCCACAAACAACTAGAACACATTTATTGATCACCTCCTATACTTCAGCCACTGAAGATACAGATAGATACAATCCCATCTCTGCTCTCAAGGGGTTTGCAATCTATTGGGTAAAAAAGACATGCCATTGACAGAGAAGAGAAGCTGGTAAAGAAACCATGATCTCCTGATCTGCCCACATAGTTGCATTCCCTGATTCCTAAGGGAACTCTCTAGGGTCTGTGATTCTCCAAAAATCTCATCATTTGGAAGCTGACTCATAGTTCTTTGGATCATAGATCTGGAACTGGAAAGGAGGTCAACTTATCATTTTATAGGTGAGGAAACTGAGACCTATGGAGAGTTAACAACTTGCCCAAGGTCACACAGAGTTGTGAGAGGCAGGGTTTGAGGCCAGACTCAAGGACTGACTCCAAAGTCAATGCTTTTTTTGACTATACCATGTTTCCCCCAGTTGATACACACTGGTTCTAGAGTGAAAAGACCTGGGTTCAAATCTTGTCTCTGCTGCTTTTTTCTACCTGGGCAAACTAGGCCAAGTCATGTCACCTCCCTAGGTCTCAGTTTCCTCATCTGTAAAATGAAGGAGCTGGATGCTGTAGTCTCTTCCGACATTTTCCCCCATCTGCTTTGCTTCTATGGGATCTTTCCCTCTGACTGTATCAAAAATCAATCTCCCTCAATAGAATGTGAATTCCTTAAGAAAAAGGACTGTCCTGCTATTCTACTAACCCCTGAGCTTAGCACCATGCTTTATGCGTAGTAAGTGCTTAATAAATGCTCATTCATTCCTTCTAGCTGTAATTCTAGCTTTAAATCTGTGATCTTAGTTCTTAAGCTTTATAGTCCCTGCAGGTACCTCTAAGGACCTTTGCTCCAGCTCCTGGAAGATCCAAATTCCATAGCCCTTCCCTTTCTCCAGGTAGAGGATTACACAGGATTTGGAAATTCTTGCCACTAAAATCCTTGGTTCTGTTAAATGGTTCAGCATTAGAACTAATAGGATTTTTGTTAGGGGAAAGGACATCGTATAGGATGCATTACTATTGGCTTTGCCGCTATAAGGACCATGATGGGGCCTTTTCATCTCACGTGTACCTGAAAACTTACTATGTGCATTTCCCCATTGGAATATAAGCACTTTTAGAGTGGAGACTGTCTTCCTTTTCTATCTGTATCCCCAGAGCTTAGCTCAGTGCTTTTGCACATAGTACATAATAAATACTTTTTCTTTTTGCACATAGTAAGTTCTTAATAAATACTTTTTCTTCTTTTAATTTTTATTTAATTTTTAATTTATGGAATAAAACAAGCATTTCCATAACATAGTATGATTAGAAAAAAAGATTACACATGAGACTGTAAATCTATTATGTACAATGTGCTATTCCTTTTAAATATATAACAAAGTTATCATGTATATTTCTTTTTTCTCCCCCCCAAAGATGGCTACCATTAGACACAAATACATATGTGTGTGTGTGTATATATATATATATATATATATATATATATATATGTAAAATCATTCTATACATACTTCTGTTTATCAGTTCTTTCTCTGGATGCAGATAGTGTCTTCCTTCATAAGTCCTTTGTAGTTAATTTGGGTATTTACAATAGTCAAAATGACTTATTTGCTTAAAGTTGTCCTTAAAACAATATTACTGTTACTGTATACAGCATTCTCTTTGTTCTGTTCATTTTGCTCTTCTTTATTTTGTGCCAATCTCTCCATGTTTTTCTAAGATCATTGAGCTCATCATTTCTTATAGCATTTCTTATATATCATTTCTTATATTCCATCATAATCATATACCACAACTTGTTCAGCCATTCCCCAATTGAAGGACAAACTCACAATTTCCAGTTCTCTGCCACCCCAAAGATAGCTGCTATAAATATTCTAAAATATGTAAGTTCTTTCCCTTTTTCTTTAATCATCTTTGGATATAGACCTAGTAGTGGTATTTCTGTGTCAAAGGGTATAGGCAGTTTAATAACACTTTGGGCACAATTCCAGATTGCTCTCCAAAATGGTTGATTCAGTTCATAATTCCATCAACAATGAATTAGTGTCCCAATTTTTCCACATCCCCCAACATTTGTCACTCTCCCTTTCCATCATTTTAGCCAATCTTAAAGCTGTAAAACAATATCTCAAGGTTGTTTTAATTTGCATTTCTCTAATCAATAATGATTTAGAGCATTTTTTCATATGACTATAAATTGTTTTGATTTCTTCATCTGAAAACTGCCTGTTAATATCCTTTTACCATTTATCAATTGGGAAATGACTCATACTCTTCCAAGTTTTACAAAATTCTTTATATATTTGAGATATGAGACCTTTATCTGAGAAACGGTCTATAAAAAGATTTTCCCCAATTTTTGTGCTTTCCTTCTGATCTTGGATACATTTGTTTTATTTGTAAAAACAAAACCAAAACTTTTTAATTTAATGTAATCTAAATTTTCCAGTTTACACCTCACTCTGCTCTCTCTTTTGTCCATTTATTCACATGCTGGAGAGTACAGGGAAAGACTGTTAAATACCACAGAAGGTCAAGAAAGGAGAGAACAGGGTGGGCTGGAGTAACTGCCCGTTTGCATAAGGAACTGTCCCAGCCCTTCTGTCCCCAGTTCCTTCACCCCCCTCTCCCCATCCCTCTGCACCGTCTCTACTGGCTACTCAGGATAAGTGAGAACAAAGTAGTCCTGATTAACTCAGGAGGGATGATGAGAAGTTTGTACGGATCAACTAACAGGAGCTTATTATGCAACTATTATGTGCCAAGCACAACACTAGGTGCTGACGATGCAAAAACAGAAGAGCAACATTCCCTCCCGAGGCAGCTAGGCACAGCCTTGTGAGCCCGCCCAGCTAATGTGTAAGCCTAATCCGGGCTGTGGCTGCAGCTGTCTCTTGCCGCTAGGTGGCAGGGGTCATTGAGAAATACTTTCTCTAAAACCAAACTGAAAAGGGTTTAGAAACCCTTAAACCTTGGGAAAGTCTGATCTGGTGGCCTGGGGAGTAGGAAGAAATTCCTGGGAACTCCAAGGGACTATGGGAAAGGGGCTATTGGTGAAGTATGACCTGCATGGGAACAGGAAAAGCTTGTTTCTTCCCTCTTCCCCACCCTCCTCTCATCATTTGGTTTGTCATTGTTCAGTCGAGTCTGCCTCTGTGTGACCCCTTTTGGGGTTTTCTTGGCAAAGATCCTGGAGTGGCTTGTCATTTCCTACTCCAGCTCATTTGACAGAGGAGGAAACTGAGGCAAACAGGGTTAAGTGACTTGCCCAGAGTCACACAGCCAGTAAGTGTCTGAGGCCAGATTTTCACTCACAAAGATGAGTCTTCCTGACTTCAAGCCTGGCACTCTATCCACTGTGCCAACTAGCTGTCCCATCATTTGGTTAGGGGACCTTAGTTCAGGATCTATCTGGAGAATGAGTTGGGCTGTAGATAGTGTTTGAAGATGACTTAGTTTCGGAGAAGAGGGAATGGCTTTCTTCTACAAAAAATGCAAGGGGTTATATACATTGCTTAATTCTACTTGTAAGAGTTTCTTTAATAGAACTTAAGTCAAGATTTTAATATTTTAATAAGAGATTCCTACTTATTATTATATTATATATATGATATATATTATGAGCTAAGTACACCCCCCTTTCTCTATTGTATTATTTCTCTAGAGAAGCCTTTTTTTTTACATAGCTAATAGTGAACTTCAACCCTGACTACCATGAATGTGTTAATTAAAATGATGCTTATCTGCTCAGTAAAACAAGATTCCAAATAAAAGCCTTGCTTCCAATGTCCCTCTTCTGTAGGCCAACCTCCATTCACTGCTAAAACAATCTTTTTCTTCTTCTATTTTTGAGACTGGGTCTGGAAGTATAATACCACTCATCACTGATCCCAGTACTAATCTGCAGGGAAGCTTTAATCTGTTCCAATTTTCTGACCCAGACCTGTTCACCCCTCTTTGGCATTCTGGTGACCTCTCTGTTGGGAGTAGGGCTCACCATATTGGTGCCCAACTTAGTTTGGGCACTGATCAGCCTTAGCCCTTCTGAAGCTCAGAACTGCAATTAAAATCATCCAAATCCACCAGCCTCATCCTCCTCAACACCAAGAACTATAGGCCTAAACCATCATACACCAGCTTAAAAAAATCCTCTTAAAGCACAAGTCTGATTTTATTACTTCCGTCCTGAAGGGAAGTTCAATGACTCCCTGTTACCTATAAAGTAAAATGCAAACTCGTCCGTAGCTAAAGCACTTCACAGTTTGACTACAGCCCCCTTTTCTAGGCTCCTTCCACTTTATTCTCTTTCATTCATCTTAGGTTTGGGCTCTCCCACCTCTACTCTTTGAATAATTTGTTCTCTTATGCCACATCTCTCCCCTTTGCCTCTTATCCTGGCTTTCTTGAAGGCTTAATTTGTAAACTACCTGTTACCTGCCTTCCTCTGATGTCCTTCACTGAAAGTGAATGCTCTGTGAAATCCACCAGGAAAGGGAAATCCAGGTGTGCTCCTTCCATACATTGTGTTGCTTCATGAGGACAAGGGCTATTTTCTACTTTCTCTTTTGTGGGCACAAAGCCTTGCATGTATTCCACCCTTAATAAATGCCAATCGGAGTGGATTGTCGAATCTATCAGGAAGTTGGGGTTTGGGGGCTGATCATGGTAGGAAATGACAATCTAGACCCCACTCTTTATCAGTTCATACAATTATTATGTCCTGGGCTGGAAAGAGGGTTGTTCCTGTTTTCATGTCTGACTTTCTGTGGAACCCCCTGGAGCTGCTTTCATGGACTTCCTCTGCATTAGGGAGGCCCTAGCTCCAAATGACTTTGAGGAGTCAAGTGGGAGGGAGGGCATCTTCCAGTCTTCTTTGATCCACCATCTTTCTTTGTGCCTCTTCCTCTCTCTCCAGCCCCAAACTGCTCCCCATTCTGGCTGCTGTCCAGCTCCTGGAAGTTAGTCACAGTCTGTCAGACAAGGACAGGTCATTTTCAAGGCCTCCTCCTTCTCGCCCAGTTCTGCCATCCCATTAAAGGTCACTGCTCTATTTTACATGGAATTTTACCCAAGCAAGTTATGAGAGAACTGGGCTTTGGGTGGAAAGGATCACAATCTAAGCCAGGGGTTCTTAACCATAGTCTGTGAGTTTGTTTTAAAAAATATTTTGATAACTACATTTCAACATTTCTTCTATAATCCTATATACATCATTTTAGACATTGAAACTCATTACTCTGAGAAGGGGTCTATAGGCTTCACTAGGGACCCAGGACACACACACACACACACACACACACACACACACACACACACACACA
>NW_020948983.1:57046446-57059583 GCF_900497805.2 Vombatus ursinus | reverse complement strand
ACACACACACACACACACACACACACACACACACACACACACACACACACACTTTAACAAACCCTGGAAGCTCTCTCTGCCCTAGATCTTTCTTGAACTGACCAGATCTCATGCTCCCCCTCTGCACCTGGCCCCTAGGGTTCCAGGCATTCTCCTTCTCTCCTTGACCAAGGTGTGGAAAAATCCCCTTTCCCCATAGTTCAGTTGACATAAAGTTGGCCTTTTTCCAAAGGAATTTTTACTAGGGAACCAAAGGAAAACACCCCCCCCCGCCCCACCCCACCTGCTTCCCCACCTCCTCCCCCACCCTCAATGCACACAAGGATAGAATCAGTTTATAGAGCACAGATTTCCAGTGGTAACTTTAACTCACATGGCGCCAAAGATCTACTCATGGGGTGCAGTTGACAGGGTCCCCACTCCAAGCTGCTTCTCTGAGCCTCAGCCTTGTGGCCCACACAAGTTCAGGCAGGAGGGGCAGGACATAGCACCCCACCATTGACAGTTTGGGATTGAGGTGCATGGCAAGGTATTTTTTTTCCTGGTGGAGGGTTCCCAGTCACTTTTGTTATTAAGAGCTATACCACAGAGCCCCACTCAGCTGATTACTAATACCTGGGCTCACTTGCAGGGTTGCAGAACGAAGGAATCCACCGATTTTGACCAGTTCTAGCTACTTAAAGGAAAAGCTCTCCTTTTATAATTGTCTGTTCCATAAGAAGAACATATAACCTCCTAATCCTAAACTTTATCCCATCTTCCCTGTGGTAGTTAGGGTTGGTTACCAATCAATCAACAGCATTTTTTAAGGATTTCTATGGGTTAGGCAAGGGCAGATAGCTAGAGCAGTGGATAGAGTGCTGGGCCTGGAGTCAGGAGGACCTGAGCTTAAATTGGGCCTCAGACACTTACTAGCTATGTGATCCTGGGTAAGTCACTTACCCTGTTTGCCTCGGTTTCCTTATCTGTAAAATGAGCTGAAGAAGGAAATGGCAAACCACTCTAGTATCTTTGCCAAGAAAAACCCAAATGGGGTCAGGAAGAGTTGGGCAGGACTAAAAACGATTCAACAACAAAAATGGATCAGATAATGTACTTAGGGCTGGTAGTATACAGGAAAACAAAAAGGAAAAAAGGATAACCCACCCCCAAAATGGCTCCTGCCTTCAAGAGCTTCCATTCTAATGGGAGAGATAACATAAACTTGGTTATGGGATTTGCAGGACTGTGCCATAGCTTGAGAGTCTCAAGTTTAAAAGCAAACAAACAAGCACACCTAATGCTATACGACAGGTTTGGGGAGCAAACTGCTTCCATATAACCCTCCCTTATTCAAATATCTTCGGCAACTCCCTGTTTTCTACTGCATCAAGTCTAAACCACTTTGCCTATTGTTCTCATCCCCCTACAATCTGGCCCAACAATTTTTATATGACCTCATCATCCATTACCCTCCACTAAAGTCTTTCTCTGATGCCTCATCGTGGCAAGCAGGTCACCCTGGGTTCTCAAAGGCTAAGTCAATGGGCCACAGCACTGGAAAGACTTACAGTAATAATAATAATAATAATAATAATAACTAGCACTTATTAAGCCCCTAGTGTATGTCAGGCACTGTGCTTACTGCTTTGGGAATACCTCATTTGATCGTCACTACAACCCTGGGAGGTAGGTGCTGTTATTGTCCCCATTTTAACATTGAGACTAAGATTAAAGGCCTTTGCCAGAGTCATACAGCTAGTGCCTGATGCTGGATTTGAAGTCAAGTCTTCCTGACTCCAGACTCGGTGCCGGTTCCCCTCTGAGCCACCACCAAGCGTGGGGACAGATTCTAAGTCTGTTGTGGGAGAAGCGGCCTCGCTAAGTCTAAAGGGCTCATCACCAGGCTGGCTGCGGGTAACACATTTTTTTGGACCTAGAAACTCTCAGAGATCAATAATTCTAATCTGCACCAATGAATGGAGGACCTACGTCAACTTAATTTCAGGTATTTGAAGTATTTATTACAAAGTCTCTCCCTGGTCCCCTATGTGCTCCTCCAGTTTCAGTCAGGCCATCCACATACTGGTCCACAAACATATCATTCTCCCTCCCATTCCTATCTTAATAATCAGGAATTTAGGGTAGTATAGCAAATAGAGCTCTGGACCCAGAATCAAATCCTGCTTCAGACACTTACTAGCTGTGGGACCCTGGGCAAGCCTCTTAAACTGTGTGCCTCAGTTTTCTCATCTGCAAAATAGAAATAATAATAGCACTCGACCTCATGGGATTGTTGTGGGGATAAGATGAAGTATTTGTAACATGTTTAGCACAGTGCCTAGTACACAGTAAGTGCTTGATAAATGCTTATTCTCTCCCTGTTTCCCAGGGTTATTGTTAGGATAAAATGAGATAATATTTGTAAAGTTCTTTGCAAACCTTAAAGCAGTGTATTTTCATTATTAAAGTACCTCTTTCTGAAGTGTCTCCTATCTCAGACAGGTACTAGCTGTGTGGCCTTGGTCAAGTCATTTAACCTCGGTGGGCCTCAGTTTCCCCATCTGTACAATGAAGGTATTGGATTTGCTGGCCTCTGAGGACCCTTCCAGCTGTAGATGAATGATCCTTTGGTCATCTTCCTTCTGGAAGCCTTCCATGATTTTAAGCAGAACTTGATCCTAAAGGACTTTTTTACCTACTTAGCACCACTACCTGCTCCCCTCTCCTCCCTAAGATTACAAGTTTCTTGTGGAAATTTGTTAGGTTGCTCTATTCTAAAGCCACTGATCATCCCTAAGACAAGCCAGTCACCTTGAATTTTCATGGCTTTGGTCAGTATCTTTCTGGATATTCTCTCCTCTCTCGAATTCCGTAACACTGCTCTCTTGTCTGCCTGCTCCTCCTTAGCTCCTCAGGATGCTGGAGCATCCTCCTCTTCCTCCCATTCACAAAAGTGTGAGTATCCCCAAGATTCTGCTTTGGCCTCTCATCGCTCTCTCTCTCCCTTGGGGATCTCTTCCGGGGATCTCCCCATATTCAATTGTCATCCCTATATACCCTAGTTCTAAATCTGTGCATCTTGCCCCAGTCTCTAAACTGGACTCCAGTCCTGAATGACCAACTGCTTTCTGGACGTCTCTACCTGGATGTCCAGTGAGTAACATAAACTGAACATGTCCCATTTGGAACCCCTTATATTTTCCCCCAATCCTACTCGCCTCCATTTCTACTGATATCATCCCCATCCTTCTAGACACCCAACTTAGCAACTTTGAAGTTATCCCTGACTCTTCTCTTCCTCTCATCCCCTAGACCCAGTCAGCCACTAGGGCTCAACAATCTTAACTCCACAGCCTCTCTGGGGTCTACCTCTTTTCTCCATGTGTACAGCCTCAGCCTGATTAAGATGCTATTTGCTTCTTTCCTGGGCTATTTCAATAGCCTCCTAAATGGCCTCCCTGCCTCCAGTCTTTTCCTTCTTCAATCTCTCTACATACCTGCCATATTAACATTGCTGAAGCTCAAACTTGACCACAACACCTTCCCTACTCGAAAATTTTCAGTGGTTTCCCATAGCCTCCAGGATACAACAGAAAATTCTTAACCTGGCATTTAAAACTTCTCAAAATTTGACTTTCACTTACCTTTTCAGTTTTATGTCACAGTACTCCACTTCACACACATTCTAGTCCAACTGTTAGTTATTTCTTTTCCATGATTTTCCATCTCCTATCACCATTCTTCAGCAATATCTTATACAAGCCTTTCCCAATTCCCCCAGTTCTCTCTCTCTCTATCTCTCTGTCTCTCTCTGTCTGTCTCTCTCTCTCTCTGTTTCTCTGTCTCTCTCTGTTTCTCTGTCTCTCTCTCTCCTTTCTCCTTCTCTTCTCTCTTCCTTTCTCTCTCAATTACTTGTATTTGGCCACATGCTTGTTACACTTTCTTTGGTATTCAGTTGTTTCAGTCGTGTCCAACTCTTCCTGACCCTTTTTGGGGTTTTCTTGGCAAAGATACTGAAATGGTTTGCCATTTCCTTCTCCAGCTCATTTTACAGATAAGGAAATTGAGGCAAACAGCGTGAAGTAACTTGTCCAGGGTCATATAGCTAGGAAGTATCTGAGGCCAGATTTGAACTCAGGAAAATGAGTCTCCCTGACTCCAGGCCCAGCACTTCGTCCACTGGGCTACCTATAAATGCTTTTTATTTACTTACCTATATATTTGTTACATCACCCTAGGTAAAATATAAGTCCTTTGAGGGCAAGGATTTTCCTATTTGTCTTGTATCCTCTGTGCTTAGCTCAGTGCCTTGCACCTTGTAAGTGCTTAATAAATGTTTGTGGAGTTGAATTGATTTGAACAGAGAGTGAATTAGAGAGTAAGAATGGTTCTGCATAATTCTAAGATAAATTGAACCCACTCTTTGGAGAATGAAAGGATATGTCTCCTAGGAGATGGGTCTGCAATGTCACCTTTGTATTCAAAACATCTTTATTGGTCATACATATGCCCTTATGTGTTTACAAACCAAACAATAGCCTAACCTACTTTCCACCAGAGGGCTCCTGGTATTAATCTAAACATCAAGCGGTTGAAATCCCCAAGAAAACACTTGAAAAAAAAAAAACCCAACCTATTGGTGCTAATGTGCTACATATAAAACCTCTGACCCACTCCTGCCCCCTCACTTTTAATTCCATGAATCTGTCTACATGAGTGACTATATTTAAGGAGGTGGGCAAAAGATTATTTCCTCATTTTTTTTTTGTCTCCTAAATTTTGTAAGGCCTGGGACTACATGGTGTTGATAACCAGCGTGTAATGAGTATTGGATTAGGAGCCAGTGGGCCTAGATTTGAATCCTAACTTGGCTATTCCCTATGTGACCTTGGGTCTCTCTTAACCTCTCTGGGCCTCTGTTTCTCATGTGCAAAATGAAAAGTTGTTCTAAATGGTTTCCAAGGCACTTCCAGCTCTAAGACCTATGATCCATACTTTTCCCCCTTGATACAAGGAATACTCTTTTACTCAGAGTCCAAACATCTAGGAAACTCACACAGTCAGTTTGTACCTACCTCCCACCCAGTCATGTGCAATGGGAATTGAGGTCAATAACATTCCAAAGTGCCTTCTGAAGGCTTGCAGAAAGCTTCAGAGATGCTCATACTCATCCTATTAAGAACATTTTATTGCATCCTTATTCTTTTTTTTTTTTTGCATCCTTATTCTTGATTTAGCATCTATAGAGCAGGCCTACACAACCTATGGCCTGCCAAAGGATTTCGGGCAGCCCGGAAAAATGAAAAGGAAAACATCCTCTATGTTTTTTGCCCTGCAGCCCGAAATCCTTTGGCGGGTACAACTGTAAGCAGCCTGCAGACCACAGATTATGCAGGCCTGCTGTAGAGTAATCTTCTATTAGAACTGACCAGGAGCAAAATTATGAAGTAGGAAGCAAGTGGGTGGCACCCTCCAACCTGCCTTCTTCCTCCTTCTGTTCCTTCATTTCTCCCTCGGAATGATCCCTGCGTTCCTCTCTTACAGGACCCAGTCATCTCACCTAACTAGTTATTGAAAAGCAATCTGATAAACTAATTCCACTCAAGTGTTAGTTTATCTGGTATAAGGGATTACTCATGCCAGGGATTTTTTCATTTTAACAGGGAACTTGTCACGTTAAGTCAACAAGTACTTACTAAGCTTTTACTATGTTTCCAGGCACTGTGCTAAATATATAGATATAGATATATGTGTGTATAAATATATGCATATGTATGTTTATGTATGTATATATGTATATCTACACACATGTGTATATGTATATATATTCTCATTTGACCCTCACAATAGTAGCTAATATTTATAGTGCTTACAATATGCCAGGCACTGTCCTAAGTGCTTGACAATTATTATTTCATATGATCCTCATAACAACCCCAGGAGGTAGGTGCTATTATTATTATTATTATTATTCTTCCCATTTTAGAAATGAGGAAACTGAGACAGACACAGATTAAGTGACTTGCCCAGGGTCACTAAGCTAGTAAAAATCAGAGGAGAGACCTGAACCCAACTCTTCCTGACTCCACCACACCAAGCTGCCTCCCTCTGTGGTCAGGATCCTCAACCATGTTGGGACATGGACCTCTTTGGCAGCCTGGTGAAGCCTAGGAAACTCATTTCAGATTAATGTTTTTAACTACATATAATAAATGGGATTGCAAAGGAAACCAATTATATTGAAATACAGTTCTCAAAAAAATTACACACGTATAACCTATATCTGATTGCTTACCATTTTGGGGTAGAGAGAGAGGAGGGAAGGAGGGAGGGATAGAATTTGTAACTCAAAACTTTTTTTAAATGTTAAAAAATTATTTTAATATGCAATTGGGGGAAATACTATATATTACAAAAAAGAGTTCATGGATCCCAGTTTAAGAATGCATGGTCCATTATCCAGTATAGATAGTAAGGGCTAGAATAATCACAGAAAAACCTCATAGAGCTAATGGGATTTAAGCTGGGCCTTAAAGGCTATGGGTTAGTGGAGAAAGCTCAGGTTTCTAGTTCGAAGACCAGGGCACATGGTTTGGCGCTGCCACTTTCTTAGTAGGTGACCTTGAAAGAGCAAACTTACCAGTTTTCCCTTGAAAACCTTTCTAATAAAACTTCCCTTTGGGCATCCCTGGCTGGAGCAACTTTGCCAGGTGGCTTCTAATGAAAGGCAATTTGGCAGGCAGGTTATTTGATGCAAACAATTTTACTGATAGGGCTCTGATCCAGTACCATGCACTCCCTCCCTTGTGCCCTAGACAAATACCCCTGGAAAATGAACTATGATAAGCAGAATTTAAAATGGTCGTTAGCAATCACCCCAGGGTCCCTGAACTTTGAGGTTTCCAGTGCTCCTGTGGGGAACTGATAGCTGGGGCTTCACTGGTTGTGGGTAGTGTCAAACAGGAAGGGGGAGGAAGGGGGAGGAAGGGGTCCTATAGCTGGTGTTTAAAAAGCCTTTAGGCACTCGGAAAATTAGGGACTGTATTTATTTTAAAACACTTGTAATTTCACAGGGGTAAGAAGCTCTTTTGGCCAGTGTAGATGGATACCTGTCCTCAACCTATAGTCTTAGAGAGTTGCCTAGGACACTGAAAAGGGTAGTGATTTCTCCAGGGTCAGGCAGCCAGCAGCCCTCAGAGACAGGATTTAAACCCGGGTCTTCATGAGGCCAGCTCTCTATCCCTTATAGCAAGCTGCCTCTCAGAGGGGTTGTATGGTAGAAGAATAATAGCTTATATTTATATAGGACTTTAATGTTTAAGAAAGCATTACATCAATTAAGTCATGTGATATGTGTACCTTGCCTCCCCGCCCCCCATCCTCACTACCTCTGTTTATCTCTACATCAAGAAATGGAAAAGAGCATCCTTCCTCTCTCCTAAAGCTCCCCACTCTAATACACAGCAACCGCTATGAGGAGAGGAAGACTAACACATTGAGGATATGTTCTGGATGTCTCCAACATTCCGGTCTCTTGGCCATTGTTCTTTTTTTTTAATTTTTAGGCAATTGGGGTCAAGTGACTTGCCCAGGGTCACACAACTAGTAAGTGTCAAGTGTTTGGTCTGAGGCCGGATTTGAACTCAGGTCCTCCCGACTTCAGGGCCAATGCTCTATCCACTGTGCCACCTAGCTGTCCTGCCATTGTTCTTTTAACAGGCTATTCAGTAGATATTCCTAGAATCCCTAGGGGGCAGCTAGGTGGCACAGCGGATAGAGCACTGGACTTGGTGTCACGAAGATGCACCTTCATGAGTTCAAATCCAGCCTCAGACACTTATTAGCTGTGTAACTCTGGGCAAGTCACTTCATCCAGTTTGCCTCAGTTTCCTCATATGTAAAGTGAGCTGGAGAAGGAAAGGGCAAACGGCTCCAGTAACTTTGCCAAGAAAACCCCAGAATTGGGGTCACAGAAAGTTAGACGTTACTAAACAACATCAGCAATAAAATTTCTAGGCTATCTACAGAGTATTCAGTAGAATTCAACTCCTAAGTGATCAAAGTTGATTTCATGAGATGCTTGAGATTTTTACGGATGCCCAAGACAGCAATTTGGCCTACTACATGTGCCCTACTCTTTCCCACTTTATACACATTTTTGCATCTTGAAATCCTATCTACCCTTCAAAGCCCCAATCAAAATGTTTTTCTTCTTTTCTTGAAGCAGTTAAGGTGGCTTAGTGCAGTACTGGATTTAGAAGCATGAAAACCAGAGTATAAATTCTGTCTTAGATACTTATTAGCTGTGCGACCCTGAGCAAGTCACTTAACCTCTGCCTCAGTTTTCCCATCTTTAAAATCAGATAATATTATCTACCTCACAGGGTTGTTATGAGGATGAAATAAGATAACATATGTAAGTGCATTATAAACCTTAAAGTCCTATAGAAATACTCATTGTTATTATTATTATTTTCTACTGTTCCTAACTGGAAGCGATCTGTCAATCCTCTAAAGAAAACTTAGTTCTCTTCCATCCTTGTACTTTTTATATTATGATTCTCTGTTTGCCTGTCTTATATTCCTATTCAATAGTAAGCTTCAAGGGGACAAAGACTATCTTTTTTATGTTTTGCTATTTTTAGCACACGGTAGGAACATACTAAAAGTTTGTTGAATTGGATTATAGCCTTTTTTTTTCTTTTTTTTTTTTTGCATTTGCTTCAGTTTCTGGCATTGTGCCTTATCCATGATGGGCATGTGTTTGCTAAATGAATGACTAAGTTAATGAATTAAGAATGATAGCGCTTTATTTTGAATTTTTTTCCTGAAAAAGGACATCAGTTTCCAGATGAGGTCAACCAGGATAAAAAGGGCCATGAGTGGATGAAAGAACTGGGGATGTGTGCTGTGAGGAAGAGAATGCTCAAGTGGGATGCTAACAGAGTATTTGAAGAGTCTTCCTATAAAAGGATTAGACTTGTTTTGTCCTGCGGGGCAGACCCAGGAGCAGGGGGTGGGACTCACAAAAGAAGCCAATTTAGGCTTTATATAAGGAACAACTTCCTAATAATTAGAGCTGTCGGAAAGTGGAATGAGCAACCTGGAAAGAAAATGGATTCCTCTCTCTCTAGAGAGGGCCGGCCCCTTATTGGATATATTCCAGTAGGAATTCTTTGTCAGGTAGGGATTAGACTGGATGGCCTGGTCCTTCCACCTCTAAAATCTGTGATTCTGTATAATTAGTTTATGTTTCTAGTCAGTGACCATTTGACTTTCCCGAAAAGAGGCAGATGTCAATTTTCAATCAAACTGGATATATCAGAACTGCAAATCTCAAAAAACCCAGGTACATTTGGGGAGCATTGGTGGTGAATAGTTGCTTTATAAGAGGATGCAATACCAAGTTTTCTTAAATGGCAGGCATTTGAAAAGCAGTTTGATTTAGCTAATTTTGTTGATTGGGCAATATTTCAAGGATCTGCCCCTGGCATGGGATGAGGTCCACTTGTTCCTAATAATCCCAAAGAGGGAAACAATGTGCAGCATGGAAGAAAGGAAAGAAATTTCATTTTGGTGGAAGACAGAAGGGAAGATTAAGGCTATGTGGTTTGTATGCCTTCTGTTTTTTCCCTAGTTATGAGTTGATCCCAGGTATAGTTCAGAAGCTTAATTCTAATTGTTTTTAGGCTTAATAAATTGGATCCTCAAACTAATTTATGGCTATACACAGGGAAAGGGGAAAAAAAGAGTCCAGTTGTAAAGTATTTATTACACTTCCTTTGGAAATGATGACAGTCCTGCAGCGCGTGTTTTTATTCTTAGTCACCATCTTCCAAGAGGGTTAGACAGCTCTGAGCTACAACTTCACTAGCTCAGCCAAATGAGAAAGTACAGATTTCAGGGAAAACCTCCCTGGATCAGATTTCACTCTGGACCCGTGGCATTGGCTCTCCCGGTTCTTTCTCAACATGTGTTTCTGATGGAGAGTTCGACTTTGTTGTACCCAAATTCAAACTGCACGGGTAGGCCTGAAGGATGGGGGGGGGGGGGGGGATGGGGGGGGTGTGAGGTGGAGGAGAATGGAAACGAGGATGAGAAGAAAGGATATTTTTAGAGGTTTAAATTTGTTTTAGGTATATTGGATCAGCTCAGAATAATTTGCCTTTCTGACTTCCCTGTTCATTCCTAGATTCCAGAGCCATAACTAGGAATTTTTCACCTGGAGCAAAACAGTGAGTGGGGCGCTAATGATAAGGAGGAGGGTAGTCCAAAGGGTACGAGAAAGTGGGCAGTGAGGGCAGCACAAAGAGCATGGTACAGTCAACCTAGAAGAAGGGTCACCCTAAATCCAAAAAGTCTGAGGCCCTGGATGCAGCCTTTTGACTGAGTCCAAGTTTTACAGATCAAATCCTTTTATTAAGGGGATTTGTTCGGTGAAGTTTGGATTCAGTCAAAGGGCTGCACTTGAGGACCTAGAGGGCCACATGTGGCCTTGAGGCTGCAGGATCCCCAACCCTGGTAGACTGTGCCCCTGGGAAATAGTAGAGAGTAGAAACAAACCCAGGGAAAGGGATGCTACAGCAACAGGACCCTGAGTGTGGCAGCCTGGGGCCAGGTGAGGGGGGAAGCCAAGCCTCATGGTGCCATTCTGTGGTCCCCGGAGAACAGCTGGGAGGAGTCATGTGTGTGCTCCCCACCTCGGATAAAGCTCCAGCCACCCTGTCCTAGTTACAGCTCTGCCAGAATCATGGAACAGCAGGGCTGGAAAGGGACTCCAAGGTCAACTAGTCCCAAAACCTCATTTTACTAGTGAGCAACTTGAAACCTAAAGAGGAAAAGTCACTTTTCCAAAGTCATGCAGTTATCTATTCACAAAATAGGAACTGGACCACAGTTCTCCTGGTTCTGAGTGAGTGCTCTGGCCACTTTGCTGAATTTAGCTGTTACTGCATCTCATTTTAAATTAAAAAAAAATTTAATTGTTTAAAAAGGTATCTTAAAAAATTGAGGGGATTAGGGGCATAGTGCCCCCACGATCTGGAAAATCCATGTAAAATTTTTTGGCCCACCCTTAATACCAGAGAAGAAGTCTGAATTATTCTGATGTTAAGAGATAAAATATGTTGATATTATATAATACTATGTATATATTTTATGCATTTCTGAGTTTCTAAACTTTTTATGTGTGGTCTGCTGGCTTTCGCATGTTGTCTGCGGCTTCCACAAAACTCCCCCCAAATTTTTAATTTCTTATGCTGATCTTCAATATGTCAAAACTGCTATGGGGAGAGCTGTGATGTGGAAGGAATAATTGTATAGGTAAGGCCCTGTGCAAGGCGCAGTGGGGCTGGGGCTGGGGGATCGTAAGGAGATATAGGAATGAAGAAAAAGTGTTCTTATCTTCAAAGATCTTGTAGGACAGTCTTAAGACAGATGTCAGAATCTGTAAACAAAATGGCGCCTCTTTGGTTCCCTGGGTACTAGCTGCAGTTCTGAAGGCTTCCCATGAAGTTAAGATCTTGGAGAATCCCTCATTGAGGAACTATCCATGCCTGGCTTCTATTAGTGCTTGCTACGCTTGTCATCAGTAACTCACAGAGAAAGGAAGCTCCTAGAACCAGTCCTTCATAAATTTGGTCTGATTCCATTTTTAGCCTCAATTGAATTTTTTTTTTTGTTTTGTTTTACTCTCCATTTCAATTCACATAGACAGATGTGGAGGACTATCTAATAATGAGCCAGAAGGGAGAAGTATGTTAGCAGAGCCAAGGTCAAAGCCATTTCCATTAACATTTCCTTGTTGACATGGGAGTGTCCCATTTGTCTTGATCCTGTCCTATTGGATACCTGCCGATCAAGAAGACACCTGATAAAGTAGAGCATGCCTTCGGGACAGCCACAGGGGTGCCTGCTGCTTTCCTCCTAAAAACACGAGGGAGGGGCCCTTGGAAGTCATCTAGTCTGTGGTTTAATGAATGGGACTAGATCTTGAGGTAGGAAGACCTGGGTTCAAATCCTGCTACGCAGACACTTACCAGATGTGTAGCAAATCCCTTCATTTCTCACGGCCTCAGTTTCCAGTTCTGTAAAATAAGATGGTTTGACTTTGCCTCTAAGGTCCCTTGCAACACGAAATCTATTTTCCTGTGTTCCCTTAGTGAAGAAACTGAGGCTTTCCTCTAGTCACAGAGGTGACCTGGACCCCTTTCCTCTGACCCCAAATCTAGCACTTGGTTCCCTGCTGACAAGAAGACTCCCACCTGTCGGTAGAGCAGAGGGACATGCCACCTGTGGCAAGCACTTTAAGCTAAATACAACAAACATACTGCCACTAAAGATAAAGCCTTTGTGAGCATCATTTATACATAAATCAAGGGCATGGATGAGTGTATTGTTAGGAAGGGGCCGCTAGGTGGTGAAGCAGATAGAACTGGGCCTGGAGTCAGGAAGGCTCATCTTCCCCAGTTCAAATCTGGCTTCAGACAATTACTAGTTGTGTGACCTTGGTTAAATCACTTAAACCTGCTTGCCTCAGCGTCCTCATCTATAAAATGGGCCAGAGAAGGAAATGGCAAACCACTCCAGTATCTTTGCCAAGAAAACCCCAAATAGGGTCATAGAGAGTCGGACACCACTGAAAACAACTCAACAACACATGTGATACTAAACAAGTCACTTAATTTTTCAATGTTCTGGGGCCAGGCAAGTCTCTGAGACTAAAATGGTGGAGAAAGAGAGGCCTATATTAATAGAGGGACTTTCCTCATCTAGGAACTCCCTATTCTGAAAAAAATCACCAGTGCAGTCCTGATGGATACCACCAGTGCCCCAGCTAGAGTAAGTGTTAAAAGCAAAACCACCTCCCGGAATACCACTTTGTGAAGCCTTATCTCTGAGCTGTTAGCAAACAGTGTTGAGCTAATCCCTTCTGTCACCCCAGGGTCACTCCAGGCTTATGTGGAGCCCAGACCATCTGCTCTAACTTACTCTCCTCCGCTCTTCTGGGGATAGGTGCTGATTGCTTCTTTGGCGCTCCCTGTTATTCTCTGAGCATTAACTGCACTTAATTGTTTCCATCCCCTCCTTCCCCGTTCTTGTGTATCGGCAGTTCCTAGCCTTTCATGCTGTCTCTACCTGGGCTAGCCAGTTCCT
>NW_020948983.1:57043133-57046436 GCF_900497805.2 Vombatus ursinus | reverse complement strand
GGCTAGCCAGTTCCTAGCCTTTCATGCTGTCTCTACCTGGGCTAGCCCAACTAGCTGAGCAAATGGAGTGGCATCCCGGGGGTACAGTAGGAAAAAGGGGTGCCAGATTTAGAGTCTAGAATAATAGAGTTCAAATCCTGGCTCTGCCACTTCCTTATAATCAGTGTGACTTTGGACAAATCACTCAGCCCCTCTGGGCCCCAATTTTCTCATCTGAAAAAAGAAGGGTTGAACTAACTGGTCTCCTCAGGCACCTTTCTGCGCTCAATTCTATGAACATCATATGTAATCCTAATTATTGTGTTTTTTTTTTTCACATAACAATCAGGTTTCCAGTCATTAGTAGTAGCATCATTGGGAGAGTATTGGTAGTAAAGAGAAGGACTCGACAGTAAGCAGGCCAGTTTGACTATATTATAGGGAAGTAGCCCAATGCATTCTGTCCTAGGAATCTCGGAAGTTGTTCTCCCTGGTGGATAGGCCACTGCTACCACCCACCTTCCAATGAGCTTCTTCTAGACCAGGTTTTTGTTTTGGTTTTTTTTTTGGCTAGGCAATGGGGTTAAGTGACTTGCCCGGGGTCACACAGCTAGTAAGTGTTATGTATCTGCGGTCAGATTTGAACTCAGGTCCTCCTGACTTCAGGGCCGGTGCTCTATCCACTGTGCCACCTAGCTGCCCCCTTCTTCTAGACCAGGGGTGGAGAACTTGCAGCCTCAAGGCCACATGTGGTCCTCTAGGGGCCATTTGACAGTCTAGACCCACTGAGGAGCTAAGGAGAGGCAGGTTTCTACTTCTATGTCTTTAATTTAATTGAAGGTCAATTTGACATTTAATTTAATCTATTAAAGCTTAAAACTGCACTATGACCTTTGGGACAACTTATACAACAGTAACAACTGCCATTTATCGACAACTTTAAGGCATATAAAGTGCTATACATACATTATTTCATTGGCAACTGACCACAAGCCAGTGAGCTAGGCATCACAAGTATTATTAACCCCATTGTATAGACAGGAAATTGAGGTATAGAGAGATTGTGTGACTTTCCCATAGTCACGAAGCAACTACGTGTCAGTGGGGGTTGGGGAGTTTTGAACACAAGTCAGCCTGACTCTAGATCCAGCACTCTATCCACTGTGCCATAATGCCTTTCTGTGGGTCTTAACCACCCCCTCTGGCCCTGAGATACAATGTGCTCCTATTAGACAGCATCCTTCATCATTCCTAGGTATTACCATCCTGGTCTATGGTGCCTTGGTGGAAGAAAGCTCTTTGCCTGAGATCCCCCAAATTCCTTCCCTGGGCTTAAGGCCATCCTGTATTGAATGCATTTATAGGCATTCCTTTGCTTCTCCTGAAGGTTCCTATGACTCAAGGCCCCTGAAAGTCAGTCTTGACCAATGACCTAGTTCCCTCTATTCCACTGGGTTTGCTTGAAGCATTCACCAGTCAGATATTAAGGCTGCTTCTTAAATCTGTGAATCTCAGCTTCATCACCAATGGTTCTTTCCTTGTGTCTAAGCCTAGTCTGCCTGGCAGCCCCATGGCCTTGAGTTCTTTCAGGCACCATCCCCAGAACCTAGCTTCATCACTAGTGTTACATCAACTCCTTCCAAGAGCCAAAGGCAGAGTTCTTTCTCTTCCTGTTTCAGTTGCCCACCCTTTGCCATTGGACCCACTGTTTCTAACACATAGTTCTCAGCTCATTTGCAGAGTAGAGATAACTGACAGACACCAAGATCAATGAATGATACAACTCTTCCCCTATCCAGTTACCAGCTCCATCTAGTTCCCCACCTTCTCTTGGCTTCACCCCCCTGTTGTCACTGTTTTAGCCATGCCCAACTCTCCATGATCCCATTTGGGGTTTTCTTGGCAAAGATACTGGAGTGGTTTCCGTTTCCTTCTCCAGCTCATTTTACAGATGAGGAAACTGAGGCAAAAAGAGTGAAATGACTTGCCCAGGATCACACAGCAAGTAAGTGTCTGAAGCCAGATTTGAATTCAGGAAGATGTGTCTTCCTGACTCTAGGCCTGGCACTCTATCCGCTGCACCTACTTGTTTCTCAGGTGACCAGAGAGCCATGGAAAGTCGGGACTAAAATGCTATTTGTATGTCAGAGCTAAGGAGGTTCAGAAATAGGTACGGAAGTCCTATTCCTACGGAAGAGATTGCTTACTCTAAGCCTTCCCTGCTACCTTTCAGGTACATATGGGTAGCAGCAACCTTGGGAATATAGAATCCCCTTGTGTCCCATCCCTACCTCAAAGTAGGTCAATAGGAGAGTATCAGTCCTTTCAGGCCGATCTTCTGGAGAAGAAGAACAATTACTTTATTCCCAACAGGTGAGAGTAAGGTAGGTGCAAATGATTTGTAGAGTTAGGCCCCTTCATCCTCTCCAACTCAGCGCCCCGCCTCTCTTTTCAGTTGTCCTCTCAGGTGCATCCTTATCTTTTCCAGCCCAGAAACCTGGCTCACCTGGGACTGTGGCTCGGAGGTTCCCTTTGTAGTGCCTTAGACAATCTCCAAACTCTCCTGGGGAGACTGGGAGATAGCACCATTTACTCATGTGACAGTCAGATAAATATCCATTAACGTATTTATAGATGATGATCATTCCTTTTGCATAAACCTTTCTGCTTTGAAAAGCACCTTCTAATTTATTGTCTCACAATAACCCTCCAGGCATAGGAAGGACAGCTATACAGGGAGATCATTTTAAAACAAGAAGGGACCAGAAGGTATCATAGGGTAATAGATTTAGAGCTGGAAGGGACTTCAGAGGCTGCTTAGTACAACCCTCCCATTTCACAGGTTGAGGAGACTGAAGCCAAAGCAGGTTAGGTCAGTTTCCCAAGGTCATACAAGAAGTTTCAGACCAGGGATTCAGACCCTGGAGGCATAGCATAAGGTAGCTGTTAGGCAGAGAGGTTGGCTTGGAGTCAGGAAGACCTGGGTTCAAGTCTCAACCTCTTTCATATGCAGGCTATTTGACTCTGAGTAAGTCATGACCTCCCAGTGTGCTAGGCAGCTCTGGAAGATTGTAAATTGCAAAGAAGATGCTGACCTGTCCAGATAGAGGGAGTCTCCTCATGCCCAATGCCAGTGATGTCACAGGGCTAGTCCCATTCCTCTATTCTAGAGCTAACTGTTCTTTCCATGGTATAATCAAGCCGCCTCCTCCTCCTCCTCCTCCCTCTCCTCCTCCTCCTTCTCCTTCTCCTTCTCCTTCTCCTTCTTCTTCTTCTTCTTCTTCTTCTTCTTCTTCTTCTTCTTCTTCTTCTTCTTCTTCTTCT
>NW_020948983.1:57006087-57043123 GCF_900497805.2 Vombatus ursinus | reverse complement strand
CTTCTTCTTCTTCTTCTTCTTCTTCTTCTTCTTCTTCTTCTTCTTCTATAGTAGCATTAGTATTAAGGAGGAAGAGGAGGAGTAGGAGCAAGGAGTAGTAGTGATAATAAGGAGTAGCAGTAGTAATAGGAGCACTACTACTAGTAAGCAGGAGGAGGAGTAAGGAGGAGGAGGAGTAATAGTAGTAGTAGTAATAGGAGGAGGAGTAATAGGAGTACAGCTGCTAGTAAGGAGGAGGAGTAATAGTAGTAATAGTAGGAGTACTACTACTAGTAAGGAGTATTACTACTAGTAGAAGGAGGAAGAGGAAGAGGAGTAATAGGAATAGTAGAAGTAGGAGTTACTCAAATTTATTTTTAGACCAGACCTGGGATTTCATTGATGGAGTAAACTCCCAGTGAGGGATGTCTTCTACCAAATCCATTCAGCACCTTCTCTGTATAGATTAGAAGATTGGCTGAGACACTGAAAGGTTAATCATCATCATCATCATAATAATAACTAGCATTTACATAGCACCTTAAGGGTTACAAAGTACTTTACTTAGGTTACCTCATTTGATCACAACAACCTGATGAGGAAGGTTTTTAGATTTTATAGATGAGAAAAAAAGGGGTGGGGAGAAGTTTAGTGATCTGCCCAGGGTCACAGAGCTAGTAAGCACCTGAGGCAGGACTCTAGTCCCATGCTTTGTACACTGAACCCCCTAACTGCTCAATGACTTGTCCTGGGTCACATGATCAGCATGGGCCAGAGACTCGGGCCCAGATCTTCCTAATTTCTAGTGCTAGTTTTCCATCTACTGCCCCTCTCAACCATATTTAGCCAGTGCTTTAAAGTCTATTAGCAGAATCCATCTCCAGAAAGAGAACTGATGGACTCAGAGTGCAGATTGAAACATATTTTCTTCTATTTCTTGGAGGGTTTTTTGTTTGTTTGTTCTGTCTTTGGAACAAGGCTAATGCAGAAATTTGTTTTGCGTGTCTATACATATTTGTAATGGGTTTTATTTTTCTTGCCTTCTTAATGGGAGGGGGAGGGAGAGAATTTGGAACTGAAAATAAAATTGAATTAAGAACCTGGGGGGGGGGGAATGTCTATTAGAAAAATCTGCCTGTGAGTCTTGAGGCCTTTGAAAGGGTAATTGAGCTGCTAGAGGACACAGGAGGGTACACTTTGGAGTGTAAAGAGCACTGGATCCAGAGTCAAAGGATCTGTGTTCAAATCCTGCCTGTGATACTTACAATCTATGTGACATTGGGCAGATTATTTGGGCAAGCCCCAGTTCCTTCTTCTGTAAAAGGAAGGGGTTAGACTAGTTGGCATTCCAACTGTCATCTTATTATGTAGATTCTCATCAATTTGCTCAGGCTTTAAAAACACATTTTATTATTTAGTGACAATTGTTTAGAAATTGCTCCCAATATTCTGTTTTTGGTTGACCTATTTATAGAATTGTGTGTATTCACATATAATAAATATGAATATTAGAATATTTGTGAATATTAGAATTAGAATATGAATAATTAGAATTTAAAGATGTCTTTTATTGGTACACTCTCTTTAGTCCCAAGGAATACTGAGGAACAAAATTTTGCAAAGAAAGCACAAAGGCTAAATTGTCCTGTGTAGTCAGAATTGATCCTGTGTGTTCATTTCTGGCTATCTCCAGCCATGCCATCTCCAATCAGAGGTCTTCACTCCTTTTCCATCAGAAAATTAGACTTCATACCTGGAACAACCCTGGGCTTTGATAAGTTAGCTTTGTCCTAATCTTTCTTTGTTCTAGGATTCCACTGTACTTACTTTTCCAGCTTCCCCAAGTGTTATCTTCCTCTGTTAGAATGTAAGCTCCTTGAGGGCAGGGACTATCTTGCTTGCTTTTACTTGAATTCTCAGCACGTTGCCCAGTACTTGGCAAATACTAAGCACTTAAATGCACGCTCTCTCTCTCCTCTGTCTTCCTTTCTCTTTCTCTCTCTTTCTTCTCCCCTTCCTTCTCTTTTGTTTCTCTTTCTCTTCTGTCTCTCCGTCTCTGTCTCTACGTCTCTGTCTGTCTCTGTCTGTCTCTCTTTCTCTCCCTCCCTCCCTTCTGGAATAGGAGACATGGGATTTGTTCTGGAGCTTTTAGGATGGGTACTATTTGAGCAAGTGGGGAGATGAAGGAAGAACATCTCAGAACATTTCATGTACAGGTAATAGCACAAGTCAGGAAGCAGAAAACATATAGGATACTTGAGGGACAATGAGGACTGGCTTGTCTGTAGCAGAGCCCACATACTGCAGAATATAAGAAAAGGTTAAAGAAAGGAAGGCAAGATTATGAAGTGCTTTTAACATTAGACTTCATCCATCCCAAGTCAATGTCTACCTTCCTAACAGTTGGAGCAGGAGTAAAGCTGTGAAGAGCAGATACTAGCCCTTACCCAGAAGTCTGGGTAACTTTGAATATGACTGTGGACTCCTTTGGAGTTCTCTGCTCCCCTCACTAAAGTGAGCCTGGCATGAGTTAACCCAACGGTTCTGGAAAACAATTTGGAATTATACTAATAAAGTCACTGAACTGTGCATAGGCTTTGACCCATCAGTACCACTACTAGGCATATATCTCAATGAGGTGAAAGACAGAGGGAAATGTCCCATAGACATATGGATTTTTGTATATAAATATGCAAAAATATTTAGAGCTCTACTTTTTATAGCAGCAAAAAACTGGAAGGAAAATGTGTACCCATCAACTGGGGAATGGTTGAACAAACTGTGGTATATACAAATGTGATGAAATATTATCAGATCATTAAAAAATGACAAACATGAAGAATTCAGAGAAACACAAGATGATTTGCACAAACTGATGCAGTCAAGTAAGGGAAACCAAGAGAAGATTTATAAAAGGACTACAGTGACATAAAAGATTTCAGAACTGTGAATAACACAGTGACCAGTTGTGACTTAAAGAGAACTGATAGTGAATTATGCCTCTTGCCTGTCATCAGAGACATGAACTACAGGTAGAGAATGAGCCATGCATTGTTAGATGGCCAATAGGTTGATTTATTTTTCTCGGTTATGTTTATTTGCTACAAGGAAGGGTTTTATGGGGAAAGGGATACAAAGTATTAGGAAAACAACAGTGATACAAAAATATATACACATATAAGTAAACATATACATACATAAAATTGTATAATATATGTATAATATACTTTTATAAACATATATATGTGTATATATATATATATACAGAAAACACCTAAAAATACAGTGGGTCTGGGATATCCAGGAGGTGGTAAGAATTGGGGTGTTTCTGATATCCTTTATATGGATTTGAGCTTCTGTTGCCATATACCTTGAAAGGAAAGAAAAAATAAAAATGTTCATTTGCTGGCAAGAAAAAGAGATGTCAGAGACAGAGACAGACAGACTGACAGAGATAGAGGAGAGACAGAGAAACAGTCAAATAGAGATAGAGAGAATAAGAGAAAGAGAGATAATCACAGATGTGACAGAGACAGAAAGAAAGAAGAGAGACAGAGTCAAACAGAGAGACAGAGACAGAGATAATTACAGATGTGATTCTATCAGGTGAAACATTTAAGGACCTTCCACAAACTCAGCATGTTTTCCTGGACGTTTGCTCAGAGGATGAACCAAATTCAGTTTGAACTTCACAAACTTCATAATTTGATTTATGAATTAGAAATGGCTTCCCTCACTGGCTTCAGGTTGTAAGGGCCCTAGAGAGTCAGGGAAGGCTGGGCTTGCTGCTTCTGCTGAAGGCCCTGGATGTGTGCACAGTAGGTGCTGAATGAAGAATAAATGGATTTTCAGGATCCCAGACACCATGCTAGGTATCGTGGGAAGGAACTGAAGAAATGGAAAGTATCCATTCCCCTGCAGAACACAGAATTGAAAGCAGAGGATGATTTTGCATTTATGCCAGATGTAGGAAAATGTTTTGTTTTTTTTTTCCTGAGGGCCCCTGGTCCACAGTAAAACAAAAAAGAAATCAATTTAGGGCCACACATAAGGAAAAAGCAACTTAATTCAATACTTTTTTTAAAAGAGAGAAATATACAACATTCCATTAATCAGCTTTTAAAATCAAGAACAGGAATAGAGACCGTAATGAAAATACATGCTCTGGCTCCTGTAAAAGGACGAAAACAGAGCTGAGAGGTGTAGAGAAGAAGAAATGCAGAGCAGTGGGCGACCGTATACCAAATCTCTCAGAGACACAGATCTGAAGAACAAAAAAGAGAAGTGAAAGGAGGGAGACTCAGAAGAGGGCTCAGTGAGAGAGCGGTCTTCATGGAACACTATCTTCATCTTGTATCCTTTCAGAACAGTGTCACTAAAGAGTAGTCAAACTATATTGCATTTTTGCAAGTATAGAAAAATTGGAATAACACTTCTTGGAATTTGCCTCAAGGACTATATGTAATTAAATTGAGGGTCATAACCAGCCAGAGGTTTCTCAGGCTAAGTTTATATACTATGTCCTAACCCATGTCTACTATCTAGCAAAGCAAATAATAATTAGCAGATTAATGAGTTTGGGCTCAGTTATGAAGGATAATCATGTGTTGATTTTAAAAGAAGATTTGCTCCTAAATTTAAGAAATTGGTGGCCATTAACAAATAATAATGTATATGGATTTCACAAGTATGCTTGGATGTCACCATCTTGAGATGTGGTGCAACGAAGAGAATATAGGATTGGTCAGAGGCAGCTAAGTGGCTCACAATGCAAAGAGTGCTGACCCTGAAGTCAGAAAAGGCTCATCTTCCTGAGTTCAAATTTGGCTTCAGACACTTACTAGCTGTGTGACCTTGGGCAAGTCACTTAACCAACCCTGTTTACCTCAGTTTCCTTGTTTGTAAAATGAACTGGAGAAGGAAAGGGCAAACCGTTCCAGTATCTTGGCCAAGAAAACCCCAGATGGGGTCACAAAGAGTCAGACGTGACTGAAAGAACTGAACAACAACAGAGGACCTGGGGTTGAATACTGGCTCTGCCAATTCTTGACCTGGGTTACTTTGAGCAAGTCACAAACTCTTTAGGCCTCAGTTTTCTCATCTATTATATTCTACCTGGAGCTCCTCTCACAGGGGAGCCCTTCTGGATGCCTGCCAGGTTCAGGGCATGTTATAGGTGTGGCTCAATATACATTTTAAACCCCAGCTTGCTAGCCCTCCTTGATGTATTTACTTTCACTAAACCAACCAGACAGGACACATTGGTTCAAAGTAAAAGGTGTGTAGTCAAATAGCAAAGCAAATTAAGTGATAAGAAAAGATTCCTCCCTCCCTTCCCCGTTCCCAACATGCACACACCGGGACACCTTCTCACAGATTGCTACATAACTAATGGAAGACAGCCGACACGCAGAGAACACACATGATGTGTGTTCATGAACAAACATAAACACACAAGGAACATCCCTGAAGGGTATACATGTAACAAGCATGTACAGTCAGGGGAAACGCCTGAAAGGGCATACATGCCAGATACATTCAAGATCAGGGATACACTGAGACCAATGGCCTTTGCCCCTCTTCCACATTCCTGCCTTAATTACATAAATCTACAAGTAACAAAATCACTGACTTTGGCCCTTTGTTCTAGCCAACACAAACCTCACTGGTCTCCCTACTGGTAAAATGGGGGATGGGGAGAGTTTAAATCATAAATGTCAAACATGCAGCCTAGTTGAGATACAGCCTGCATCACTGTCAAACTGACAGATTAAAGTACAATTGGGAAATAGTTAATAACATAAATAAAAATACAACAGAACATAGATAATGTTAATATGTGGTTTTCTAAGTCAATATGTGGCCCCACTGGGATCCTTATGTACGATTTAGTGGTCTCTGTTTCTATTTGAGTTTGATGTCACTGGCCTGTTGTTGTCATTCAGTCATTTCAGTCAAGTCTGACTCTTTGTGATTTTATTTGGGGTTTTCTTGGCAAAGATACTGGAATGGTTTGCCATTTCTGTCTCCATTTGATTTTATAGATGAACAAACCAAGGTAAGCAAGGTTAAGTGACTTGCCCAGGGTCACACAGCTAGTAAGTATCTGAGGCTGAATTTGAACTCAGGCCTTCCTGACTCCAGGCCCAGCACTCAATCCACTACACTCCCTAGCTGTCCCATCACTGGTCTAGATGACCTCTAAATTTCCTTCCAACCCTAAATCTATGATTATATGATCATTTGGCACTCATAGCTAACATTTATAAAGTGCTTTAAGGTTTACAAAGCAATTTGCATGTGTTATTTTATTTGATCCTCCCCACAATATTGTGAAGTAAGTCCTATTATTATCATGCCCATTTTCCAGATGAAGAGCTTGAAGCTAACTCATTTGGTAAATGAGGCTTGGTGACTTGCCCAGAGACACATGGCTAGCAGGTGATTGAAGCATGATTCAAACTCAGGTCTTCTTCACTCCAAGACCTCCACCCTATCCACTCTGCCACTCAGCTGCCTGCTATGATTAGTTAACTTTCTGAGTCTCATCCTTTCCCCCACCCCTGTTGCTTTAAGGCAAAACTTGCTTTACATTCTTAAAAATTATTGAGGACCCGCTAACCTTGCAAAGAGATTTATTTTTTTAATGTGGGTTACAGCTATTGATTTTTATAGTATCAGAAATGAAACATCATAGTATTATTGTGAAAATAGTTTTGACATTGAGAACTCCCCCCCCCAACCAGAAATGGTCTTGAGGCCCTCCAGGGGTCCCTGGACCACACTGTGAGAACACACTGTCTTATATCTTCTCCCATTCATTCCTTACAACAAACAGTTGAGGTAAATGCTATTATCCCCATTTTATAGATGAGGAAACTGAGGCTGAGAAAGATTAAATGACCCATCTAGAGTCACATGGCTAAGTGTCTACAGCAGGATTCAAACCCAGTACTGCTTAACTCCAAACTCTATCCACCACTTGCCAGGCTGCCCCTGCCTCTTACAACTAGATAGTAAGCTCCTTGGGGCCAGATATATAAACCACATGTGGGAAAACGATTATAGATTTTTAGACAGGCGTTCATGTAAATGGAAAAGTGATGATAAACAAATTGCTAGCAGGAGAGGAGGGAAACTTGGATGGCTTCGGATAGATTCCTAGGGAGGCCAGTGGGGAGGATGCCAAACCAAACTGTTTGTCCAGTATCTGAACCCTTGCATTTCAATCCTATTTTGAAACACACATCTGAACAATTCCATCTCAGTGGACTGAGCTCCCCAGGCAGGCCTGCAGGCTGTCAGATCGGCATTCCCAAGAAAACCCAGCACCTCCTGGGTTATATGCCTGTTCCACCGCATCAGGTCCTGCTTGTCCTCACCATTCATTCCCTCAGAGAACTCTAGGAAACCTAATCAGACTGGACCAGAGTTGGTAACTTGGTCATGTTTTCAGGTTGGAGGGGAAAAGAGACAATATTTGCCTCGAATCTTAAATTCCATATTCTGGGATTTTTCACTCCAGCCAGTAAATAGAGAGTGTGATGAATTGTGAAGAGACATTTTTATGTTTCAGTCTTTCTCATGGGGCCAAGAATAGGGACCTGAACAGAGTACACACACGGTAGATATTTGTTGGATTGATGTTTTATTTTTTTTCCTGGTTAACTAGTAATCTGTCTATCTATCTATCTATCCATCCATCTATCTATCTATCTATCTATCTATCTATCTATCTATCTATCTATCTATCTATCTATCTATCTACCTATCTATCTATCTATCTATCTAGATATAGATATATTCTATTTGGAAGTAATCTGGGGTAAGTGACTTGCCCAGGGTCACACAGCTAGTAAGTGCCTGATGCCAGATTTGAACTCAGGTGCTCCAGGCCCACTTTGCCACCTAGCTGTCTCTAACTAGTGATATTTATGCTAGACTGAAAGATTACTAGAAAAGGGCAGTGTTACAGACTGGTTCATCAACTAGTCCTCAAAGTCAGGAAGACCTGAGTTCAAATTCTGTCTCATATTGGCCTTATGACCCTGGTCAAGTCACATCATTCCTTAGTGTCCTTTGAAGAACAAATACAGTTATCCTTTCCACATCACAACTTTCTCCACTGCAGTTTCGATATATCACCGGTCAGCATAAAAAATTAAAGGGGAATTTGTGTGTGGGGGGGTGTTTGCGGAAGCCACGAAAGACATGCAAAAGCCAGCAAACGACACAAAAAAATTTAGAAATTCAGAAATGCATAAAATATAGCATTGTGTAATGTCAATATATTTTATCTTTTAATACCATAATAATTCAGACTTCTTTTCTGGTATGAACAGAGAGCCAAAACATTTTATACAGATTTTCTTGATTGTGGGGGCACTGCGCCCCTAACCCAGAGATGCGGAAGGAATAACTATAAACGTTGATCAGCATTGGCTGAGGAAATTAACTCACTGGCAGTTCCTTAATCCAATGAAGTCACAAGTCAGATCTAAAGCTTACCATATTAAGCCGGGTCGTACTTCCTAGGTTTAAGTTAATACAAGACTGGTAGGCAATTGGTTTTTCCTAGAGGACTAATTGGTCTTTAGCCTTGATACTTAATTCAATTCAAGACTTTTTTAGAATATAAACTCCTTGAGAGCAGGGATTATTTCATTTTTTTGTGTTTTTGTCTCTGTTGTATAGCACAACATAGTTCCCAGCCTACTGTAATAATAGCTAATTTGTTGTTGTTGGGTGGTCATATCCAACTCTTCATGACCCTATTTGGGGTTTTTTGGCAAAGATGCCGGAGTGGTTTGTCATTCCCTTTGACAGATCATTTTACAGATGAGGAAACTGAGGCAAACGGGTTTAAGTGACTTGCCCAGGATCACACAGCTAGTAAGTGTCAGAGGCCAGATTTGAACTCAGGAAGATGAGTCTATCCACTCACTCTATCCACTTCACTACCTAGCTGCCCTAAAGATAGCTAGTAGCCCCTCCCACAATCTTTCTGTATATAAGGTCCATTAGGCCTTTGTTAAGATACTGAGGTTCCTTAAGAGTCTGACCAATATGGCAGATTCTTTAAGTCTTATCCACCCCGATCAATGTTCTAATAAACCTTGTCTTTGGTTGAAAAAAAAAAGATAGCTAGCACTTACATATCACTTGAAGGTTTACAAAGTGCATTACAAATATTATCTCATTTAATCCTAACAATAATTTAGTAAGGTAGGTGCTGCTGTTATCCCCATTTTATAGATGGTGAAACTGAGGCCCAGAGAGGTAAGGTGATTTCCCAAGAGTCACACAGCTAGTTAAGTGTCTGAAGCTGGATTTGAACTCAGGTCTTCTTGCTTCCAGGCCCAGTGCTATATTCACTGTTCCACCTAGCTGCCACTTAACATGCTTATTGATTAATTGATTTAGTAAGGGCCTACTACAGTAAGCAGTAAGAGGAAAGAGGCATTTAGAGGTAATGTTCTTAGAATATAACTTTTTGAAGAACTGTATTATATTCAAATATATGAATACACACATTTTTTTTCAATCGATGCCAGAGAGATTTTATATTAATCTCATCTATACTGGTATCTGGAGGTAGCTAGATGATACACTGGATAGAGGGCCAGGCCTGGAGTCAGGAAGACTCATCTTCATGAGTTCAAATCCAGCCTCAGACACATTAGCTGTGACCCTGGGCAAGTCACTTAACTTCTTTTTGTCTCAGTTTCCTCATCTGTAAAATGAGCTGGAGAAGGAAATGGCAAACCATTCCAGTATCTTTGCCAAGAAAACCCCAAATGAGTTGGACATGACTGAAAATGACTGAATAATAAATACTGGTTTATGTATATAAATATATATATATAAAATCATTTAATTTATAATGTCATAAATACACACTAGATCAATAAATAAATATTTAATTGATATACAAAGTCAATATAGCAGAAAGAAAAAAAGAAAAAATATAGTAGAAAGACTAAATTATTATTATTACTTATTTTCTCTAGAAAGTTTTTATTACTCTCTCTGTCTCTCTCTCTCTCTGTCTCTGTCTCTGTGTGTGTGTGTGTGTGTGTGTGTGTGTGTGTGTGTGATAAGAAATGGAAGAAAATGGAGTAATGAGAACTGGGTTTGATACCAGAGAACCTGGGTTCTAATCTATATTCTACTGTGTATCCTGGGATAAATCACTTCATCTCTCTGGATGGGCCTCAGTTTTCTCATCTGTAAAACGAGTGCATTTGGACTAGATGATCTCAGGTATCCCTTTCAGCTCAGTGTGGAGTTTATGAGGTTAGCTAATTGTTGCTTTGGAAAGTAAGAGAAGCCTGATCCCCAACAGGGGAGTTATGGGCATGGGGCCAGAGGAAGAGGAGGGGGAAGAAGGAAATATGACAGCAACAAGGTGAGGGGGAGAAGGAAGAGAGATTGCCTAATGGAGGCAACTAAGGTGAAAGAGTTCAAGTGTAGAATTCAGTGATGGGATGGAGCAATAGCGGTGGGTGGTGGGGTGGAGGGAAAGAGAGCATGAGAGTGTCAGGTCTAAGTTCAACTCACCTCCAAGACTAGCAAGTTCATTAACTATGAATAGCCTTTACATCTAAATGAGAGAGGCAGCTAGGCAGCACAGTGGATAGAGCACTGGCCCTAGAGTGAGGAGGACCTGAGTTCAAATATGGCCTCAGACACTTACTAGCTGTGTGACCCCAGGTAAGTCACTTCACCCCAATTGTTTCCCCCCAAAAAAGAAAGAAATATCTAAATAAGTATACATACAGGTACAGATTTATTTTGGCAAAAGCCCTCAAGAATGCCCTCCAGGAGCCAATGGGAAGTTTAGGATTGCGTACCACACCCATTTTTGTACTAGGTCCTGAGCCACAGAGAGCAGGAGAAGGTAGGCTCTGCCTTCAAGGAACATGGGGAAATATGACCCACATATCAAAATAGTTAGACTACCGAGAGAATAGCATAATTTGTCAAAGAATCAGAGACTAGCATGAATGTAACCCGAATCTATAGTATGTGGTATAGATAGGGACAGATTGTAAAGGGAACAGACCACCTACATGGCACAACGGAGATTGTGTGCATCCTGTGACACAAGCCTTCTATGGAAAATCAGAAGACCTGGGTTCAAATTCTGACACTGTTCTTTATTACCTGTATGACTTTGGGTGAGTCCCTCCATTTCTGTAGGCCTCAATGTTCCCAAGGTTATTGAGCTATTTCCCTGGATGGCAGCTTGGTAGGAGGGGCAGGGAAGGAGACACTGCTACTCTAGGGCTCTTGGGTTACCTGCCAAATGGTAGCAGTCTTTTGGAAGCTGGGGATGATAGCGACAGGGATGAGAACTTTGCTTGGCACACAGGCCATTTTGTTGGTTTAAACTGAACTGAACTGAATCCCACCTTCTGCAGGAAAGCTTTTCTGGTCCCCCTCAATAATAAATAGTGCCCTCTCTTTGAGATGACCATGAATTTATCCTGTATATAGCTTGTATACACTTAGTTGTTTGAACAAAGATTCCCCCATTAGAATGTAAGCTCTCTGAGGGCAGGAATTATGTTTACCTTCCTTTGGATCCCTGTACTTATCATACACTTCCTGGCAGAGAGTGCTTAATAAATGGCGTTGACTCAAGCCAAGCCAATCAAATCAACCTCCTGTGTGCCTCTGATGAAAAATCTATCCCTACCTGATGCCTAACACCTTGAGACCTGAAAATCTGTTTCTATTAACCAAAAATTCTCCAGGATCAGGAGATTAGCCTGGGGCTTTCAGATAAGAGCTGTTTGAAGCATGAGGAGATTTAAAAATTTTCCAGAAAGAATTAAAAGTTTTTGCTTTTTCTTCCCCTCCCCCCCAATTTTTAATTGGACATGAAAACTTATCAACAAGAACTAAAACCCTGTTGTTTCTTCTTCCACTTCCTCTTTGCATTTCCTCCACCTCACCTTTTTTGGGGGGGGGGGGAGGGAGCTGTCAGGATTTCATCAATGTGGGGGAAATTCCAGTGTGGAAACTCCCTCCACCTAGGCAGATTGGCAATTCCTCTGTCATCTTAAGGAACTGCCTGGAGCATTGGGTCTCCCACCTGGGTGGTGTCAACGACTTGTTCCAGTCACCCAGCCAGTCTGTGCCAGAGGCAGGACTTGAATACCAATGTTCTTAGCTCAAACATTGAGTTTCTATCTGCTCATATTATGCCTCTCCTACTAGTCTCCCACTCCAAGATTCCCTGGAGGTTTTATGCAGGGGTCTCAAGTGGAAGCCAGAGTTTGTAGAACCTGGATCTCACCCCTACAGAGATCATTCTGACTTCATTACCATCACCCTAGACCCTCACTCCAGAGAAGAGAGTTTATTTGCCCTCATAATTTTCAAAAAATGAACAGGGGGTGCAGGAAATGTGCAGAAGGGCAGTGATGGGAGATTTGGCAGGGCCCCATACACAAACCCACCTGCTTCGTAGTTTTGCCCAGGGCCAGGAGACTATCTTGGACTGATGGTGAGCGACTCTTTCCAAAAAGCTGTAGGAGAGATCATTCTCCCTTTCCCCTCCTCAAGCTTTGGCCTTTGGGTGATAGCACCTTTTAATTTACTCCATAATTTATGGTTTTGTCTCCAGGCCCATCCAGACCTCCCTCCCCTTTGACTTTTCTCTCTTCCCTTGTACCCTTCATTCAATTCTATCCCCACCCAAAGGGCCTATCCTTTGTCCCGTTATTGTTTTCAGCTGTCTGTCAACAATAATATCGGACATTTTTATAGAACTTTAAAGTTTGCAAAAACGGTTTGTTATCTTTTCCTAGTTTCAAAACGACCTCATGAGGAAGGTACTGTAGACAAAAAGTCTGGACCACTTTCTGCTTTTCCCTCAGTTTCCTATTGCATTTCTCTTCTCTCAGAAGCAAAGGATATACTAAGTACTCACTATTCAGCTGAAACTATTGGGAAAACTAGAAAGCAGTCTGCAGAATTTAGGTTTGGACCAATGTGCCACACCATATGCTAAGATAAACTCTTAGATATAAAAGGTCACATTATCAATAAATTAGAGGAACAAGAAAGAAAATATCTTCTGCAATTTGGGATGGGAAAGAGTTCATGTTTAAACAACAGTGAGAGAGGATCAAAAAAGATAAAATGGACAATTTTGATAAATTAATTTTCTTTTTCACAAACAAAATCAACATAGTTAAGATTTAGAAGAAAACAGTTAACTGGGAAAAATCTCTGCAGCAAGTTTCTCTGATAAAGGTCTTATTTCTTAAACATATAAGAACTGATTCGTATTTATAGGAAAAAGAGTCATTCCCTAACTGATAGTTTAAGGATGTGAACATATGGTTCTCAATTTAAGCTCTAAGTAGCTATATGAAAAAATGCTCCAAATCACTAGTTATCAGAAAAATAAAAATTAAAGCAACTCTAAGTTTCCACCTTATACCCAACATATTAACGAAAGTGACAAAAAAGAAAACAAAAATTGGAGAGACTTCGGGAAAACAGACACATTACATCAGTATACGGTTAGTGGGTTTGGGGAGTGACCCAGACATTAGGGAAAATGATTTGGAACTATACCCCCAAAAGTTACTAAACTGGGCATACTCTTTTACCCAATTATACTACCACTAGGCCTATACCCCAAAGAGATCAAAGAAAGAGGAAAAAGACCTAGAATTAAACATAGATAATTAAATTAATTATATATTTATCATTAAATATATATGTAAATTAAATAAAATACATACATATATATATATATATATAAAATCTCCTTTTATTGTAAAAAAGAAATGGAAACTAAAGGAGTACCCTTCAGTTGGAACATGGCTGGACAAATTACAGCATGTGAATGTAATATAATACTATTGTGCTATGAGAAAGATGAAAGGAAGAGCTTCAGAGAAACTAGGGAAGACTTGCTTAAAATGATTTGAAGTGAAATTAGCAGAGCCAAATAAACAGTTTATAGAGGGTGTCCCAAAAGTCTTGGTGCTGTTTTAAGCTTTGATAGCTAAAACCTCACTAAGACTTCTTAGTCTTAATATAATGCTATAATACAATAGTAGTATACCACAATTATATAAATAGTATAATATGATAACCAGAACATTGTAAAAATGAACAAATCTGAAAAAATTAAGAACACATTTCCACAAGACTGACAATGAAACCCTCCACTCACCTCCCACCAGAGAGGTGATGGACTAAATATGCAGAATGAGAATGACATTTTTGGACATGGCCAATGTGATAATTTGTTTGCTTGACTTTGTATATTTGTGGCAAGGGTTTTCTTTTCCTTCCTTTTTTTTTCTGGTGGGGAGAAAGATGGGAAGGAGGGAAAAATGTTTATTAATAAAAAATAAAATTTAATTAAAAAGATAGAATATTCAAGGAAAAGATATTAGATGACAGTTTTTAAAACAAGAATCAAGAAGAACAAACAGGGAGATAGTACAATCTATTGGAAAAAGTATTGTGCTAAGAGTCAGGAGATTTGTTTCTAGCCAATCTGCTTAGCTTCTGTAGCTACGGCCCTTAACTTTCTCCACAACTTGGGGCAAATTGCTTTACCTCATTCAGGCCATAGGAGTCTATGATCTTAGATGGTCACTAAGGTCCTCTCCACCTCCATCTTTCTGGTAGTCTTGTAAGAAAGAAACACCCTAGTCTTTCCTACAGAACAGACATTTTTTCTCAGACATGGGATATCTTTGTGGATATAATGATCTAACACGTTAGCTAACCCTTTCGGCTTCGTGTCATCTACTATTGTGATGAGGCTGCCATAGACACTCTCATCCAGGTCATTGTTCAATATGTTGTACAGCATAGGAACAAGGGATACTGGGTCCAGGGCTCTCTATTGGAAACCTCCCTTCAAAATGCTGTAGACCCACTGATGACAATTCTTTGGGTCTAGACATTCAACCAGTTCTGAATCTACCAAAGTGTTCTATCATCTAGTTCCACACTTCTTAAACTTAAACCATATAGGGTCACGACCCACGGTTTAAGAAGTGTTGAAGGGGTCGCACTTGGAAAAAATTTAAGAAGCCCTGATCTACATCTTTGTGTTGGCCACAGGGATAGCATGACAGCTTTTGTCAAAATGCTTCAATGAATCAAGCTCTACTGTCTTTACAGTATTTTCCTGATCTAGTTTTTCAGTCCAAAAAAAAAAGCAAATAAAATTAAACATGAATCAGAGGAAATAATGTTGTACTCTGTTACTTAATATCTATATGACTTTGGCCAGTCACTTTGCCTTTCTAGCCCTCAGTTCCGTCCTTTTTAAATTGAGGGATTTCAACCTCTAAGGTTGCTTCTAGCTCTAAATGTATGGTCCTATGATCCTAATCTTGTATGAACTGTTCTTGATGAAGCCATGCTGCCTCCCAGTAATCATTGCTTACCATTCTAAAGGCTCATAAAATATCCCTTTGATAGAACATTCTGGAATTTTCAAATCAAAGATAAACTCACTGTTAGATTGTTTGAAGAATTTATTGTCTCCCCTTTTTAAAAAAATTTAGACAACCTAGGTAAAAAAAAAACCAAAAAAACCCAAAAACCTGGATTAGATGATGTCTAAATGTTTATCCCAAATCCAGCATTCTATGAAAAGGAACAAATGAGTGGACGAAGAGAAGGGCCATTCAGGTTCCTGGAGGGATGCCCAGACACTGGGACCACCTCCCCAGAACCATGCTGGTGAAAGTCAGGGAATTCTTTGTCCCACAATCACAGGCCACCTAATCTAGGTCTTAGACAGGCATCCTCATAAATAAAACCAAGCAGAACTAGAGTGCAGGATAGGACTGAATGACATTTAGGTGATTCTAGGGAAACCCAAAGGTCCTCTCTAGCTCTTTCGTTCTGGGTTCGTAAGAAAGAAATGCTCTAACCTTTCCTGCAAACACATACACACACACACACACTCACACACATGCACACACATGCACAATGCACACACAATATACATGCACATGCGCACATACACGCACATGCACACACACATATGCATACACACACAAACTAAAAACCCTCCCCCAAAACTTGTCAAATGCTCTGCAGAGAACTGTTGCTGTGGACTTCAATTTAGAGCCATTGCTATCGTGGTTCTGGCAAAGTCCTCGTGCTGGTCTTTGGTAGAAAACAAGTATTTGTTCTCATGCCATAAGACAGACAGACAGACACAGAGACAGAAAGACAAAGAGAGGTAGTGACAGAAAGTGCGAGGGAAACAGAGAAGTGAGAGAGAAAGGAGAGACAGATGGAGACAGACAGATTTAGACATAGAAACAGAGACAGAGAGACAAAGGAGGAAAAGAGAAAGGAGAGAGATAGAAACAGAAAGAGAGACAGAGGCGAGGAGAGAGAAAGGAGAGAAAGACAGAGAAGAGAGAGAGAAGGAAGAGAGAGGGAAAGGAGAGAGACAGATAAAGAGGAGACATAGAAAAGAGAGAGAGAGAAACAGAAACAAAGACAGGGGAGAGAAAGAAGAGACAGAGAGGAGAGAGAGAGAGGAGGAAGAGACAGAAAGGAGAGAGACAGAAACAGAGACAAGGGGGGTGGAGAGAAAAGAGAGATAGAAAGGAAACAGAAAGAAAGAGAGACAAAGACAGGGACAAAGAGAGAGAAAGGAGAGACAGATAGAGAAGAGGGGGGAAAAGGAAAGAGAGAGAGAACAGATAGAAGTTCTCATTGAAGGTGTTCTATTAGACTTGCCCTAGTTAACCTTGTGAAAGAGGGGAAATGAGTCTTTAGAGGCACCCTCCACCTCCCTTTCAGCCTCCACTACCCTTTCAGCCTCCACCTCCCTTTCAGCCCCCCTCTCCTTCCGGCAGCAGTCCCTGCCCACCCCTCTCAATTCCTAAGGGTTTATTTCTGGTCCCCTTCCCAAAGTCCCAACTAAAATTTGGCTAAAATATAGTTTTAAGTGTTTCTGTTGCATTTCCAAAGGGCCTGCCTGCAAAATAGAAGTCCTCAAGACCCTGAAGACTGAATTTCTAATAGTACAATTGCAAAAGGCGGTGAGAAAAGAAATTTTTGAGAATTGTGGGCCTTTTCCCCACACCCTTTAAATCACCCCATAGAGGCAGCCATTCCTGCCTCAGGCTGGTCCCCACCTTGGGAACTCAGCTCCCAGCTCCCTAGCTGCTAGATAATCCAGGTTGCCAATTCTCATCCTTTCCTGGCCCCTCTCAAGCAGTGGCACCCTGCAGGGCACAAACTCCAAAATTGGGAGTAAGTCATTTTTCCTACAACTTGGCGAAAAGGCTGACTGCCACAGTAATTTTCATTCTTTAAATAAACACAGGGCTGGGCATGTCATAATTATGCTCCGTGGATGGAAACTTTCTATGGGCAGGCAGACTTTCCAGGCCTTTGTCTGTCTACTTGTATGCTGTTGGGTGGGAAAGGGGAGCAGTTTTCAGGAGGCTTCAGGAGGGCTAAACCTTAAGGCTGGGGAGCAAAACCCTGAGCTACTGGAGGACACACATAATCCCCTCAGAATTGGGTATGTGGTCCCTTCTCTCCATAATGGTGGAAGAGTTTCCCATTCCTCTAAAGACTTGTTTTCTCTAGTCTCCCTGTATCTCTATCTAGGGCTTCCTCGTTCCGGGGGCTTCGTGAGCTAGGGTCATTATTACTGCCAAGAACTCTGAGACTTGCAAAGAAGATAGAAAAGGAAAGTGACAACACTTTCTAGGAAGAGCACAGGGGACACTTTTTTCTGTGAGTTCCAAGTTGCTTAGTCTACGAGCACGATGTCCAGTGGGGGCTACTACAAGCCTGTTTGGTACCAGTGACCCAGGCTGCAATTACACCTGGGTGCCGAGTCCAAAGTTCCTACTGTATCAAGGAAATTGCATCACAAGGCAGCCATGGTGTACTGGGTAGAGTGCTATAGGTCTTGGGTTACAATCCTGCCCCAAAAAAGCACTTTACAAATCCTACCTAAGTGGCCCTAGGCAAATCACTTGACCTCTCTGAAAGTGCACAGGATCTTCAAACTATGTTAGCTTCTCTTGTAGTTGCTGGCGCCTATGTGGAAAAGTCAGTGTTTGCTACAAATATGAATGGGTCCGTACCTCTCCCAAATCCAATTGTTGAGCCCTTACCTCTCTAGTACCCATGTCTTTCCTCATCTGAAATGTGGGGATAATACCTGTAGGACTTACTCCACCTAGTTGTTGTGATATATGTAAAGTACCGTGTAAATTCTAAATGGCCATATTTTCTTCTGTACCCAAATATTATTATCTTCTATTTGTTGTTGTTCAGGCTGTGTCCACTGTGTCCAACTCTACATGACCCCACGGACCATAGCATAACAGTAGTGTCCAAGTGGTTTTCTTGGCAAAGATTCTGGAATGGTTTGCCGTTTCCTTCTCCAATAAATTAAGGCAAATAGAGGTTAAGTGACTTGCCCAAGGTCACACAGCTAGTGAGTGTCTTAGGCTGGATTTAAATTCAGGTCTTCCTGACTCCAGGCCTAAAGCTCTATCCACTAAGCTGCCTAGCTGCCTCATTAATAATGTAAGAATTATTAATTAATTCTATATAATCAATACACAATTCTTTCTCCCCCTTCATCCCCAAAGTGGACTAGCTCTAATGGAATAATGCCTAGTACTGGGGTACTCAGTGTTCTGAGATACTGAATGGTTTCCAGCCTACAGGGATCACTGCCAGGGATCCAAGAAATCCATAGTCCCACCGAGCATTGTCATAGGCTCATAGAATTATAGTTATCCCTTCCACATTGCAACTTTCCCCATCACAGTTTCTCTATGTTGTGGGTTAGAATAAGAAATTGAATGGGAATCTTGGGGGAGTTCTGCAGAAGTTGCAGATGACCCACAAAGGCCAGCAGATGACAAAGAAAAAATTAGAAACTCAGAAATGCATAAAATATATGTATATTATTACAGAATATACATATATTTTATCTTGTAGTATCACAATAATTCAGAATTCTTCTCTGATACAAAGGGAGGGGCAAAAAATTTTAGGCGGATTTTCCAGATCGAGGGTAGGGTCGGGGTTGGCACCATTCCCTAACCCTTGTAATGTGGAAGGGATAGCTGTATAGACATTCAGAAGATCATGGGTTTTGCTCTGAGAGTGAATATGTGCAGTATCTGTGACTGAGGGTATGGAAACTCCCTCCAACAACCTTAAAATTGAGTAGATCCCAAGACAGTAGAATTATCTATTGAAGACTGGAAGGAAAATCATCCAAGCCAACCCTCTCATTTTACAAATAAAGGAACAGCAGAAACATTACGTGACTTAAGTGGCAGATGTGACATTTGAAGCTGAGGCCTCAGAATCCAAATCTAGGGCTCCACCTGCCTAGATTATTCCCAGGGCTGTGGCCTGAGGGGCATAGAGATTAAGTGACTTGCCCAATGTCACCCACCAGTAAGCATCTGAGGTGGAAGCTGAATGCAGGTCTTCCCTACTCCACCCCCAACACTGTCTAAGACTCCGAGCTGCCTCTAAAATCTTTATTTAACTCCACAAAATATTCGTTTTAGTTTAGGATCATAAATAAGCAAGAATACCATCTGTAGAGCGAATAAATCTGTCTGGCACAAATATGTAGGACAAGTTTTTAAATGCAGATGCTGTTGTGATGAACAAAATTCAAATGCATTTTAAAGCATGACTTAATTCACAGAAATGTTTTATTTTCATATGTTTAACTTTGTGTTATCATGTTTTCTTGGTTAATGTATGCTACTACTGCTATTAATAGCTAGCAAAGCAGCTACAACTATGATCCCATTTCTTCTTCACCCCAGCCCTGGGAGGAAGTTTCTGTTATTACCATTTTACAGATGAGGAGATGCAAGTTAAGTGACTTGTCCAAAGTCACACTTACGTGCCTGGGGTCAGATCTGAACCCAAGTTGTCTTGACTCTAGGTGCAGGGCTGTATCCACTTTGCCACCCAGCTACCTCTCTTATCATGTTGGGGCTCCGTGAAATATTTCCATATTGGAAAGGGGTTATTATCCTCAAAAGGGTTGGGAACTACATTACACGATAAGAGGCCTGTGATGAAGAAGAAAGGGATACATTGTTCTCGAACCCCAAATCCTTCTATATTGCCTTAGTGATGGTAGAAAGAATGTTGTTGTTCAGTCATTTCAGTCACGTCCAACTCTTTGTGACCCCATTTGGGGTTTTCTTGGCAAAGATACTGGAATGGTTTGCCATTTCCTTCTCCAGCTCACTTTACAGATGAGGAAACTGAGGCACACAGGGTCAAGTGACTTGCCCAGGGTCACACTGCTAGAGATCTATATAGGCTTGTGATTTTGCTCGTTTCCTGAATATGACCCTCGTATCTTTTTCTTTTTTTTAAGTCCCTGTTGCTGATCTTCCTTTTCTTCTTCCCTCTCTGAGTCACAGTGCATAATCCAGCTGCCAGTTTGTTACAAAGCCTGGGACAATCACCTTTATCCATTGACCCCTAGAGATGTTTCAACTCATCACCATCCTCCCAAAGAATATCAGCGGCAGCAGCACTAATATTTATATAGTGATATAAGATTTACCAAGTGCTTTGCATATATTAACTTATCTGAGCCATTACACTTCTAAGTCATTTGGATTCCTCCTAGTACTTGGACTGGTGGGTTGACGAATGATCAGATGACTGAGGCCTACGAAAGATCTTTCCTATAGTTCCTATAGCCTGTAGAAATTGAGGAGGAGGGGAGAGGAAGAGGGGGGACACAGAAACAAAGAAAGACAGCCAATCTAATCCATCCAATCGCTTCTCTCCAGGCCATCCTCCCTCACCAGCTCCCTTGAGAGTGAGGCCTAGACTCTGTAAGGGTCAGGCTGGCCAAGGGGCATGAACAATCAGACTGTTCTCTGCACCTGTATTTGCCCTAGATACAGCGAGGGCTGGTTATAGCTCTAATCAGAGAACTAGGCTTTGAGTTCCAGCTCTGCTATTCATTAGCCACAAAATCAGAGGCAAATCTATCTCCCTAAGCCTTACAGCTTTCATCCGCAAAACTGAGAAAATAATACTGAATGATAGGATTTTAAGATTAGAAAGGACATTTAGGCCATGTAGTCTAATCCTCATGGGGAAAAAAGAATCTCTTCATCAACATACCCAATAAGTGATTATCCAACCTTTACTTGAAGATATTTGGTAAAGGGAAACCCATGATGTGCTAAGAAACCTCATTCCACTTTTGGATAACTTTAACTGTTCAGAGGGGGCAGCTAGAAGGGCCTGGAGTCAGGAAGACTCATCTTCCTGAGTTCAAATGTGGCCTTAGACACTTACTAGCTATGTGACCCTGGGCAAGTCACTTAACCCTGTTTACCTCAGTTTCCTCATCTGGAAAATGAGCTGGAGAAGGAAATGGCAAACCTCTCCAGTATCTGCCAAGAAAACCCCAAATGGAGTCACAAACAGTCAGACACAACTGAAATAACCCAACAACACCACCACCACCAACAACAACAAATTGTTGGGAAGTGTTTCCTAACAGTAGGTCTAACTTTGCCTCTTTGGCAATTTCCACCCGTTGTTCCTAGCTCTGCCCTATAGGGGCCAAAGAGAACAAATCTAATCCCTCTTCCATATGATAGTCTTTCAAATACTTGGAGACAGCCAGGGGAGAGGAACCTGCAGTATGGCCCTTTGACTGAATCCAAACTTAGATGTGAAGTTTAGATTCAGTCAAAGGGCCACACTTGAGGACCTAGAGGGCCACTTGAGGCCGCAGTTCCCCATCCCCGCCCTTAGCCCTTTTTTCTCTGGACTAAACAGTCTCAGTTCCTTCAATTGATCCCACTATGGTATGAATTCAAGGCTTTTCCCCTCCTGGTTGCCCTACTCTGTGTTTTCCAGCTTCAGTATCTTTTCTGAGATGCAGTGCCTCAAACTGAACATGATCCTCAGATCTGGTCTGATCAGGGCAGAATACACTGGGGATGAGGGCCTCCTGCTTCCTGGACGCTACATCTCTTGAGGCAGCCAAAGACCACATTAAGCACTTTTGGCTGCTGTATCACACTTTTGAGGTCCATGGAGCTTGCAATCCACTAGAACCCCGAGGCTAGCCATACAAGCCCTGTCTTGTACTTCTGAAGTCAATCTCTGAAAGCTAAGTTTAAGATTTTACAGTTAGCCCAATTACATTTCATCTTCTTAGATTCAGCCCAGTATTTTAAGCTGTCAAGATCTTTTCATTATCCAGTGCATTATGTATCTCTCCTAGCCTGGCATCCTCTGAAAATGTGATAAGCATGTCCTCCACGCTTTGAAACAGTCATCGATAAAATATGAGGTAGCACAGATCCCTGGGACCCTCCACTGAAGATCGTTTTTGAAGTCAATATGTAATCATTGATGATTTAGTTTCAGAATCTCATCATTCAACCAGTTCTGAATCTAATTGTATCATTATCTAGCTCGGTGGTGGAAGCTCCAAGATCCTTTTAGGGGCTCTGGGAGGTCAAAACTATTTCCATAATAACACTATGATCCTAATTAATAATGTGATAAAGATGGAATTTTAAATTTGATTTATAATATCATTAGGTATAACCCACATAAACAAAAGCTCTTTGGGAGGGAAAGGTCTTCAATAATTTTTAAGAGCATAAAGACCAAAAAGTTTACAAAGCACTGATCTGGACCCCGACTCCCCATCTTTGTCACAAAAATAGTATCACTTTCAAATGCTTTACTAAAATCTAGTTAAGCTATATTTCCAGCGTTCTCTTGATATACTAGTTCAATAATCCTGCCCCCCAAAAAGGAAATAAGATTAGTTTAGTGCAGGGGTGGGGAACCTGTGGTGTCAAGGCCACGTGGGGCCTTCTAGGTCCTTGGGTGTGGCTTTTTATCTGGGTCCAAGTTTTAAAGAACAAATCCTTTTATTAAGGGGATTTGTTCTGTGAAGTTTGGATTCAGTCAAAGGGCCACACTTGAGGACCTAGAGGGCCACATGCGGCCTTGCAGCTGCAGGTTCCCCATCCCTGGTAGTGTGATCTGTTCTTAATGAAGCCCTGCTGTGTCTTTGTCATCACTAAGTCCTTATCTAGAAGTCCACTGACCAACTCTTTAATAATACTTGCCCACCTCAAAGAGGTGCTATCAGGATCATATGACATAGTATTTATAAAGTACTGTATAAATGGAATTATTATTTCTTATCATCCTTGCCTTTTCTTCAATTCTTTTTCTAGCCAACTTCACTCAATAATCATTTACTAAGTACCTACTATGCATAAGTTCAAGAACAGAAAAACACCATGTGTAAGGCACTGAACTCGGCATGTATCTTGCCCTCTTCTCTACTTACCTGAGTTTTAATTTAGCCAATTGATCTCTCCTCTTTACTCAGCATTGGTGCCAGGCCAATGGAGGTAGGAAAGAAGGAGACAGAAGGAGGACACGTTGTTTCTGACCTCAGGTCCCTCCTCATATAATGAGGAAAGCACAGTCTCTACTCTTTGGGAGCTCCCAATCTTATGGAGGAAGCCAAAGTTTCCATCACAGGGAATTTAATGATCTTGTGGGCAAGAAAGAATTAGAGAAATGCTTCCCTCTCTGATTTATTGGGGATGATATTTTAACCTAGTTCCCTTTGTAAACCCTTAAAGAGCTCTATAAAAGTGAGTTATTGTTATTATCCCCTGTAGATAAACATAAAATGTACATGTATTTAAGATATTCACACTGAGGGGATGGGTGAATAGAGCACTGGGGCCTGGAGTCAGAAAGATCTGAGTTCAAATCCAACCTCAGACATTTACTAACTGTGTGACCCTGGATGAGTCGCTTAACCTAACAGCACCTACCTCATCTGGTTGTTGTAAGGATCAGATGAAATAATATTTGTAACGCACTTAACATAACGCTTGGGACAAAGTAGGCACTTCTATAAATGCTTATTCCTTTCCCCTTCCCCTCATGTTTGTACTGAATGAGGCTGAATCAGCAGGTACCCACCTGACTGACCTGTGCAGATGATGGAGGAGAGAGTGGGCTACCAAGGTGAAGCGGAAAAAGAGAGCTTTTAAAGAAACTAGACCAGACAGCAGGATGATTTGGTGCAAGCTCGAGGGCTGCAGGGGGAGCTAGAATTACATTAATTGACCATAGTCAGCTAGAAAGCACTTTTAAAACAGGGATCAACTGGTTAGCTTAAAAAGCAAAAATAAAATAAGTAATCATGTGTGGATTTAGAAACCCAGTCTGCCTGGGTTTCTAAAGCATTCACAGCACAATTAAACTATAGTTGTACTAATGCCCTCTGACTGTGGCCCCTAACCTATAAGTAGCAAAACCCTGGGAAACCTTGTAGTCATTGCAAGGGAGTATTCAACAGACCATGTAGTACAAGAGAAAAGAAGGAAGGAAATAAGTATTTATTAAGCACCTACTATGTGCCAGGCTCTGTGCTATATTTGATACAACAACCTTTTAAAAAGTAGGTGCTGTTATTATCCCCAATTTACAGTTGAGGAAACTGAGGCGAACAGAAGTTAAGTGACTTGCCTGGGGTCATACATGATAAGTAAGTATCTGAGTTCAGATTTGAACTCAGGTCTTCCTGCCTCCAGGCCCAGCACTCTGTCCGCCACACCACCTAGCTGCCTGTGCAATAGAAAAAGTATAGGCTCTGAAGTCGGAAGGCTTGGATTTGATTCTGGCTCTGTGCCTTATCACTTAGATGACCTTGATCAAGGCAGTTCATTTCGCTGGGCTTCAGTTTCCTCATCTCAAAAACAAGGTTGTTGATCTCAATGTTTTGGTTTTTTTTTTTTTTCCAGTAGAAACCATTGGAGTTTATTGGCGGTCATGATGCTTACACTGATTTCAATGACTTCTAAGCTGGCTCGAATCTATAAATCCTTGGGAATGTGTATGTGTTCCAAACATTGTCACTTTGATCTTTGTTTAGTTCCATCAAAACATGCAATGTGATGCGATATCATAAATTAACAAACATTCGGAATGGATGAATCATTTCTCACACATTTATATTACTACCTTTCAAGTGTATACAGATGCTGCTGTGATGAATAATATGCAAATCCATTTTAAAGTACTATCGAATCCATAGTAGCTTTAAAAAAAATTCCCATCTTTTGTGTTTACATCTCTCAGTTCTGATCACCTACTTGCGCCCATCTATATTTGCTACCTGCTCTAGTGTCTATGGTACACCGTCAGTCACACTGGTGGAGCTGGCCAAGGTTATATGAGATAGAGCTGGAAAGGGTCTCAGACTTAATCTAATTCAGTCCCTTCATTTTTACAGATAAGGAAACTGAGGTGCTAAGTGGTAAAGTGATTCAGATAGTAGGTATTAAAACTGGAGGATTTGAATTCAGTTCCTCTGACTCTGTACCCAATCCGTTGCAGCTGCTTTTGAGGGACTTGTGGGTCTTCACAGATGACACAAATTGACCAATGATGTTAAAAGGAAGAAACTTTGATATGGTTCATTTGAAGTCATAAAAAGACTTATGTCTTCTGTTTTGAGATCCCAGATCAGGCTGGATGGTGCAGGATTACCAGAGAGTGACTGAAAAATGGGAAATGTCAAAAGTGGAGTCCAAGTTTGCCCAAATCAGAATCCAGACAGAAAGTCAAAGGGGAAAACAAAGACCAGGCCCAAGTCAAGCAGGGAAGGGAACCAGAAATGAGGGCTACAGTTGTTCTAGTCAGGTGACAAGCTCTGCAGCATGATCCCGTCATTTCAACATTGTCTTTTTGCCAGGCTTTACCACATCACAGACTATTAGAAACTGGAAGAGATTTTTCCAAACAGTAATTAAACACAACCATTGAGAGTTAGTCTCACTCACCCTCATCCGCACCTATCCGATGCCTCTGTGTGTGTGTCTCCTTCTGTGTCAGAATGTTAGACCCTGGACAAAGGAGATGTGTCATGTCTCTGTGTTCCTGAGAGAGGGAACTTCTCATGGGATTGGGAGTAGAGAGTTTTATGTCTATTTATGCATTCAAATCTGGCCTCAGACACTTAATAGCAGAGTGACCCTGGGTAAATCACTTAACCCTGCTTGCCTCAGTTTACTCATCTGGAAAATGAGCTAGAAAAGAAAATGGCAAATCTCTCCAGTATCTTTGCCAAGAAAACCCCAAATGGGGTCACGAAGAGTAGGACACTGCAACGGAATACTATTGGACTATAAGAAATGATGAGCAAGTTGACTTCAGAAAAACCTGGAAAGACTTGTGTGAAATGATTCTGAGTGAAGTGAGCAGAACCAGGAGAACATTGTACACAGTGACAGCAACATTGTGTGATGGTGAGCTTTGATACACTTAGCTCTTCTCAGCAATGCAAGGATCTAAGACATCTCCACAAGTCTCATGATGGAAAATGCTATCCATGTCCAGAGAAAGAACTATGGAGTTTGAATGCAGATTGAAGCACACTATTTGCTCTTTTTTTTCCTTCTGTTTTGTTTCTTCTTTCTTGTGGTTCCTCCTATTGGTTCTAATTCTTCTTTACAATATGACTAAAATGAAAATCTGTTTAATAGGAATGTGTATGTAGAGCCTATATCAGATGATATGCCATCTTGGAGAGAGACACGGGAAAGGAGGGGAAGAAAATTTATAACTCAAAAGCTTATGGAAGTGCATGTTGAAAACTAAAAAATAATTAATTTTTTAAAAAAGAGTGGGACACTACTGAAAAAATGACTAAACAACCACATGAGTAACAGAAAGGAGTCAGGCTAGCCTGAGATGGTCAAATTGTAAGATAGGTGTTGCCTGAGCAGAGTGTTGAAGGAAATAAGGGATTTGTTTTTAAAGAGCTGGAGGTAAGGTAGGAGTGCATTCCAGGCACGGAGGACAGACTGAATAAAAGTATGGTAATGGGAATCAGTGTGTCTGGAGTGAGGAGTAGCAAAAAGGCCAATTTGACTGCACCATAGAGTACTGGAAAGGGATTTATAATACATAAGGTTAGAAAGATAGTTGGAGTCAGGTTGTGAAAGAGGAGCTTATGTTTGACTTATATTTGCTAGAAGGAGCAGAGAGCCACTGCAGTTTATAGAGTAGAGGAGGGGCAAGGTTAGTCCCGCACTTCAGGAATAGATGACCACCTGTCGTAGAGGGGATTCTCTTGGATTTAGTTTGGACTAGGTGGCCAGTGAAATTGCTCCCAATGGTTCTGTGCCTACACTCTGCCTTACAACTCTGTGTTCCTCATTCTGAGCTAAGTATCTCCAGCTCCCTCATGCTTGCCAGAGAATGACTGGGAAATAGAAGCTGTCAAAGGTGGAGCCTAAGTTTGTCCAAATCAGAATCCAGGGAGAAAGTCAAAGCCCCCTGTCACTTGTCCTCTTGGCATCCAAGTACCCAAGCTCACTCTCCTCACTCTTCTGAGAAGCTCAACAGTCTTTCAACAGGGATACATGCAACACACTTCCTCTGATCCCAGTGATTCCTGATTGACTCACTCATGGTCTTTCCCTCTGGCTAAGTGATTCCTCCATTTAGCAACCTGACTTCTTCAAATGAGCCAGATCTCATATTCTGGAACCTTCCAAGAGAACTAAACACAAATTAAACATAGTCAAAGCAGATCTCTTCACACTTTTCAAAGCTTGTTCACACAAATTCTCATTGCTATTCACAACACCTCTACAGAGAAGAAGAACTGATAAAATTATTCCTCATTTAGAGTTGAGGTTAAGTCATTTGTCCAAGTTTTCCCAGTGGAAAAGTGGCAGAAAAGTGGTCTCTTGAATTGTATGATGGGACTTTTCCCCAGCAACAGAAAACTCTGAGGTTTTATGTATTTAAAATACTGCCAGGATAGAGAATATGAATCTCTCTTCTTGCTGAATGTCTAGCAATGAGAGACGGGATGATGATTGTGTGATGTGCATGTGCATGTATAGATATGTATACATATTTATACACATACACACATATATACATATGTGCAAACATGTATATGTACTTATATGTATGTGCACATGTATATGTGAATGTAGATATGTATATGTGTGTATTGTGCTCACGCGCACACACACACACACACATACATACACACACACACACACACACACAAATATCTTTTCACAATCTGACTTCACCTCATATTCCCTCAGTACAAGGGTCCATGGCAGAATTCAAGGGAGCCCTTAGAGGTGCTATATCCTGGCTTAGTGGCAGATGACCCACAGAAGTGATTTTTGAGGTGTTTTTGTTTTTATTTTAAAGTGAGGAGTTGACTTCGCAGCTGATGCCTCTTCTTTCCTGAGGCCCACAGAGCCACAAGTCCCAGCATGGCCCCTTAATGATGGGGCTGGGTGGGGCTCCTCTCCACTATTCCTTCAGACTAAGCTGGTGAAACAGGGATTGGAACAGGAACCCTAGAGCCTAGGGGAAGAGCCAGAGTTGTGGGGGAAGGGGGTGGAGAGGGATGTAAAGGATAGGAGGAGGGATGTAGCAAGGTGGATAGATGTGAAGGGGGATAGGAGTAGCTATGGCAGAGGACCACTAAGGTTATTGTGGAGAAGGAAAAAGGTATAGCACTGTATTAGAGAAGGGTTCAGATGGTCAGAGATATGGGGGGGAGGGTCAGAAATGGGGTTTTGAGAAGTGTGGTGGAAAGAGATAAAGAGAACACTGCGTTGGGGATGGGTGGAGGATTAGGAGTATGGTAGGAAGAAATAGAGGTCAGTGACATGGTGAGGACAGGCAGAAGGTGGAGCCTCTGATGGAAAAATGTGGAAAGGGGCAAAGAGTGAGAATGGTCAGGGTTATGGTATGGGCTGCTCTGTGGGGGTTGGGGGAATGGCTGGAAAGGGAGGAAGAACAATATGGAACTGTCAAGAAATGGGGTAGAGATATGGTTCAGGGCTGGGTCAGAGACATGAGAGAGAGGAGAGGAGGCTAGCCATCATTGAAGATTGGGGGCAGGTGTGTGAGTTCAGGTGCCGGGGATGTGGAAGTAGGGGGGATGAAACAGGAAGGAATAGTTTGGTTTCTAGCCCAGCTCCCTCTTATCCCAAAGCATCCATTGCACCAACTTGGGGTGGGGAAGAAAGCTGGCAGGACAGAGGCAGGCCAAGTCTGAACGTGATCCTTGTTCTCTTTCCCCACCCCTCCCCCCTCCCCACCCCCATCCTAATTATGGGCTTCAGGGAGAGGAGCAGGAGCCCATGCCAGGGTATTCAACACTTCAACCCATAAATCCCAGAGCATCACATGGTTTAGAAACCTCTCCTTCCTAGAGCTGTGGATTATATCCATGTTTGATACTTCCCTGAAGTATTTCTACATACAAAGTGCTTACCAGATTGGAATTGTGTGGCCTACGAGTTGGGATGGGGTGGGGGCATGCAGCAGGAGCTAATGAATTATCATCCAAACTTTGCTACTATCTCTGTGTCTGACCTTGGGCAAACTATATGGCTTCTCCCTGAGCCTCAGTCCACTTCATTTGCAAGTTGAAGTGGTTGGACTATTGTACCTCTAAGGTCCCTTTCCACCCCTAGCATTCTGGAATGGGTATTTTTTTTCCAAAGGACTCCTGGAATCCATTATTGTTCTTGATCCTCATAATGACCCAAAGAGATAGGTGTGAGATAGGTGGGGACTGAGGTTGGTATTCCCTTTTTAGGATAAAGAAAGAGGCTGAAAAAGATTAAGTGACTTGAAAAGAAGTCACTCTCTGGGGACTAGAGTCTTGATCTTTTGACTTCAGAGACTAGTATTCTTCCTCCTCTGTCACATTGACTCAGGAAAAGGCATAGTCTAAAGAGGCAATTAGTTAACAAGCCTATTCCCATTGATTGCTTGTGGGTGGCCCAACCTGGGCACCCTCCCAAACCCTTCTAGGCCAGGAGTCGTTGGAGAAAAGAGCTTCCAACTCTGAACAAAAGAAAAAGGAAGGCATGGTGGCTTTAGTGGAGAAGCCAAGTTCAGGGTTTTAAGACAGGAGGCACTGATGGTGTCATTTCCTTGTACAGATTTCCTGCTAAGGCAAAGGCTCCTCACACTTTCCCTTCACAGCTCATTATCATTTCTGTCACCCCAGGGAAGGTCATTTCTTGTTGAGAATTCCATCAGGCATTCAGATGTAACTCCTGTGTCTGGAGCTCTGGGCTAACACATATAGGATACAAATATCCTTCACTTAATGAACCTATTGGGTACCTCTCACTTTGCTGGTCCCCTTTATCCACTCAAGTAAAACTGGAGAACTTCAGTCTCCCAAGAGTGACGACCTGCTCCTTTTACAACCACTCAAGTTCACAAGGCTTCAAAACAGTTATTTATAAAATAAAGGACATAGAAAGGGTCACACAAAGCCCCAAATTTGAGCTCAGTAAAAGTCAAGGCCCCCTTCCCTCTCTCTCTCCTCCAGAGATCTATTCAATTATACTTGCCTAGGGGGACTATATCAATATCGGCCATGATCTCTAAACAGAGGTTTATTTAGAATAGAGGTCTATTTAAAATATAAGTACTCTTACCAAGGTATTGAATTTTTTAATGCCTGGGATTGCTCTTACAATGTAGGTATAGTTGTTTAAGCCTTGATGTTCACCTAAGTTGCAACGCTCAGTTCCAACCCAGCCATTCCCTCTGTGTTGTTTATGCTGAGCCATGCTGCTTGGCATATAAAAAGATCACAATGTGGCTTATCCCTAGGTTGTTCCAGCCAAGACTTTCAGTCCCCAGCAGTCCCTGTGCATTTCCCAGTTGGCAAATGATACAGCAATACTATGCTACTGTGTATCTCAGAGGTCAGGGATTCTTTGACCCAGGGGTGACTGTAGCCAGAAAATACATTTTGTTCTCATATAAATATCCTTCGCCTAATAAAACAGATGATTTGAACTGTTAGCAAGTGTGTATTCCTGCTTGGCATGTTCCCTGGCTCAACTTGCAGAAACTCTGAAAAACCTTATCAATTCAACTGATAGAGCTGGATAGAATTAGTAACCTGCAAATGCAGGCAGACCCTGTAGTCTCTTTGACTTATAGTAGTATCCTGGGTAGCACCCTATAAGGGGAGGAAATCCAAGGTTGATTCCTCCCTGTCAGAGGCAGCTACAGAGTGCAGTAGATAGAGCACCGGCCTTGCAGTCAGGAAGACTCATCTTTTTGAGTTCAACTCCAGTCTCAGACACTTATTAGCTGTGTGACCCTGGGCAAGTCACTTAATCCTGTTTGCCTCAGTTTCCTCACCTGTAAAACGAGCCAGAGAAGGAAATGGCAAGCCACTCCAGTATCTTTGCCAAGAAAACTCCAAATGGGATCACAGACAAATGGGAAATGACTGAACAACCCCCCTGTCAGTGATCCCATGGAGTTACTGAGTTCTTTCATGGGCAGCTATCTTCTAATTTGTAACCTCTGTCATCGTTTCATTGCTCTGCTGTATTTCTGTCTCTCCTCTGTTCCTGTCAAGTGAGCTCTCTTGATACAGGGATCACACAACTGCCATGTTTCCCAAGCTTCAGCTCTCCTTCAGTGAATGGTACTGCTCATCATCTCTCCATGGAATCCCACTCTGGAGCAGCAGCCCCAGCAAGGTGTATTGTCACAGCTCTTCCCTCCTGTCTCTTGAAACCTTCTTCTTTTTTTAAAAATCCCAGCCTGAACCCTCCATACATACAAAGAGTCTGTGAGCATTTGCTTAGACTACTGAGAATGAGATTCTGTTTTCTACTCTGATGTTTTTCCTTGGATCACCTCATGCTGAGACTGTCCCATTTGTTTATAGCTTCCCACAAGGCTGGACAGTGTGCCTCCTATTTGCAGCAGCAACTTCTGTTGAGTCTTGGGGCTTGAAGTGGGTCCTCCTACTCCCTTTTCACTTATCTTTCCATTGTCAGTCTTTCTATGGGGTGCTGGACCCAGTTATGCAAATAACCAAGGCTTCTGCTTCTCTAAAGCTTTCTAATGGAGAGAAGAAAAGGGTAAAACTGGTGGCTTCCCATGAGTACTTCACATACCTCTCTTAGGATATGGGCAACTCTACACCAGGAGCAAAGGTTTACAAAATCAGACAACTTCATGTTATGACACATAGGAAAAAAATTAATGTATTTCCTTTGTCCATAATGATAATTTAACTTACTAGCTGTGTGACCCTGGGCAAGTCACTTAACCCCAATTGCCTAAAAACAAAACAAAACAAACATAATGATAATTTACTCTTTTTTTTTCAATCCTGGTCTAATGGGAGAGACCTAGCCCCTCACTTCAGAGAGTTCTCAGCCTGTAGCTGGGACATTTTGTGAGTTCATTCTCATATACCTAGTGGGGGATGGAGTTGGAAGGGGGAGGCAGCTAACAATTCAGAGTTAGTTCTTTTGAAAAACAACTAAATTTAGAAAGGAAGAATGCCTGACAAGAGAATTCCTTCAGATGGATTTTCTGAGGAAACTCCTCTAGTGGTTGAGGCAGAGTGAATTGCTCTAAATAGGCATTTCCCTCCTTTCATCCCTCAGCTAGGAAAGAAGGTTCTGGCCTCTGTTCTCTGTCCTGGGCAAATTCCTGGATCAGGAAGCTGACCTCCTACACTTCAGCAGTCAGTGTGCCCTATAAGGGAATGGGAAGGGAGCTTGTCTCACTCTGACTTGTTTGTGTGTAACAAGCCCACTTAGCAGCATTGTTCATGGTAGACCAATCAATCAACAAGTATCTTCAGGGTAAATAAAGGAATACAAAGACAAAAAACAACTATTTCTGTCCTCAAGGAGTTTACCTTCTATGTGAGTAGATACCAGGTACCCAAATAAATATACGCAAGAGACACACAAGGCTTGCAACTAGTAGCTGGAGAAATCAGGAATGTTTCCATGTAGAAGCTAGTGCTTGAGCTGAGCTTTGAAGGAAACTAGAAAATTCCAGGGGATGGAAGTGATGAAGGAGTGCATTCCAGGCATGGGAAGCAACGCAGGCAAAGGCACACAAATGAGAGATTGAGTGTCCTGTGTGAGGTCTAGCAAAAAAAGTCAGTTTGGCTAAACCATGTAGTATGTTTATAATATTGAAAAAGTAGGTTGGAATGAGGTTGTGGAGGGTTTTAAATGCCAGATGCAAGAAAGAAGGATTATAGTGGATCCCAAAGGTAATAGCAAGCCACCAAAGTCTACTGAGCAGGAGAGTGAGATGGTCAAATCAATGTTTAAGGAATATCACCTGCATCTGTGTGGTGGGTGACTTGGAGAGAAGAGAAACTTGAGGCAGGAAGACAAATTAGGAGTCTGTTGCAATCATTTGGTCAAAAGATGATGAAAGCCTGAACTAGGGTGGGGTAGTATTGGTATGAGTAGAGAGAAGGAGATAGATTTAGATATTTTGCAGATAGAATGAACAAGATTGAGCAACCGGTTGGATCTGTGGGGTGAGGGGGAATAAAGAATTGAGAATGACTCCAAATTTGCGAACATGGGTCTCTAGAACAATGGGTGGTTTCCTTAGCACAATTAGGGAAGATTAGACAAAGGAATGAATTTGGAAGAAATGATAAGTTCTATTTTGAATGTGAGTTTGATATCCCTATGGGACATCCAGTTTGAAGTGTCCCATAGGCAATCTGAGATTAGTGCTAGATATATAGATCTGGGAATCGTCTGCGTGGAGATGGGAATCGTCTGCGTGGAGATGCTAATTAAACCTGTGGGAGTTGATAGGGTGTCGGAGAGATAATGTAGAGAAAGAAGATGAGAGAGCCCAGGACAGAATCTTAGGTTATATCCAGAGAGAGAAGGTGGTATATGATCCAGAAAAGGACACTGAGGGGTGGTCAGACAGCTTGTGAATGAGGAAATGAGGGAGGTGGAAGGTATAACCATGTGATCAGAGAGTAGAATTCAAGGTTCAGTCTTGGAGGTGGTATAGCTCTACGAGATGGTAAGGTCTAAAGTGTGATCATGCCTACACCATGTGTGGTAGAATGAGATGGAGAAGGGAGACAATGGTGAGTCCATCCTAAAGATTTAAATGGAACATGGCTACCAATGTCTCAAAGTGTACCTACAGGACCCCTCAATTCTGCTGCCTTGGTTGATGCTAGCTGTGGGGCTTCTGGATGGGGAGGAAAACTATCATTTTTTAAAAAGACAGCTGAACATTACCAGCTCTGGAGAGGGTTATCTGACCTCATTGTGAATATGTTGTGGGGTATGAACAGACTCCTGCCGATTTGTTCCTTTGAGGTCTCATAGTCCCCTGGCTGGGCTCTCTCTCCTGCCCACCCACCCTCATCCCAACACAGACATACAGACGTTTGCCCACTCTGTGAAAATTCTGAATAAACATTTGACCAGCCCTGGGTCTGCCCCTTCACCCTGGAACAACACAGCACCTATTGTTCCAAGAACAGAACCCTCTGTGCTAATGTCTTTTGTTTCTGACATTTCAGCATGGGTTTAGACAGGCTGGGGGACACCCCATGGTCTCCAGGCTCATTCTTGGTACAGTTAGAAAGCAGGCGCCAGAAGGTAGGGAGACAGGCCCATGGGGGTGGCAGGACCCAACAGCCAGGGCTCTGGGGTAGAGGAGCCCTCCCTCTTGGAACAGGGGTAGACGGGCTGTCGCCAGGCAGGGCCTGGGCTGCCGCCTGGATGTGCCCGCGTGGGCTTGGTCTGGGGGCCCCTGGGAAAGAAATACTCACGGGTCTGAATGACATTAGCCACTACAGCCTGGCAGGACTGACATGGGATGTATTGTTCCAGAGTACAGGAACCCTTCAGGGCAGACAAGAAAGAGACTTTGGAGAATGCTCCAACCACAGAGATTTGAGGACTGTGCCTCCCTTCTTTGCCATTATGCCCTGAGATAAAGCCGGCGACAGCAGTTGATAAAGCGTCTGTCAGAAGCTTTTTGGCCTGGACAGACTCTTCTGTTCAAAGCTGTTCCCAAAGGGGAAACAAGGCCTGGAATGTCACAAGGACATTCTTGAGATGTTTGTCCCCTCTTTCTGGGGTCTCTGCCTGTCCCAGGGCCCTGGATTCAGTAGGGACAGAGGAAAGAGAGAATGAGGCCCCAGGTCCCTTCCCAGGCCTTAGTCATGGTAGACAATAATGTAGCAGGGGCAAGATTTGCTTTAGTCAAAACTGTAAAGACCCAGAAATTTTTGCTGGTTTTGCAGATTTGCCAGCTCCCTTTCACAACCCTTTTTATTCTTCTAACCTCTCCCTCTGGGCCTTTAGCTTCAATGATCTGATGTCACCTCATTGTGAATCTTTCTTTGGCTCCCAAGAGTCTTTGAATTTTAAACAACCATTAAAAGGGGAGAGAGGAAGCCAAAGAAATGAGTTCTTCACAGTAAAATTTCCAATTCTGCAGACTGTTGTGGATAAGGAAATAATAAAGAAGGATAGGAGCTTATAGACGAATAGAATATTAGAACCAGAAGGGACCTTAAAGATCGGATAATCTATTTCAGTCCCTTCAATTTTCAGATGCAGAATCTGAGGCCCAGAGAGAAGTGATTTGCTCAAGGTCACACAGCTAGACCCAGAAGGGCTCAGATTTGAAGCTGGATCTTTTTTTTTACTTTAAACCCCATGTTCTTCATTCCTCCCCAAATCCTTCAAATCATAATAGAAAGCACCCCTCTCCCCTCCCACCGCTTATCCTGCCTGTGTATGAAGTCAGCTAGCAAAGAGGCCTCGGCAAAATCACGTAAAGTCTGTGTAACCCTGGTTTAAATAGACTAACAGAGATTTTAGATACTGTTTCTTTAAGAGAGAACAGAATCTTGGGGAATTATAGTTTAATGATCATTCTGAAGAGAGTTAACCATGACATTAAGAGATACTGAGTGAGACATGGAGAAAAATGACCAAAATGAACCTCTTCCCAAGACAGATTGAGTTAACTATCATCTTCAGGGTAGGGGGCAGAAGAAGAGACTTTTTCGAGAGGATTGAGTTTAATTCTTATCCTCTGGAGAAGATGCGTTGTAGAAAATATAGACTGATGAGAATTCTTGAGAGAATTTGATCACCATCTTGAGAGGGTTGATGGGTGGAGCTCTGGTTTCGGTGCCTGTTTGCAACTGATAGGGGTGACTCCAGCTATGCTCTTTCTCACAGATAATACCATTGTTGAAATATTTAAATAGGTCTTTGTATTATTTGTTACACTGTCAATAAATTGTACAGTCAGTAAAACTAATGCTGATTTAATAAGCTTCTGAACCTCCAGGATTTGAGAGAGAGAGAGAGAGAGAGAGAAAAGAAAGAAAGCTTATGGGAAAAGTGGTTTCTGTTTTATTTATAAACTGGGTTATGGACTGATTGCTAATTGATTAATGAAATATTTTATGCATTTCTATTAATTTATGAAGGAATATCAGAACAGAAGAATATCCTCTGCAAAGTCCTAGCCTATCCTAACCAGATATTGTTAGGATATTGGACATCTTGAACTGGAGTCCTATACACATCCTAAATGTAACACGACCAAAATGGAACTCATTATCTTTCACCCCAAACTCTCCCTCCTCTGAATATCCCTATTACTATCCCAGCCCCACCACCCTCCCAGTCTACCAGACTCACAACCTAAGTGTCATCCTTGACATTCTCTTCACTTTATCACCTCCCATATCCAATCCATGGTCAAGACCTGTCTATTCTGCCTTCATAACACTTCTCATATACACTTTCCTTCTCTAATATTTCTATCATCCTGATTCAAGCCTTCATCACCTTACATCTGGAATATTGAAATAGCCTTCTAGTTGATCTCCAGCCATAAATTTCTTTCCTCTCTAATCCATCTTCTACTCAGTTGTCAAAGTGATCTTCCTAAAGCCCGTTTGACCAAATCTCCCTCCGCTCTCCATCCCTTATTCAATCAACTCCAGTGGCTCCATAATACCACCAGAATCAAATATAAAATCTTCTGTTTGATATTCAAAGGCCTTAATAACCTGCCCTCCTCCTAATTTTCCAAACTTCTTACACCTGACTCACCCCCAAATAACACGCCCCAGAGTAAGCCAGTGACACTGACTCCC
>NW_020948983.1:56906170-57006077 GCF_900497805.2 Vombatus ursinus | reverse complement strand
CACAAAGCCTTTCCCAATTATAGTCCCTTTCTTTCGAGAATATCCCCAATTTATCCACTATATATCTTATATGTACATAATTGTTTGCTTGTTATCTTCCCCATTAGACTTTGAGCTCCTTGAGGGCAATGACTGTCTTTTGCCTTTCTTTGTATCCCCAGCACTTAATACAGTGCCTGGCACATAGTAGGACCTTAATGAATGCTTGCTTATTAACTATCTGACGGACTGACTTGCTCTATTTCCTCATTATAGTGTGGAAGTGACTCTGAATTCTGCCTATGTAGTACAAAGTCTAGTTGAAAAGGCTTTCAGGATGGCCCTGGTAATAGACCAAATCTGCTTCCTTAGGACTAATCTAGCTAATTTTGGAAAGGTACACCACTAACAGGATGGCCACTTCTCACTGAAATTATTTTGGCCATGGAAACCCATAATACAAGGAAAAATTTTTAAATAATACTATTTTGTGATTTTCCAGGGACAAGGACAAAATGGTAGAAAAGGGAGCAGAGGTGATAAGAATTAGACAATTTTTCGATTCAACAAACTTCGCTTTGAGTGTTGATACTCTACATTTGAGATCCTTGTCCAGTTACCAATAAGCATATGTATTACTGGAGAAGCTAAATTATATCAATTGTTATAGTCTTACTATAAATGAAACCAGAAGAAAGAAAGAAAATATGGCTAAATCAAGGCTGGTTCACAGGTACTCCTTGGAGAAGTAAAGAAAGGAGATGGAGGTATGGGTTTTATTGTATGCGCAGAAGCTGGAAGAAACATCATTTCTTGAAACATTTGGTCATAACACATTGCAATATTAATAATAAGAATTTGAAGAAAAAAAAGTCCACCACAATATTAGTGTACCTTCTACACCAAATTCAGTTGCTGAGGACAAAGTGGTAGAAAAATTCTACATAGAACATGGTAAGACCACCCAATTCAAGTCAACATACATTCTGAGTAAATCTAGTCTAAATAAGTAGATTTGCACCAAAGCCTTATGCCTCTATGTCATGAAACTTTCATTAAAAAAAAATCGGGAGGGCAGGTAGGTGGCACAGTGGATAGAGCACTGGCCCTGAAGTCAGGAGGAGCTGAGTTCAAATCCAGCTTTAGACCAAACACTTGACACTTACTAGCTGTGTGACCCTGGGCAAGTCACATAACCCCAATTGCCTAAAAAAAAAAAATCGGTAGCTAGATGCTGGATATGGTCAGGGTCAAATAACACTATATAGAATTAAATAAATTTTTAAAGAAAGGCAAAAAATTGTTGATTTGGGAGTTATCCATGATTCGGCTATCTTCGCTCATTAGGGATGAGATGAAAATTTGTGAAGAAGAAGGAGGAGGAGAAAGAGAACAGGAAATATGAAGAAAAAATTGCATCTTTAAAGATAATAAAAATAAAATCTAAGTGATGGCCAATTATGAGCAGGATCATCTAATAAAACAGAGAAATAGTAGAGGATAAACCCAATTTTAAGAAAGTACATCAAGGTCTCCAATTAAGCAAAGTCATCCCAAGGACACGTGGATTACATTGTACTGGTTACACCAATGTCTAGGACATTAGAGTCTCTTTAAAGAGATATATAATCACTCAAAGAAGTTTGGCCTGTCCGTTTCCATGGGAAAGACCAATTGGATGAAGAACGTCTTTTTCTCAGTTTCAACATTTGTTGTCCGACCATATGTATATCTATGTGACCAATATTCGTAGATGGATCATGATTTGAAAACTAGGAGAGTGAGCTGGATGGCTTTCAGGAAATTGAAAAGTTCTTTTTCTAACTCCAAGCTTTCCATGAAAGCAAAGGTCAATCTTCTCAATACTAACAATTTATCAATATTACTATAAGGAAGTGAACCGAACAATACCACTATCTCCAAAGAAGTCAAGAGCAGCATCACACAGAGGGCAAATAAATAGGCATATGGTAGATGAGAGTAGGTTGTGACATGACCAATGAGAAACCACACAGAAGAGCAGCAGTAAAGGATGTCATCAGGAACTATATGACAGAGAAGACAGGCTGTTCATGTGGCAAGAGCCAAGCTGGTGATGGATCTTGAGTTCATATTATATGATGATTGTTTGAAGGAGCTGAGCATGTTTAACTTACCCTGGAGAAGAGAAAACTCAGTGAGGATATGATAGCTGCCATCAAGTATCTGAAGTCCAAAAGTGGGATGGACTGGCTTGAGAGGTGATGGGTTGCCCCTCCTTGGAGGTCTTCAGAGAGGAGACTGGATGACCACTTGTCAAATTTATTATAGTGATGATTCCATTCATGTATGGGTTGGCCTGGATGGCTGCTGATGGACTTCTCTGTCCCTTGTAACTCTCTGATTCTGTGATTCTGAGTTTGCCTTAGAATTCAGGTAAAGAATGAATGAGGAAAAGAGTCGGTAGCAGGTAGAGAGGAGTGAAGGTTGACGTGGAATACTATATATGTTGTTGTTTTGTCCTTCATTTTCGAAGAGGACCAATAGTATCATAGGTGATGTCTTCACTCACAAGTGAATTGGATTTAAGTAAGGCAGAGTTGCACAAAGTCATCAGCCTCATTCTCTCTTCCTGAGTTATCAAAATCCAGTGGCAAGACATAAGTCAGGACAACTGGCCATGCTCGGGATGCAGTAGATGACCTTGGGGACTTCCACGTCTGACCAAGTTCTAAGCACTCCACAGGACCTGCTTCCGCTGCCTTCGTGGCCATTGGAACAAATTGCTCTCATCTGCCTATTCCGTTGGAAAAAGTCTTCAAGTGCTTGGGGTAGACATCCTCCTAACTCACCAACAAGTTTGAGACCTGTCAGTTACCCTCAACCTGTTTTAGCCCTTCTGCCAAGACAGTTTTCTGCCAAGACACCAGGGTGTGACCGCTGCACATGCTACAGCTTCTTGGAGCTACAAGTGAGAAAGGTAAACACCAAAGGTGGATGAGCAGCCCTGAAAAAGGCTCAACAAACCCTCACACCAGAGTGCTAGTCTTCCTGAACACCCCATACAGCCCAACTGACCTATCTAGGCTCCACATAATGTCACCCCTAAACTTTGCTACAGTTGTCCTTAGCACCCTTTAGCCCTCTGATTCCATTTCCCTTTTCCCTCCCAGATACTTCCCTCTTCCCTGATATACTCAGTATTCACTAGCTCTCGGATTTCTCCTACCTTGCTCTCAAGAAATTCTCTGAAACTTAATCACATTGAGGTGTACTTCACTGGAGTTTCTGTTGCCTTCCCTCAGCCACAAGGAGAAGGGATTCCAGTTTTTAATAGAGGATAAAACATTGGCCTCAGGCTACAAGGCAGCAACCTGCAGAGGTGGGTGGGTGCTCACAGTAGTTGCTAAGAAAACGAACCTGAATTGTTGATTGAACAAAAGCTGGCTGTCTTTTCTTACTTCGTTTTTGTTTTGTTTGAATTGTCTTAGGAAGATTCTGAAGATCACCTGGCAGGATAAGATACCAGACACCCGCCCGTCCTTTCTTGAACTAAACTGCCAAGCATTCAAACTCTGCTTCAGAGAGCACAAAAATCTAGAAGCTGACCTGCTTGTTCAACTGCAAAGTGTACACTTGCCAAAAAGACTATTTTATGGAGAACTCACACAGGGCAAGCATTCACATGATGGTGAGAAGAAGTGATACAAGGACACTCTCAAGGTCTCTCTTAAGAACTTTGGAATTGATTGTGTGACGTGGGAGACGATGACACAGGACCACTCAGCATGGCATGCCCACATCAGAGAAAGTGCTATGCTCTGTGACAAAGCAGAATTGAAATAGCTCAAGAGAAACACAAGATACGCAGTCTTAGAGAATCCACCCCAAAGGTTCACACAGACTATTTGTGCCTGACCTGTAGTAGAACATTCTGAGCTCCTGCTAATCTGATCAACCACAGCTGGACACACTAAAACTTGACTCTAGCACAGTGATGTCATTTTGCTCCTCTTCAAAAATGAAGGACGACAACGTTTTGTTTTGTTTTGTTTAGAGGGACCTCCCCCAGGTTCCTGAAATCATACTAGTAAGGGGAAGCAAATTCCGTAAGGTTGGGTTTAACATTAGGAAAAGCATTCTGTCATCCTTAGGAAATCTCCAAAGGGCAAGAATTTTTCTCTCTTCCAGCACTGATTTTTAAGTGTATACAAGTATTCTCATTCAACCAACAACTCAATGTCAGGAGTGAAGAATGGGGTATTTGGAGGTATCAGTGAAGAATAGGTGGTGTTAGGATAAGGCAGTGAGAGGGCAAGACCAAGATCATTGGGCCCTGGGCTAGGGCTGTCACTCCTAAGGGGAATGCCAGAGTCAGGCCATGGAAAGCCTGGAAGCAGCAAAAGGGTACATAGCACTTTCAAAGTTGGACGATAGTTCTGATTTGTAAGAACAGTCCTCCAAAGCTGTCTCTTTCTTTCTAGGTAAGAGTCCACCAGATGAAATAGTGCCTGGTCTGCAGTATCATGGTTAAAACAGAAAGGTCAAGGCAAAGATGAGGATATTCTCTACTTAATTTTGCTTTTTCCTAAAAATCGTAAGTCTTTATTAATTCATCTAAATATAAACACTAGCTGGTTTTATGATTCTTTTAAATAAACACCCTGTATGATAAACAGTATGTATTTTATATATATATATATGTATGTGAATATATATATATAAATCACATTCATGTGTTTGTATTTCTTTAAATCTTATTTAAATCTTTAAATTTTATTCTAAATTAAGTATCTTACTCACCAGTTTTCAATCACTGCTTTATCTTACCCTGGTTTTGTCTCAATTTTAAATAAAATATAACTTGATAAATTCCTCTGACCTTTTCTTGGTGTTTAATTCTCAGGGGCCTTGTCCCCACTCCCTTCCTCCCCCTCACATCCACCAAATCCTTCCACACTTAGTTAATTCCCACCTCAGCAGCCTGTAGCCTTCAATGTCTTTTCCAATTCCTTCCAGTTACCCAATTTACGTCCTATGCAACCCCTCCCCCCCATCAATCAAAGTCAGACCCAACAGTGATAGCTGCTTCAACAGTGTCAAAATGCACTCATCTTTTCTTAAATTGTGATTTTAGCCACCATAGCCCAGAACCCTTTCTCTAAAAAGTAGTGGGATGTGATGGAAAGAGCTCTCAGCTTGTGTGTCCAGAAACATGGTGTCTGGTCATGGTTTTGCTATGGGGAACTTGAACTGGTTTCTTCCCCTCTGCAGAGCCCAGGGTTCTCATCTGTAACATAAATGCAGACCAGTTAATCTCTAAGGTCCCTTCCAGTTCTAACATTCTGCGAGTCTCTATTTCTAGAGTCAATTTCCCTACATCTTTGATCAGCTGTCAAAGTACTCAGGGTTCTTGCATCATTTCCCTTGCACGGATAGAAGAAGAAAGAGTAAAATCATGGCTAGTGTTTGCCAACATAACTCCTAGGAGACCTGTTGTTTCTTCGAATCAGATGTCAGTAATTTTCCCCACCTGACCTGTCTCTTAACCCTGGCTCTTTGTCCTGGGGAGCAAGAGCTGATGTTTACTGTTTAATTGCCATCTACATACACTGTCTACTTACTAAGGACAAGTCCCCTGGAGTTTTAACAGCTTGGCCTCTGACACAGACCATGCTCTTTTAAGGGAGCTTGGTGTGATCAAATCCCACACCACATCACAACCAAACTTTTGAAAAATTCATTTGAGCAGCCTCTTAAACACAGTTTAAAAGTGATTTCTCCACAGAGGAAGAAAAAGGAAGGGGCTGCCAAAGGGGATGTCAGTCTTAGATTATGGCTCCCAAAGGGTTGGAACTGGATCTTCAGGAGTTGGCTTTGCAATTGTATGGTACCCAGAATAATTCCCACCAGTGCCTCAAATAGACTTTTCTAAGCAGAGGTGATGATGATAAATTAATATTGAAGGAACCATAATTGAACCTAGTGGAAGAGGGTGTAGATAATGTCATCTTGGGACAGGGCTGGCCAGATGGCCCTTCACAAAAATTGTGAAGAGACAGTTTGTTTGTTTGTTTTTTTAATCACCCCCCAGGAACCTTTCCACAGGCTTCCCTCCCTCCCTTGCCTGAACTCTGCTGACTTTCTGTATGACCCTCAGTAAATTAGTCAGTCAATAGGCATTTACTGGACGTTTATTATGTTTCAGGAACTGAGCAAAACGTTGGGGATATAAAGAAAATGTGAAAAAAAAGTTTCTGCTCTCAAGAAGCATACATTCTAATGGAGGAGACAGTATACAAATATCTAGGTATGTTCAAAATATACAGGGAGTACAGAAAAGTAATCTGAAAGAGAAAATCATTCCTCTGAGCCTCAGTTCCTCACCTGTAAAAAGAGATAATCCATGGGGCCAGGAAGGAGAGAGGATCAGCCAAATAACCCTACAGATGTTTCAGTCACAGTACAAAGCCCATGAAAAATGAACCACTCTGCATTCTAGGATCTCCCACATCATATCTCAGATGTCTTTACTTCTTCATGCTTTGCAACCTGAAATCCAGTAAGTCGCCACATTAAATGATGGTAAAGACTATAATTTTCCCCGTCGTGGAGCAAAAGGAAAGAGAAAACAAACAACCAAATAAACCTCTGGATTCCAACAGTAACGAATCATCTGGACTGAGCCACCAGTTTGGCAGGGACAACTGTCTCCGTTGGTTGTCATGAAACCCGGTGGTGGATGCAGGGCCAAGGCCAAAATGAGGTTGCTTTCTCTCTTCTCAGGGGTGGTCGATTTGTTTACTCTACCCCAACCCCCATATGCAGAGCTCGATGGCTGTCCCCTCATCCTTCCCTATGGTACCACTGTCCTCTCTTTCTATCCTTTCTTCCTGCCCCCCTTCCTCCCCACCCATTCATTTCCTTCTCCTCAATCAAGGCCTACCTCGAAACTCCCTTCCTCCAGGAAGTCTTCACTGATTGATCTCATTCTATGTTCATCTTTTTTTTCACCTAGTTATGACCTAGAACACAGGAATACTTATCTTCTTCCTATCCCCATCTCCTACCCCCCACATATTACAAAGAAGCCAAAGGGGAAGCCATCTTTTCCTTACTGCTTATGGTGCACAGAGTTATCAGACCTTGCTGGCCCATTAGATGACCTTCTTTGCCCTTCCCCCTACTCCCTTTCTCCCTGGGGGTGGGGGAGACCAAGGAACCAACCCAGAGCCTCTGACAAAGGGCAAGAACCTATGTTTCCTCCCTATAGAGTCAAAGAAGGCACATTCAGAACCCTGGGAAGTGCTCCAAATCCAGCCTACCACATTAAAGAGAACTCATTTATATAGCACAAATTGCTTTCTGCTGTCAAACCTGTGAGATATGTAGTGTGAATACATTTATTCATATTTTATAAGGGAGAGACAGCCTGCTATGGTGAATAAAATGCTAGGCTTGGAGTCAGGAAGACTTGAGTTCAAGTTCTGCATCTGTGGGATAGTGAGAAGGTCATCTAATCTCTCAAGGGTCCCCTCCCTCCCCCTGGGTAACTCTTTAAGATTCTAAATTAGAAAGGAGTTGCTCATCTGCATTAATGAAGGGAATTTCTACACCAGGAGTTCCCTAACCTGACAAAGTTGCAGGTCTAAGCCTACTCCCTCTATTCTCCATCCTAACACTCCCTCAAAAGATATGTATGAACTTTATCAGAGAGATCTAGCAAAGTGATAGGGGTTACTCATGATCCAGATCTTCTCTTTTTTTTCCCAATTACATGTAAAGACAATTTTTAACATTCTTTTTTTATATAAAATTTAGAGTTTCAAATTTTCTCCCACCCTCCTTCCCTCTTCTCCCCACTCCCTAAAATGGTAAGCAATTTGATACAGGTTATATATATGCAATCATGTAAAACATATTTCCATATTAGTCATGTTGTAAAAGAAGAAACAGAACAAAAGAAAAAGCCACAAGAAAAATAAAGATAGTGGAAATAGCATGCTTCAATCTGTATTCCGACTCCATCAGTTCTTTCTCTGGATGTGGATAGCATTTTCTATCATGAGTCCTCTGGATTTGTCTTGGATCATTGTATTGCTGAGAAGAGCTAAGTCGATCAGCTGATCATCAAACAATGTGGCTGTTCCTGTGTACAATGTTTTCCTGGTTCTGCTCACTTCACTCAGCATCAGTTCATGTAAGTCTTTCCAGGTTTTTCTGAAGTCTGCCTGCTCGTCATTTCTTATAGCACAATAGTATTCCATTATATTTATATAACACAACTTTTTTAGCCCTTCACCAATTGATATAACCCAGATTTTCTAAATCAAGCCCTGTGCACTTTCCTCTAACATCAAATTGCCTTTCATACAGATAAATGGTAAGTATTCTCCATAGCCTGCCATGGTGGTATAAACCTGTCATCCCTGCTGCTGAGAAGCTAAGGTTGCTGGATCATTTGAGCTTTGGAATACTGAACTGCAATGGGCTAAGCCTATGTGTACCAAGTCCATCATCACTATGGCTAGCATCCCTGATCCCCCTAGCCAGTTTTCTCCCTCCTTCTGGAAAGCACACTGGATCTGGTCTCAGAGAACCTAGGTTCTAATCCCACTTCTGATGCTTGCTGTGTGACCGTGGGCCTCAATTTCCTCATCTATAAAGAGCTGACCTCTAAGATGCCTCTCAACTCTAAATCCTTGAACCCCTTTCCAAGTAACATGATGATCATGCTGTTACAACCCCTGGCCAGGTAACGGACAGACTTGTGGTCCAGAACTACTGAGGGTCCCCAGGACCCAGGACATCAGGAAGATGGGAAGGATGCAGAGAGCAGCTACTCAAGGACACCTCAGGTGGGACTCTGGGAAGAAAATACAAGAGAGAACTGGCTGAAGAGGAGGAAATGGGTAAAGCCCAAAGAACCAGGAGGATGGAGTGAAGTGGGGAGACAAGTAAGAGACAAGAGAACCCCATAGAACCCTGGCTATTTGAGAATAAAATCCAGGACCATGGGACTTTTAACATGCATAAGTGTCGGTTTGTAGTGATGCTGTTAGTAATTAAACCGTTGGGGGAAATGATTGACATTGGCACTAATTAAAAATACTGGAGTACTAACAAAACAAGAAAAGAAAACCTAGAAATTTAGTTTTCTGTGGGTGCCTCATACTAATTAGAATCATTTCTAGAAAATACTTACCATTTATGCGTAATTACTAGACTGATTACAATGGTGATTATACACAGACAGCAGGTAGGCAATGAACATTTATTAAGCACTTACTATGTTCCAGGTGCTGGGGAAACAAAGCATCAAAAAAGACAGTCCTACCCTCAAGGTGCTTGCATTTTAATCACAGAATTTAGAGTTAGAAAATACCTTAAAGTTTGACCCCCTCAATCTACAAATTTGGAGATTGTAATTTAATGTGATTTAATGCTTGTAGGCATTAAATGACTTGCCCTAGGTCACCCCAGGCATAAGTGGCAGAGCTAATCAAACTCCAAATCCAGGGTCTTACATGCATCTACACAACTTCTCCCAGGAGTCTGTCAATATGTTTGTTTGCTCACAGTCTCAGAATCCAGGGTAATAGAATCCAGAATTGTGCCCTGGGGATAGGGATAGGGAGGGGGAATGGGGAGTCACTGTAACCATAGAGGATCAGTCAGGCCTGACAGTGTGACAACCTCAAAGGCAGATGTTGCTGCTGCCGCTCCTGCTTCTCTGCCAACACAACTTGATCCAGATGAAGCCACGGGAGGGCAGAAAAAAAATCTTAGGTCCTTTGCCATTTGGATCTGGCCATTGGCACGCTGGGCCTGTGGGTGAATGGGATAATCTAGCTCCATGTGGCATGGATCTGAGAGCCAACGGGCATAGAATCCCCCTCTTTTTCTCACTTGCTGATTCATTTTGTATGATGTAAGTGATTGGGGCTCATGACATGTAAGTGAAGGGTGGTAGTGGTCTCAGTGACTGTGTTTGGATGCTGAGCTCTAGACCTTGTTAGCACAGTCAAATGTTGACTTCATCTGGAGTCAGAAGCAAACTCTATGAGGTTTGCTTTGCTCTGTGATCCTAGCCAAGTCATTCTCCTCTTTGAGCCTTGGATTCCTTTCCAGCTCAAAATCCACAATCCTATGATCTGTAAAATAAAGTGGCAGGACCAGTCAAAGGATCCTTCCAGCTCGAAGTCGTAGGACTTGCTCCTCTTAAGAAACAAGCACCAATTTCTGTTTCTCATTAGGTCTGCATTTCTTTGTCTTTTTCCCCAAGGAAAAAAATGTTGGGGGTGGGAGTGGGAAGAGGGGGTCCAGAAAAACTGACTCTAAATTCCCTGCCCCCATTCCCCTCCTGATTTCTGATATTTATTAACCAGAGGACAAAACTTTTCATTCCCCAAGAAGAGATCGAATACAAATACCCTTGGGAAAGGGTCTGCATGTTAGGTCTATAGTGAGGACCTTTGCTGACATGAGTAAGGAAAAGGATATCCCAGAGCAGCTCTATCTCCTGAGGATTTGACCTTGACTTGTGCATCTGATCTTCAGAACCCCAGGTGAATATGCTCAATCTCCCATTACTGAGAAAGAGGGTCCACTCTGGGGGCATCACCCAGGACACTCAGGGTCCTTCCCACTCTCTATTATTCCAAGACTCTGTGCTAAAGTCACTTTCACTAATTCACTGCATATTGAAGCCCTGAAGGTAAAGGTAAGTCAAGGCAAGACACAGCCCTTGCCCTCATGGAGCCTAGAGTCCAGAAGAGAACAAAGCACAAATACATGGAATTATAATATACAATATTATATCTTAAGTGCATTGGAGAGGGACAAAAGAAAGGCTAAGGTAGATTCTTCTCCCTTGGACATCACATAGGAACATGTGATACTGCTCTCTGATCTACTTATCATGTAATTTTATATATCATGGGAAAGTAGGATAAGGACTCCAAGTCTGGTAACTTGGGTTTAAATTCTGATTCTAACATTGAAACTAGTTACGTGATCTTGGGTGAGTCATCTGATCACTTTTCCAAGCCTATATTTTCTCACTTGCAAAATGGAAATTTGTTGTTGTTCAGTCTCGACTCCATTTGGAGTGTTCTTGACTAAGATACTGGAGTGGTTTGTCATTTCCTTTTCCAACTCATTATTCAGAGGAGGAAACTGAGGCAAACAGGGTTAAGTGACTTAACCAGGATCACACAGCTAGTAAGTGTCTGAGGCCAAATTTGAACTCGATTCCAAGCCAGGTACTCTATTCACTGTGCCACCTATCAGCCCTCATTTTATGCTTTGCTTGTTATTAATAATCAGAAAAGTATACGCATCAAGGAATCTTGTGTCATTTTTAAATGTGCGTGGTTGAAACCTTGTTAACTTTACTAAGTCAAATGTTTTTTTATAATCAATAAAAATAATATAATAATATAACATAATGAATATAATATGAGGTATAATGATAATACAATCAATAAAAAATAAATGCTGTGAGACCTTGTATTCTCTATACCTTTCCATTGATTGTGTATCTGTGAAGATGTGGTCTACCATAGAAAATAATTTGTGAAAACCTATCTGCTAACATTTTCATTAAGTATACTCTTAATACATGGGCAATAGGGACCAGGCTGGTAATTTCCTTAGTATAGGGAATTTGCAGGTGAAGAAATCCCTACTAAGGTTGGCACCTTCTCTGCTATTTCGAGATTTACCCAGAGCACTGAGGGTCTAAAGGATTTGCCCAGGGTCACACAGGGAAGTAGCAGAGATAATGTTCAAACGCAGTATGTATTAGAGGTGGCACTCGAACCCAGGTCTTTCTAGCTTCAAGGGCAGCTCTCTACCCACTAAGCCATAGTGCCTCTTACCCTGTACCTATATCTGTAGATCATTATCATAAATGTTTTATAGAGATGACAAAGTGTATTGATGGCCCCTTGTCCTCTGAATTGCCATTTTTTGTAATAATGATTTTTCTAGTTATTTAGTATCTTCTCTGCTTTCAGACATTTCAAAAATTGACCCCTCAATGCTTTCAAAATGATCACTTCCAGTACTGATGTCTTTGTTGTTTCCTTGGTCTGGCCCAGCTGCTTGTCTCAATTTCATCTTTTTAAATGCCATTCTACTTTTTAAAAACAAAAACAAATAAAAAATAAATCAGAGACTTTTGTGTTGAGTTCAGATGACGTGGTTCTACTGTCTTCACTCCATTCAGCCACTAAAGTGATTTTCCTAAAATGCAGGTCTAATCATCACACACACACCCTCAGTAAATACCAGTGGCTTCTTAATGCCGACAGGAGCAAATACACAATGCTCTCTGTTTGGAATTCACAGCCTTTCATAGCCTAGCTCCCTCCTACTTTCCCAATCATGTACTTTTCGGACTCCTGGCTGTTCTTGAACAAAACACTCCATCTCTTCTCTCTTCTGTATCTTCCCATCTTCTCTGGCTGTCCCTCATGCCTGCAATGCTCTTCTTCCTCTGCTCTGACTACTTAGCTCCCTGGTTTCCTTTAAGTCCCAACTAAAATCCCACCTATAGGAAGCCTTTCCTATAGGAAACCCCTCTTAATCACAGTGTCTCCCTTCTGTTATTTTCTATTTATACTCTATATAACTTTCTTTGTGTATATTTGTTTATATTGTTGTCACCTGACTAGAGTGTAGGCTCCTTGAAGGCAAACACTATCTTTTCCCTCTTTTTGTATCCCTAGTGCTTAGCTCAGTGCCTGGTACGTAATAGGTGCTTAATAAATGCTTATTGATTGAAATAAATCACTATGGAAATGTTGGCAAAATATGGAAGCTCCTTGAGGTCAGAGACTTTTTTGTGTGTTTTTTGTCCCCACTGGCTAGCTCAGTACCTAACACATAGTAGATATTTAATAAATGCTTATTGAATTAAATTGAATTTTGCTTCAATTTGTTGCCCTCCTGCCAGTTTCATCTATAAACATTTCTGGGGTGGTCTTAGTTGAGTCTCACACTAAGCTTCATTTTCCCCTTTACCTCTCTTCACCATTTTTGTGAAGTGATATTGCTTATTCTTCCTCATCATGTCTCATAATTTTATGCAAATGAGTTTTTATTCCAAACAGGTTTTGCCATGTTTCTCTGTGTGGCAAGAAAATCAAGTCTTTGCTGGCTGAGGTGATTTCTGGGCCCTTCTGGCCTCCTCACTGTGGTAATTGCTTTACAACAATTAAATTCCAGTAGGATTTGATAATAATCAAGTTTTTTTCTCCTTATCCAATTCCTATTTTTTGTACCAATATTTTATTTTAACAGGTCAAGTAAGAGCTCTAAAAGCTCCCCACAGTGTTTTCTTCTCATCTTTATCATTCCTTCTAATTTGATCGTGGTTTTCATGTTTGTTTTAACTAACTGATGGTCTCCTGCATACAGATAACTGAGCCGATATGACACTTGACCAGTTATCTGCTAAGATAGCGTCCAATCAGTTTTTGTGCCATTTGGTGCTCACCATGTCCAGTGCTGGGGCTTCTAAGTCATCTACAAGCCTTTGGCCTCTTTCGCTTTTTCATCCTGAACTATACTTTCCAATATAATTTCCACCATCCTCCACTGTCCCTCTTTCACCTTGAAGTCATTAACTACCAACTTCTTGACAGCTGTAGCAGATGTTAGTGCAGAAGCTTTCTCTCTCTTCTTTTCCAGCTTGTATCCTAATTATTGGCATGGATGTTGTTCCCCCTTCCACACCAGGAGCTCCTTGAAAGCAGACACTTGCTTTTTTTCATCTCTGGCATCTTAGTACCTAGCACAGTGTTTTGTATATATGTTCAGTAGGAAATGAATGTTCAGTAGGAAAACAAGAGTGGAAAATGAAAGGATAATAAATGATATTTACCCATGACCAAGTAGGTGAAATTTAGCTTCCATCACGTGGAGCAATAGGAATTAGAGGCAGAAAATGTAGGTTCAAAGCCTTAATATATACCCCCTGGGATTTGGGGCAAGTTTTATAACCTTCTTGGGCCTCAGTTTCCTCAGCTGTAAAATGAGGGAGTTGGCGTAGATGACCTATGAGTTCCCTTCCAACTCTAGGTCTCTGCTCCTCCCTGATAAGGGGTCTTAACCATGACTGTGTCGTGGTCCCCAGTGTAACGCTTATAAACCCCCTTTTCAGAATAATGGTCTTTTTTTTTAATGGATAAAATAAACTACAAAGAATTACGAAAGAATGAGTTATAATTACAATTATAATGAAATACAGATATATGCATATATACATAGGTATATACACATGCATGTGTATGCGTATACATGTATATATGCACATTTATATACCTGTGTGTATGTATATACACATATACAATTACTTGTTGTGTATACATGCATACAATACAAAGACACAAAATACACAATATACAAAATACACACACACACACACACACATACACAAATATAAATATACACGTGTGTTTAAAGTTCACACACTCTGGGTTAAGAGCCCTGTATTCAACCCTCTGCTCTATCACCTTGTGTAATTTGGGGCAGGTGATTTAATCTCTCAGCCTCCAATTTCTCACTGATAAAAAGAGGGGCATTGAACTAGTCACCAGATCAGGGCTTCTTAAACTTTTTCCACTTTCAACCCCCTTTTGCATTTCCCGCATTGGTCGGCGTTAGGTAGTGTGATGGCATGCACAGTGCAAAGTGCACATGCTTTGTGTTCAGAACCAAGGCTGCAATGATGCAGGCAATCGCTGCCAGAAATTTAATTTTTGGTTGCTGCGAGTTCAGAAGCCTTTTACTGTTGCCACATGGAGTTGAGGCCCACAGTTTAAGAAGCGTTGCACTAGATGACCTCTGAGATCTCTTCCACTTTTCAATCTACGTTGCTCCTCTGTGTGCCTCTTGCTCCCATCCAGTGCCCTCGCTGCCCTTCCCGATGCCCAGTGTCCCTACTTGAGCACAAGGAAGCTGGAAAGGGGCCTCAGACAGCAGCTGGCTCAAAGCCTTCATTTTATAGATGAGCTTGGCAAATCCATTTTCTCCCATTCACGCAGGCCTCATTACTGCATGAGAGCACCTGTAAGAGGTAAGAGAGGGAAGGAAAAGGTCATAGAGAGGGGAGGTCAGTTTGGCCTCCCTCCTCTAGGCCGACAGCCATAGTGTGGCTGTATTTGCCACACCCTTTGCATGGCCCTGTGGGTGAATTCCTTCTCCCCAGCCACCACCACCCCCCTCCTTTTGTTTCTTTTTTTTCCCCCTATAACCACAGTGTCTCTAGTCTCAGTGCCTTCCCAGAAGTTCATCCCGCCACTGACATTATAGAGCTCATCCGTGCCAAGGGCTAATTCCTCAGCAAATTCTTTCCCTATGTTAATTACAGGCGAAACATGGTTTACTCTTCTTGACCCCATCTGCCATGTCAAGCAGTCTCTCCTCCTCCTCCCTGGAGCTGCTTGGAGCCGACACAACTCCAAACCCCACACACATCTCCAGGCACAAATATTTGTAAGTTGTCTGAAAAGCTGCGAGGGTCAGCTGTAACCTTGCAATTTCCCCCTCTCTGTACTTACCCTGATAACAGGTTCGTTTGGGGGAGTAATTACTGGGCTGGAGAGTTCATGAGAGGCGAGGCCCTGTCTCGTGCTCCTTAAAACAAGGGGTTTATTGTTACAGTGTCATTCACTAGGAATTTTTTTTCTTCTCCAGTCTCAAAGAAAAAATAATAATTAGCCAACTGAGAAGCAAGCAGCAGAAAGGGTGAGCAAATCTACTGGGCTTTTACACTGGCCATTGGAGCAGCAAGTTGTTCTGGCATGATGAGTGACCAAACCGAGTAGTTTGAACTTGAGCTGGGAGCCAGACTCTTAAGAAGGAAGACTTCTGGTGTGGCTCCCTTGACTGGGAAAACTTCCTCAACTAATCAGATGTTCAGCCTGATTCTGACCATCCCCCAGTCTCTCAACTCTCAGTCGTTCACTTAACCTTAGTGACGGACATAATCTTACTCCCCCCTTCTCAGTCCAACCTTCTCCAACATGGATTACATCCTTGTCTTTTATTTTTATTTTTATTTTATTGTATTTAGGCAATTGGGGTTAAGTGACTTGCCCAGGGTCACACAGCTAGTAAGTGTCAAGAGTTCTGCTTGAGTACTGGGGGGTTCTGGGTAATAGAGAACCCTAGGTAATGAAGTTTTTTGGGCTAAATAAAGTCAATAAACATTTATTAAACACCTACTGTGTACCAGGCACTGTGCTAAGGTTAAAGGAGGGCTAGCTGTGCCATTTCTAGTTGAGCTGATCTATATCTGTCCACTGGACCCCGATGGCTCTGGAGTGAGGCTGGTGACTTTGCACAGCCCTCCCTCACTTAAATCCAATGCACTTGCAAGTCATGGCATCATTTTCCTGATGTCATGGTCCTCTTCGAGAACAAAGGACAAGCCACAAAGGAGGGCTAGCCTTCACATTCTTGTGTCAGCTCATGTTGTATCAACCCTTATTGTTGCAAAGCATTCTAAAATGTCTTCTGGCACAAAGCAGCAGGTAGTATTGATAATCGCATTCTGGGGATTCTCAGGCTCGCTCTGGTAGCCCAAATGCAATCTGTGCCCCATGGTATTACTTTGTTCATTGGCTTCAAAATCCAAAGGCAACTCTGTGAGCTGTTGGGAGGATCAGGTTCTCTCTGAATAGGAGCTCCTAACCTCCTAGGCAAGCCTGTGCCTGGGCTGGCAGGTAAGGGGAGAGGACCTTCTTTTTCTTCTTCTTCCCTTTGGTGCCAGTCCTTGGGAGATCTCAAAAGGCAGCTGGAACCTTCCTTTTCCCAGGCAGCGGGGTAGCAGCTACCAGAACAGTTGTGATCACAACAGCAGCATTATCAAGAAGACCGATGGAAGGGCAGAACACTTCTCTTGGATGCAGGCTCAGTTTCAGCAGAGCTTAAAACAAATCTACAGAAGTTGGAAGCAAGGCTAGGTAACAGAGAATTAACATGCTTCTATGGCCTCGAATTTCTTTGCTGAGTCCTCGTGATCATTAGCAATACTTTTTAGGTTCCTCCAGGAAGTGTCATATGTGCTCACATGTTTTTGATGTTCAGTCACATCCAATAATTTGTGACCCCATTTGGGGCTTTCTTGGCAAAGATACTGGAGTGGTTTGCCATTTCCTTCTTCAGCTCATTTGACAGATGAGGAAATTGAGGCCAACAGGGTTAAGTGACTTGCCCAGGGTCACCCAACTAGTAAATGTCTGAGATGAATCTTCCTGCTTCTAAGCCCAACACTATCTATTGTGCCACCTAGCTGTCCCATATGCCCACATGAATCACCAGAAATCTATAGTTGTCATCCATTTTGATAAGTCTTGGGGGATTCTCTGTTACATCTTGAATACATATGCCCTGGAAAAAACAGAAGACCTCTGAATTGTTATCACGTTGACAAATAGTTGCCTCAGTACCCCTGAGCAGGGAATCACCAACTATCACTACTCTTTTTCTTCCTCAGACCCTTACTGGATAATCTACCACCTGAAATCTGTGACACCACAGTATCATTCTATGACGTCAAGATTTTTTTTCCCCTCCCTCCTCTTCAGGCAGGGTCTCAAATCTGTTTTTTTAGCTTTTAGCGTACATCTTTCCTTTCTTTTCCGTGTAACATTCTTCCACTCTCCAATATCCTAACAAGGGATCAAGTCTCCCCTTCTCTACCTCAGATCCCTATTCTCCCCATTGAGGCCTCAATTGTTTCCTTTAGGAACATGTCATAATCACAGACAACCTAGACTATGGAGAGTCATTCTTCAAGCCACTCACTTTCTCAATCAATCAATAATCATTTATCGTTGTTGTTTAGTCATTTTTTCAGTCATGTCTGACTCTTTGTGACTACTTTTAGGATTTTCTCAGCAAAGATACTACTGTGGTTTGCCATGTCTTTCTCTAGCTCATTTTACAGATGAGGAAACTGAGGCAAACAGGGTTAAGTGACTTGCCTAGGTCACACTGCTATTAAGTGCCTAATGCTGGATCTGAACTCACGAAGAGAAGTCTTCCTGATTTCAGGCCTGGTATTCTCTTCACTTCACCACCTGGCTGCCCAATTATTAATTAAGTGCCTACTATGTGCCAAGTACTGTACTAAGCACTGCTCATACAAAAGAGGTAAAAGACAGTCCCTGCCCTTGAGGAGCTTACAATGTACTAGGGGAATCAACACATAAACAAATATATCCAAAGCAAGCTATTAAAAGAGATAAAGCACTGGAATTAAGAGAGGTCAGGGAAGTTTTCCTGTAGAAGGTGAGAGATGAGGCTATCCTTAGAACACAGAGATCAGTCACTCAGCTGTGGCAGAAAAATAAACATTGCACACTCTATGGAAGTGATTGCATAATTTTCTTTCCTCTCCATTACAGTTGAGATTTTGAGCCTTATATTTTTGGACTGGTTGTGGGTGCTTACACCTCAACCCCTAATCACTTGGCCAAAATTTTTACAACAAATTATCACCTCTTAAAAATTTGACCACTTCCTTTCCTTAGTCTCAGCTGCACCAAAGCCACACCCATCTCCCCATCAGCCTCGCACTTTGGTGCGAAATCCCATCTGTTTCACCCTTGTTCAGCCCAACAATCTGCTTTATTAATTTGCTTTGTCTTCAAGCCAGTTCCATTTACATCTTCTTACCTGCCTTGCCCTGGCTTCCCATCTGCCTTGTCCTGTACCTTCTTGAATCTATCCCTTTGGGTTCTACTCCCTAATTCTCTCTTTAGCCCTCCATTATCCTTTTACATCCTCCTTACTTGTCAAGAACCTTCTTCCAGAAGCATGTAGATTGGATCTGACTGAACTCTGAGCCCAAATTACCGGCAAAATTTTGCCTCCTTCTCTTGTACTTGCCCTATTTCAGTCAAAGCTAGTCATATGACCTTGCTGTCCAAAGGCTGTGGCTGAATCTTCCTTTGACAACTGAGAATCCTATTCTCACAGTTCTTCTGGTGACCACCTATTTCACTTTGGGCAAGTTTTGTTTTGTTTGTTTGTTTGTTTTTGGACTCAGAGACAGGAAGACCTAACTGAATCTTGACTCAGACACTTTAGCTTTATGATTCCAGGAAAATCACTTAACAGTTGTGTGCCTCACTTTACTCATCTGTAAAATGGGGATGATAATAGCATCTATCTCACAGGGTTGTGAGAATCAAGTGAGGTAACGTGTGTAATGAGCTATAAAAATGGTAGCCAATATAATTATTACAAAATGAAAGGGTTTGTATGCGGTGACCTCTAAGGTCACTTTATATTTCTATGATACTGAGATGCTAGAGATATCAATCAGGATATAGTTTAGGGGCATCTACTAAGTGTTCAGCACTGTGGGAGAAAATACAAAAAAGTATAAGACACAGTCCCTGTCCTTAAGGAGATTACAATCTATTTGAAGACACAAGCTAAGTGGAGCCATGTCGAATAGGTGCTCCAGGGATTCAAAGGAGGGAGTGATCATGTGGGCTGGCATGGTCAGGACGGTGAAGGTCAGTAGAGGAGGTGAGACTTAAACTGAGTCTCAGTGCATCTATCATAGGATTGAGAACTGAAAGGCACCTCAGAAATCATCTAGAGCAACCCTCTCAATTTTGAGCTCAGAGGAGACAAGTGACTTGCCCAAGGTCACTCGGGTAGTTGCTGAGATTCCAGTTCCAGTGCTTCACACTACACTGTAATGCCCTGGAGGATGGGTAGAGAACACATAAGTGAAGAAGAGATGAGGAAGTCGGTCAGCTGGAGGCGACATCGTTAGTGAAGACGTGGAGCATGAGCAGAAAGTGAAGCTCTGCTAAAGCATCAGTTAGCCTGACCTATTTGCTTCATCATGATTTCATCATGGGCAGCTAGCTGGCAAAGCAGATAGAGTATAGGGCCTGCAGTCGGGAGAACCTGAGTTCAAATCTGGCCTCAGACACTTACTAGCTTGTGACCCTGGGCGAGTCACTTAACCCTGTTGGCTTCAGTTTCCTCATCTGCCAAATAAGTTGGAGAAGCAAATAGCAAATCACTCCAGGATCTTTGCCAAGAAAAGCCCAAATAAAGTCACAAAGAGTTGGAAACAACTGAACAACAACAGTTCTGAATCTGTCAATCTTGTCGCATTTATTTTGTCACGTTACCTGTGCTTCAGTGAAAAAAGAGTACTAGATTTGTAGTCAGAGAACTTAGATTCAAATCCTGGCAGCGATCTTTGGGAAATCACTTCTCTCATTTTCTTCAGCAATCGAATTAGGGGTACAGACCAAATTACCTATGATGTCCTTTCGACCTCCATAACTCTGAGAGTTCTTTTCCTGAATACATAAGTGTTCACTAGATTCATTTCCTGTTCTTATAGGGATCTGTTTCTTAACCTCAGTGAGCCTCAGTTTCTCCCTCTGTAAAATGGGGGTAAATAACTACTGAAACAACCAAGAACAAATAAAACCATGGATGGGTCAGGGCTCCCAAGGACTTTGTAATCTCCATAGGTACCCTTGTGCCATGGAGGGTAAATTATCCCTTGATTAGAGCTAGTATGAGACATTGGTGCAACCTAAGAAAAGCTTGAAAAATATAACCCATGTGTGTTACTGTTTGCTGGAGGCTTTGGGCCTTCACTGTAACAGGTGATTTGACTGGTCACAAACAAAATAATCTATATGTCATGACGGGTGGTACTTTCTGGAATTCAAAATATTTGCATGTGTAAAAAGTGATATTTTTTTCAACGTTCCTCACGATGTCATCCACGCCCTCCCTCCTGGGGTGCAGCACTTTATTTAGTTGGTCTATCCCTAGGTCCAGCTCTGCCGTTGATAAATGTTGGTTGGGGAAGAGGGGTGTTGTTTTGTTCTAAATGAAGATGACTGCTGCTGTTTGTACTTCATTCTCAAAGAGGACCTTGACAACAGGGAAGTGATGCCATGATATGCGAGTGAATTGGATTTAAGTGAGGGAAGGTTGTACAAATGACACAGTCAAGGAGGAGGAGGACAGGTCAGCTGCAAGTGTCCTTCTTGGAAAGCTAGGAGTCATACTGACAAGGAGATAGAATGTCGGAGCAAGGCAGGTGTCATTAGAGAGAGATGCTTAACTCCAGGACCTGGTTTTTCTAGGAGCTGTCCCTGCAATTTGGGTGCTATCCTATAAATGGATCAGGCCTTGAGGAAGGGTGTCAATCTCCACCCCTTCTAAGGTTCTCTGACCAAGCAGGTTTCAGTCATTATCATTAACCCTGAAGTTCTGTGTGGTCTGGGAAGACGAATGGGAAAATCTGTCTGCACATCTGGACCAGTCAGCACATCTGGATCTGTTTGTGTTTATGTCTGGATCTTTGCCCTGTAAGAAATGTTTATGTCCCCATCTCCTTTCCGGGTTTCAAAGGCCATGATTATCATTTGGTCTCCTGTTCTGTCCACACAGGGATCATGGATGGTACCTGGGGCTGAGGTCCAAGTGGCCAGACTTCAGGGTCTTGTCCTGACTTGCTACTGAGGAAATTTTTTCCCCATTCCCTGGACTCCAGGTTTTCATCTATGACACCAGGAGATGATCAGGCCTGCTTCTTCCCAGGACATGGTAATGAATCATCCTTCCCATAACCACACAAGAGAAACAACAGCTCCCATCTCCTCTGAATCCCCACCGAGGGCCTCCAAAACCAGCTGGGTGCATCCCAGACAGGGAAGACCACTGGATGGCTATCTTCAGGCTCACATGGGTGCACTCCATGATTGGGAAAGAACAAACCATCTCCAGTAAAATGTGCCTCCTTCTCCAGCCTTGAAAACCATCACTGACCTGGCCTCCATAGCCCCTAAAGCAAATCGGACCAAAGGACTGCCAAGTGAAGATACTTTCCCTTTTTTAGGTTTGGACAGGTACCAAATAAATTAAGAAAAATGCAGGGTGAGTTTCCCGCTCAAGTTGAATCACAATCACTTTTCTCTCACACATTTGAAAAAAAAAAAAAGCTGTTAGCACAGTGCCTGGAACCTAGTAAGCTGCTCTATCAATGCTTATTCCCTTATTTCTACATGTAAAACATGACATAGTGGAAAGAGCATTAGATTTAAGCTCACAGCCCTTATGCTTTAATCCCTACTCTTTGATTAGCTATGTGACCTTCCAAAGCTCAAAATCTTCGGTTCTAAAAATGATGGAGAAGGGCTAGAGAAACAAGGATGGAATTGGAGTAGATGAAGGGCCCTGCCAGAAATCCTGTGATCCTGAAGGAATGTCAGTTGAAAATCAGGTGGGAAGAGTTCTCCATTTGAAACAATGTGACAACTAGGTCCTAATTAGTGGGAGTAATGAATTCTGTGAAGTGGTTGCAATATTCGAATTTGTACTGCATACTTTCATTGGGCTGGGACCAATTACCATACTTTAAATAATGTAGACTGGAAAAAGCATGGAACCACTTTTCTGAGCCTCACCTTCCTCGTCTGTCAAAGAGGGATAATTGCACCTGCCCTGCCTATTTCATGGGGTTTCCATGGGTATACGTGAAAGTACTTTGCAAAGTTAATATGTAATAGGTTCTGTTCTCTTCACCTAAGAGAATAGGGGGCAGGAATATTGTCTGATTGGGGTGGGGGTTAGAGGCAGTGTACATTTTGCAACTGAATGGTATCTTGGAGGTTGGACAATGGTTTCCCCAGTCATCCAAGAGAGCTGGTTCTTTTGTAAGATTCAAGCCCACTGGAGCCACTTCCCTCTCCTGCTTAATGAGTCTGCCAGGGGCAGAGAAGTGGGTGAGGCGGGTGTGGCCCAGGTGGTGTGGGGCAATCAGAAAGGGGCCTCCTGACATCCATTGAGCAAGACGCCCCTTCTGGAGAATTTCTTTCCCTACCACTTTAAACACACCCCATGTCCCCTGCCCTCCCAACCCTCCCCACCCTGACAGATGGAACTCAGCTTATGCCACTAAATCACTCTCCAGCCCAACAATGTGCGGCCCAGCTGATGAGCAGTAATTTCAGAACATGCCTTAACGAAAGCAATTAATGGTTGACGAACACCACCAAGGGACTGTGGGGGAAGGCTCCTCTGGGAACATTCCTTAACAGAAGTCCTATCTGAGCATGGCAGCTCTTTCGAGGTATTCATTTAGGTTGAAGGGCAGAGTGGGATAGCTGCTAGCAAGCTGAGCATAGAATTAGGAAGGCTTTGGTTCAAACCCTACCTCTGACATTTTCTAGCTGTGTGACAATGAGATCTTAAACTCTATGAGCCTTCAAGTGAGGATAATAAGGCCTGAAGTACCTACCTCATAAAGGTGTTGTGAGGTGCAAATGAGGTAATATAGCACCATTGGACAGATTTTAAAGTGCTCCATAAATGGTAGTTATTACTTCAGAGGTCTGCTGGTTTGGCCAAGTTGGCACAAGCATCTAGAGAGGCCTGGCCCTCCACCTGAGCACTTGAGTTGCCCTTAGAGTGATCTCTTCTCCTTCATCAGCTCATGACCATCTTGACTCCTAGCCATCCCTGAACCTCCTCTAGCCTATGTCCCCTCATCTTTTAATTAGTCACTAGGAATGTGTGACTCTTTTCATCACTTTATAGTAATTTTCACTAGAGTGATTGTGATGAACTCATCATTCAGAGTCATGTGACTTAGAAGGCACTTGAGAGATCAATTTGTCCAACTTTTACCTATCGGGAAACGGGGTTGGTCAGAGATGTTTAGTGACTTGCCCAAGATTGAAGGACAAATTTTCTTTTCCACGAACCAGAAAAGAAAAAGATTTCGGCAACTGCCCACATCAGCAACCTCTGTCAATCTCTGATCGGAAAGGAGCGATTTTGCCTTCATATGTATTTGTTAGATATTTGATAGCTGAGTTTTTAAAAAACTGATTAATTGCCTGCATCTAATATTTTTCCTTATTTTTCCCTATTGCATATTTTATGCATGTATTTTTCATTGTTTATCTTAAATATTATTTTCCTTTCAAAGCAATCTCACTTTAGGTTTCAATCAGTTAACAAGCAGTTAGCAAACATTTATTAAGTGCTTTCTGGTAAGCACTGTGCTAGATGCTGGGGAATACAAATACCAGGAAAAAGAAAGACAGTCCCTGCTCCCTGGAAGCTTACATTCTAATGGGAGAAGACAACACATAAAAGGAAGGTGAAAAGTGTTGGAGGAGGGAGTTACCCTTCAAGTGGGGACATGATTGAGAAGTCCAAAGGGCATCCTGGTGTGAAGAGATGGCTGGCCTGGGTGCCCTCCTTAAATACAGGTAGGTTCTAGGAAGACTCATCCAGTCAAAGGTAGGAGTCCGGGGTGAGAGTTCTGCCAAGGTTCGAATTCCAGGGTTCAAGTGACCTTCTGGGGACAAAGCAATTCCTATGGTGTGATGGAGAAGTCCATTGCGTAGCCTGTTTTCTTTCCCTCCAAATTCATGCCACTAACAGACATCACCAGAGGTACAGTTTATATTCATTCTGATTAGGTATACAGGGTAACCTATACACGTGGTTGCAAGGGGAACAAAATAGGGTGCATCTCTCTTGCTTGGGCTTCTTTGAGGCAGCTGCTTAAAATTGAGATTTAAAGATCATAGACAGAAAGTGGAAGGGAAGGGCCACAGACAGAGGGTGAGAGCCAGGACTAGGAGGGCTGAGTTCAGGCTGGGCAAAACCTGCCCAGACCAAAAGGGGACCCTGCAGCCAGTGATCTAGATAGAACTGGAGGCCAGGAAAGACATAGTGTACCATCACAAGGCAACAGGTTACAACATGATACTCAGGCAGGACTGACTGGACTCAGCCAGACACTTTACTGAACTGCAAGTTCAACACAAGTCAACAGGGAATACAGCTGCTAGAAAAGCAAATACAGTTCCAGGCTACAAAGAGAGGCATCGTATTCAGAATGAGAGCATAGAATTCTGAGTTAGTTCCATGCCACAGGTGGATACAGCACCAGGCCTGACATCAGGATAAATCTAAGTTCAAATCTGGCCTCAGACACTTATTAGCTATGAGAGCCTGGGCAAATCACTTAGCTTCTATCTGCCTCAGTTTCCTCAACTGTAAAATGAGATGATGATAATAATAGTACTTACCTCCCAGGGTTGTTGTGAGGGTTTAAATGAGAATATTGGTAAAGTGCTTAATATAGTGCCTGGCATGTAATAGGTGCTATATAAATATTATCTATTATTATAATTATTATTCTGCATCTGGAACCTGATGTTTGGTTCTAAGTGATACATTTGAAGACTGGAGAACATTGAGTTGCAGGTGACCAGAATGGCAAGAGGGCAAGAGATCATGCACAAAGGGACTAGGATGTTTACCTGGAAGAAGAAAAGGCCTGAGAGGAATAGGAGCTGTCTTCAAGTATTTGAAGGGCTATTTGAAGGATGGAGAATGAACTGTTCCACTTGGACCCTGAGGACAGAACTAGGAGCAGTGTGAATCTACAGGGAGCCAGGTTTAGCCTAAATAACTTCATAACAATCAGAGCCATCAAAAGTAAAATTGGCTGCCTCTGGAAGTAATGAGTTCACCCTCCCTGGAGAATTGTGAACCTTAATGTTCGCTTACCAAGCATGTCAGAGAGGATTCCTATTCAAATGTGGATTGACCCAGAAGGCCTCTGCAGGAGGTAGGTGCCTTCCAGTGTCAAGATGCTACAGTTCTGAGATCTAAACCAGTACTAGAATCCAGAATCCAGGGGAATCAACAAGAGACTGTACCATGGAGGGTGGGTAAAGCAGAGAAGGAGCCTAGCATCGGAAAATAAAGCCATCCCAGAACTGGCTTGGCCTCAGGGTTTTTATACGATGTCTAGGGTAGTAAGAACCAGGCCCTCTGTGACTACCCATAGCTGAGCAGGTAATTGAGAACACCTGGCCAAGATGGAGAGCATAGGGACTGGGGCAAGCAGCAACTTCTAGCAGGCGCGCCCTGACATCTCCATGGGAGGTAAGCTGCACACCCCCACCAAGCTTATCCAGCTGGGCAAGGAGACTGGGCATTAACATTCACATGAATGTTTTCCCCAGTAAGGTGCCTGTTCCTCTTAGAGGTAACAAAAAGAGAAGCAGAGATAGAAGAGAGACAATCAACCCAACCCGCACACTCACAAAGGGGTCAGGAAAATTGTCACCCAAGCAGACAGATGGAACAGATGTCACTGTTTGTGAAATGGGGCATCTGAGCTCCTCCAAGCCCAGGGTCCTTAGCATTAGCACTAAACTGCTCTGTCTTGTTTGAAGGGAAAAGGATGGGGGATTCCAGGCCCGACCCTGCTCGCGTTTGGAACGCCAACCTGGTACTTAGCATTCCTCAGGACGAGTTTCCAGCTCTTCTTATTGTTCACTACCCACCCCCTGGCCCAGAAAGACCACCCAGCAGAGCCATTAGCAGAGGGGGCCAGGTACAACTTCCCTCCTCCAGGTGGCTTTTAATCTATTCCCATGAAATAAGAGGTTTTATGCTTTTGTTTGTTTTTTACCAACCTAGAATACTGGGGTGGGAGAGATCTTTGAGATTATCTAGTACCATAAAGCTCTCACCCCTTCTTTAGGATGGGAACTGGAAATAAATCCAGCTGCCATATGTCTGATGGGCAGCTCTAGGCTAGTGCTTCTTTATTCCTCCAGTTCTGGTGTAATAATAATTAAGAAGAATGTGCTTTGAGGTTTCCAAAGTGCTTTATATGTATTATCTTATTCCATCTTTCCAAACCTGTGAGGTCAGTGCCGTCACTATCTGAATTTTACAGATGTTTTCTCCATGTGTGGGCTCTAGAACACCATGAGACTTGACCCTGGCCCAATACAGGCACCTGTGAATACCTCCTCCCTCACCGGAACTCACCACAGAGATTGCACAAAGGAAGAAAAACTCTGGCCCATATATGTGTTCCACCCTCTACCACCTTTCTCCTGCACTCACTCTAATCACACATTCTCTTCACCCCCATATTTTCAAGCCAGTCTGAGCAATGATAAATTAACCCCCCCATCCCACTGTCCGGCTCTCTTACATAGCAGGAAATGAAAATGATAGAAAAACAATTCCCCCTCCCCCCAAAGAAGTCACTTTTTGGAAAGCTGAAAGTGTTCATCACAACTCTGTCCTATATACTTGTATCCCTAGTGCCACCCTAGCACATCACCTAGCACACAGTAGGTGCCAAAGAAATGATTGATTGATTGGAGTACTCTAGCAAAAGGGGCATTGACACTCAGCCCCACCTAATTCAGTTATACCCCCTAGCCTTGGCATTATGGAAGCATCCCAGCATGATGTCTACATGCCATCCAAGGTGGTCCTTCTACCTTCCTCAGTTCTCATGCCCCATAGTAATCTCCAGTCTCCCTACTGCTCTACTTCTCTGAAGAAAAGTGAAACTCAGAGAAATGAAGCAAGTTGCTAATTAGTAGCAGAGCTAAAACTAGAACTCAGGTTTCTTAGTTCCTCTCCCACCCCACCCCAAGTTCATAACCTTCCCTCCTGAGAGATGGCTATTTTGTGTATGAAATTCAATTGGGTAGGTCTGTATCTAGTGTCATCTGACCCACTTCTGAAGAAGTGAAAGCCATGAGAAAATTCAAGGAAAGTACATTATCACAGCCAAGGTGATACTCCCAGAGTGAAGGCTACCTCTCAATGAATTAGAATTTACTCACTGTAATCCACTTTGAGGATAAAGAACCAAATTACAAGAAAGTAAGCTGATATCGGGAACTACATTTGTAATCATTTCCAGACTGAGACTTGGGATGTCTATCACAGGCATACCCAAAAGTATAGAGAAGAGCCCAGAAGGTGTTGTCAATGATACAGCTATGGCTGGCATCATCACACAGAGTCATCATTACCTAGTCCCTTGGCCAAGACCTCAGGCATCTTGCAGCACAGCCCAATGATCAAGACGTTCTCAATGACATGTACAACACAAGGAAGAACACACACATGAGGAAAATCGTCAAATTCCCTAAAACTGCTCCTCATATGACTTTTACTTTCTTGTCTTCTTCCCACACATTCAGCTCTAAAGCCTCAGTGTAAAACCTGGTTTTGGGAACATCACCTCAGAGCCCTGCACTCTGTTAACTTTTATACATGGCCTACAGATCTGCTTCCAGTGGACGAGAGGCTGATGCACTGATTTGGGCCATTGAAAGCAGATCCTGCCTTCTTACTGCTGAGGTTCAACCATCCTTCCTCCTTAACTGCGGTCGTACTCAGGGCTTGTCTCCAGTTCAGAGTACCTTCAGCCCCAGATCCTTAGCTCTCTCTATCTCTGTCTCTACTAGACTTCCCTCTATGGAATGAGCAGATGAAAATAATTTGTTCTAATGGCCATGAAGACAGCTGAAGCTGGCACTTATGGAGTGCCTAGAGCAAGGGCACTTGGGTTCGGCCTTTTGACTGAGTCTAATACAGAACAAATCCTTTTATTGAAGGGATTTGTTCTGTGAAGTTTGGATTCAGTCAAAGGGCTGCACTTGAGGACCTAGAGGGCCACCTGTGGCCTTGAGGCCTCAGGTTCCCCACCCCCGACCTAGAGTTTAGCCAATGCCATCCACTTCATCTTGACTTTTGTCCTGCCACTGGACTTTGATGACTCAGCAAGAGAGAGTGAGGCTGATGGCTGTGCAGCTCTGTCTCACTTCAATTGAGTTCATGAGCCAAGCCAAGATATCACTGGTGATATCATTGGTCCTCTTCAAAAACAAAGGATAAACAACAACAAACGAACAACAATTTGTATATGTTTGTATGTGTGTATACGTATATATACATACACACAATTTATTCATATATTTCCATATTTATATTTCTCCTCTACTAGAATATAAGCTTCTTGAGAATAGGGATTGTTTCCTTCTTTGTATTTCTAGCACAGGGCCTGGCACATAGTAGGTGCTTAATAAATGAGTGCTGATAAATTGATGTCACTGGTGCCCAGTGTCTGCCAGGTATCCCTCCCTGCTGAGTCCCCTTGGTCACTGCTTGATAACATTCCTTGAGTTCCACAGTTGTTCTTTGTTGCCCCCATTGGGCAGGAGATTATGAAGACTACTTCTTCCTCCTTCCTCTGGAGTCCTCAAGTGAGGCGCTCCTTACCTCTTCTCAGATAGAGGATCACTAGGTTCTGCCATTCATCCTTGTGCTTAGAGGCCAAAGGATTAAGCTTCAGTTCTTTTAGAAAGGCAACACCCTCATTTACCTAGTCACCAGGCTAAGGGAAAAATCCTTAGCTGCTGTTTTTTTCTCTTTCATAAAGAAAGTCTGTCAGTCCTCAGAACCTTGGCTAACTTGAGGCTTTTTCCTCTCTAAAAAGAGAGTCCTTACCCCAAGGAGCTAAGCTGTTTTGGAACACAGAACAGGGGGCCAGCTAAGTAGAAGTGGTAGGCATTGTCTATTTTTAAACTCCTAGGACCTGTTCCTTAGGGACAGGATTTTCTGTCCCAAGCTCCTATGCATAAGATATAATCAATCAATATTTATTAACCACCTGTTACACATCAGGCACATTGCTAAGCATTGGGGATACAAAAAGAGGTAAAAAGACGATCCTTGCCCTCAAGGAGCTTACAGTCTAATGAGGTAAACAACATGTAAGTAGATATGTACAAAGCAAGCTATATACAGGAAAAATAGAAAATAATTAACAGAGGAAAGGCACTCAGATTAAGACGGGTTGGGGATGGCTTTCCGTGGAAGGTGAGATTTCAGTTGGGACTTAAGGGAAACTAGGAAGATCAGTAAGTAGGCAGAGTGGAGGAGGGCCAGCGTTCCAAGCACAGGGGACAGCCAGAGGGAATTCCCAGAGCCAAGACATGGAGCGTCTTGTTCCAGCTGTTCCAGCCAGGACACCAGTGTCACTGGATCAGAGTATGTGTTGAGGGGTAAGGTATAAAAAGATTGGAAAGGTAGGAGGGGACTAGGTTGTGAAGGGCTTTGAATGCCAAACAAAGTATTTTTCATTTGTTCCTGGAGGCAGTAGGAATCCACTGGAATGTATTGCCCTTCCACTCAATAAAGAGGAAGCAGGGTGAAATGGTCAGATGTGGGCTTTAGGAAGATCCCTTTAATGGTTGAATGGAGAATGGATTGGAGTGGGGAGAGACTTTGAGGCTGGTAGACCCACCATCTGACTACTGCGATGATCCAGGTGTGAGATAATGAGGGCCTACACTAGAGTGGTGGCATATATTTAGAGATTTCTCAAAGGCAGGCCAAACTAAGATCTAGACACTAAATATTATAGGAATTCAAAAAAAAAAAAGAGATCACCATGGAGGAAAGTAAGCAGGGAAGCCTTCATAGTGAAGATGATATTTAAGCTGGCCTCAGACACTTCCTAGCTGTTTGACCCTGGGCAAGTCATTTAACCCTGTTTGCCTCAGTTTTCTCATCTGTAAAACGAGCTGGAGAAAGAAACGGCAAACCACTCCAGTATCTCTGCCCCAAATGAGGTCACGGAGAGTCGGCGAGAAACGACTGAACAACAACAAAGAAAGTAGATAGAAAGTAGATAGATGAGATGAAGAGGGACATTCAGACAAGGGGAATCATAAGCTCAAAGAATCACAGAACTGAAAGCTGCAACGGACCTTAGCAATCTAGTCCAACCCTGTCATTTGAGAGATGAGGAAACTGAGGCTCAGAGAGATGAAGCAATCATCAGGCAACTAGTGAGTGGCAGAGCCATGATTTGTACCCTGCTCTTCTCCCTTCAGATCCATCATCCTTTCCCCTACAACATCCTGCACAGAAAATCTGAGCTAGTAGCAAAGATTGATTTTTTTTAAGTAGCTCCCACAACAAGTAAAGAAGTTGAGTTTACATTCGGTGCCACAGTTGTATATATGACTGTGACATATGGAAAGAAACCCAAACAGCTGCTGTTCCGGATGGCTTCACCCCCGGTGAGAAGGGTTGGGTTTCAATGAGTATCACCGGCTCGTCTTCCAGACCCCTCAGCCTCGCTTTTCCAAACAGAACTCTTTTTTTTTTTCTCTGCTGAGCCTGATGGAAACAATTTAACCAGTTAATCCTCACAGAAGCACCTTAAAGGCCACACCTTTCCCTGGAGGAAGCTACCATATGGGGGGTGGGGGGGGGGAGGGTGGTTAGAAAGAAGATGGGGGAGAAGTAGATCGTAGAATCATAGATCTAGAAAGGGAAGGGACCTGAGGAGCCATCTAACCCAACCCTCTCATTTTACAAATGAGGAAACTGATGAAAAATTCACCTCGAGTTGCCATGGAACTCTGAACTCTAATAGACTCTTATCTTGCCCCAAATCAAGCATTCCTATCACCTCCTCCCCCCATGTCCAGACTACTCCAGAGCTTTGGCCATCCTCTACATTCCCCTCTCCCCTGAAGCTTGGCTTCTGCCTGCAACTTGGACCCTGGGCTCTGGAAAGTGGGGTTTCTATCTTTCCCAGAATTCATAGTTCATGCGGCTTCATAAAGCCAATCTGGTACACCCCACCCACTCCCCTTTTTATTTCCTCTTTATGAATTGTATTTCCCCGTGAGAATATAAGCTTAGTGCAATGCCCGGCACATAGTAAGTGCTTAATAAATGCTGTATTTATTCACTTATGGCCCTGAACCATATACCTTCACAGAAACTAATTAATGATTCTTTTTAAAAATCAGAGTTTAAGAGAAGTCGATTCATTTTACAGCTGAGGAAACTAAGGCCCAAAGAAAGGAAATGACTAGCCTAAGATCACACAGTAACGGAGGGAATTGCTTATTAGTAGCCTGAAACCCAGGTGTCTTGACTCTAAGTCCAATGATCCCAGTCTCAAATGCCACTGTACTTGAGAGACGGTGGAAATGCTCTAATATTTCCAGGTTTCCTGACCTTAGGCAAGTTACAATTATCCTGGGTCTTAGTTTCTTCAACAGTAAAATGAAAGGATTGGACTAAGTGATCTCAAAGATTTCTTCCAGTGTAAGGAGGCAAGGATGGAAATCTACTTTGTAGTAAGATACAGGATGTCCTCTGGATTTCCAAACCCCACCTTCACAGCCCTTTCCAGCTATCCCGGATGAAATATTTCTGTCCCTGCAAAGAGAAATGCATATTTCTAACCCACTCAGGGCCTCAGGGACCCTGGCCTTTTCCTGCAGCCAGGGTCCCTCTGAAAAGGGACACAGTGTCTGGCTTTGCAGAGTGAATTGGCCTGGGAGCCCAGCATGCTAAGAGGGTGTGCCTTAATGTAACAATCTCCACTTTCCCCTATTTACTCTGGGCTCCTAAGCAAATGGGGAGATAAAAGCAGGGGTATTTAGGGCTCTTAGCATTTCTCCCTCCTGCACCCAAGCCAAATTGTCTTATTTTCTTTTCTGCGGGCTGGGGCCTCCGCGCCAGGCGCAGGTATGTGCAAGTTTAAACAAGACAAACCCAGGGCCTCATTAAAAATTACTCCCCTGGATAATATTCAACAGGGGATTAATGGTAACGGCGGTGATGTCACCCCCAAAGCGGCTCTGACCCTTTGCACTCCTTTGGTGCTGGGGGTGGAAATGAGGTGTTTGCCACAGTCCCTGTTCTCCTGGGCTGGAAAATGTTATGCGCCTACTGCTTTCAGGGAAACCCCAGCCAAGGGTATTTTCAGCAACAGAGAATTAATTGGGTATTTCAAGCTAAAACTTTGGAACATTCCTCTCCAAAGGAACAGCCTGGAGACTGAAAAGGAGAATGCATAGATTTAGCAGATAGATTTCTGTCTTTTGTCTGAGGAAGACTCTCCAGGGAATAAAGGTGCCTATATAGAGAGAAGGTCTTATTATTTGTCCTGTCTTAAATGAAACGGGTAAGGAAAGGCAGCAATAGCTTAACCTTGTGGCTATTCTCCTCTCAGTGTATTGGAAAGGATGCTGCATTTGTAATCAGAGGACCCGGTTCAAATTCTAGTTCTGTCTTGGCATCCTTGGACTTAGTCAAACATTTACGAAGTGCTTCCTGTATACAGTACTGGGGATCCAAAGACAGGCAAAAGTCACTCTCTCAGGGCCTCAGTTTCCCCAACTGTAAAATGAAGAGTGACCTCTAAGATTTCTTAGTCACTTCTCAGGTCTTTTTCTAGGTAACCTAGAAGGTCTCTTCCATCGCTAAACCTGTGATCCTACAATTTTATGAAGGTCTGACCCTTGGCAAAATTGTGAATTCTGCAGAGTTTGCCTTTCCTACCCTACTTGTTGCTCTGTCAGGTCCTCCATCCTTCTTCTCCCAGTTGACTTTCCCTCTCCATTATCCCATTCCTGTGGGAGAAGCTGGGTAAAGTGATAGTATTCATTCTCCAGGAGAGGTTTGAAAGTTATGCCCCTGGATGTACATTCACTGAAACGCATGCAGCCTGAGCTGTCACAAAATCAATACCCCGAGTGCCAGGGAGAGTGAAATTTTCCTACATTTAAAATATTCATTTATTAAAAAGAAGATTAAAAAGTGTCACTCTACAACAACAAAAAAAAAAGGTGAAAGGATAAAAAAAAAAAGCGTCCCTCTGTTGTACTACTCCAAGCCTGAGGCAGCTGCTACTTGATTTGATCCTAGTATGGGTTTTGCCCTCAATCATTTTTCCCTCAACATAAAATTTCTCTATACTGGGAAATAAGAATTTTAATCCCACTTCAGTCACCAAATAGCTGTGGGACCTTGGGCGGGTCATTTAATTTCTCCTCTATAAAATGAGGAAGTTGGACTAAATGATTTTTTAGCCCCAGTCCCCTCTTTCCCCCCTCTTGGTCCCCCTCACCTCCCCTTTCTCCACCCTGCTCAGCCCCACCCAACTATAGCTTAATGTGATTCTATGACCAAGGAATTAACTGATAAAAAGTAGCATTTCTCAGTAGTATTTGCATTTTGAGATGGAAAAAAAAAAATCTTTAAAACCCCAAAGAGTAAAGCTCTACAAAGGTGGAGGAAAATGCTGGAACTGGGTTCTAATTTTGACTCTGCCACTATGGGACTTTGAAGAAATCACTTAATCTCTCCTTTCTCACCTGGGAGTCAAATGGGGAAAATGTTAATTGGTTGGTCTCACCAGGTTCTTATTTGATTAAATGAAATCCTACATGTGAAAGAGTATGATGGGCTATCTGTAAGTGTTCATAGTATGGGCCAGGTATGCCTGTGTATGTCCTGGCCTTATATACTCAATGGTTCTTTTAATTTTCAAAGAATTATTTAACTTTGATTTTTAAATTATTTTTAATTAACAAATCTATTTTCTCTCCCTCTCACCCTCCAACTCCATTGGAAAGAAAAAAGAAAAAGAAATTCTTTGTAACACATGCATAGTCAAGCAAAATGTATTCCCTTATTGACTAGCTCTCTCTCTCTTTGTATGTATATGTGTATATGTATGTAATTATGTCTCATTTTGTACTCTAAATCCATCATCTATCTATCAGAAGGTAAATTGGAGGCTTCATCATTTGTCATCGGGAATCATGTAGGGTCATTATGTTAATCACTGTTCTTAAAGCTTTCAAAGTTGTTTATCTTAACAGTGTCATTGTTATTGTATAAATCGTTTTATATAAAGGTTTATTAACCCTTTCAGGCCCCTAGGATGATCATTTGTGAGGCCTAAGTAAAAATGTGTCCCTACTCCTTTCTGGGATGAAACCTACCTGGGAGTTGGTTACTAAAGGCAATTAACAGCCATAGAACAGATCTTGGGGGTGAGGGAAAGATGGGGGAGGATGTACAAGCAGCATCCCAGAAAAGAAAAAGAATGCTAAGCCACTGTCAAGTCAAAGAGCTGTTAAGTGTCAACCAATTCAGAGATCGTGGCAGAAAGGGTGAAATGGAAATCCAGTCTTGAGGGGAATAGATTCTCAATAGGTTCCCACAGTAAACTTTACATCCTTGCTTGGAATGGACATAACGGTAGCAAGTTTGGGAGACTGGACAAATAGTACAAAGGGAAGTGATAAAGCTTCAAGGGAATGAAAGTGGTACGAGTGAAGGGTCTCTCCTTGGTTACTATGGGACAGCTGACAAGATGCCTTCACCCTTTGTTTTGTAACCTTCTCATGCATGACCTTTTAAGTAAAAGTGTATATTAACACACTCTTTGGTGTTGTGTGTGTACCCTTATTAGAGTATAAGCTCCAGTAAGGTAGGAATGTCTTATTTACATTGCAGCACCCCCAGCATCCAGCAATGCTCTCTCTTAAGAAGTGTTGTATTTCTTTTATTGCCAAATTGTTCTATAAAAGCTGATGGTATAAAGGACATATATTTCTGACTGGTGTATTTGCAAAACTTGTGATTTTGTCATTTAAAGTTGTTTAAATAACTAACGCATATTAATAGTTTACTATGTGCAAGGAACTGTATTGAGCACTTTACAATTATTATCTTATTTGAGTCTGTTTGCTATTATTATCCCCATTTGGTAGATAAGGAAACTGAAGCAAACAAAGGCTAAATGACTTGCCCAGGGTCACTCAGCTAGTGAATGCCTGAGGTTGGATTTGAACTTAGTTCTATCTTGACTGCAGGCTCAGCTATCGATCCACTGTGCCAAAAATTTTTAAGTATGATCAACCAGAACTTATTAATAAGCTCCTATTGGATATAGAGTGCTGTGTTAGGAGATAGTGTTGATACAACCAGGAATTTATAATTCAGTCAGGAGGCTCAGTGATACACTGTGTGTCTTTTGTCCTAAAAACCTGTTTAAGTATAGAAACAGTCATCACTGGTTGGCAACCAAGTGAAGAATTTTGTTTGGGGTGATGGTAGAGGGTAGGGTCGATAACGGAAATTTCTGAAGACTGTCAACTAAAATGTGTGTGTGTGTATGTGTGTGTGAGAGATAGACAGAGACAGAGACAATAACAGACAGGCAGACAGTGACAGAGAGAGAAAAACAGAGACAGAGACAGAGAAACTGAGAGACTGAGTACTGGGATGGGGGGGAGATGAATGGGATTCACCTGGAACCTGGCACTCGGGGTATTGATTTTGTGACAGCTCAGGCTGCATGCGTTTCAGTGAATGTACATCCAGGGGCATAACTTTCAAACCTCTCCTGGAGAATGAATACTATCACTTTACCCAGCTTCTCCCACAGGAATGGGATAATGGAGAGGGAAAGTCAACTGGGAGAAGAAGGATGGAGGACCTGACAGAGCAACAAGTAGGGTAGGAAAGGCAAACTCTGCAGGCTTCCTTCCCTCATATTGCCATCATACCAGCAGGAGAAAAATAATGATGTGCATCTCCTATCATAAGTTGTTAGTGAAAGAGAGAAGCCATGGAGGTACAGGGAGACCCAGGTCCCAGGGCATGTGTGACTGCTAATAGTTTTATGAACAAAATAGTTGCAACACACATCCATCCAGCCATGCCAACAAAATGATTTGTCCTTTAAGCATTGAAGCAAATATATAGAGCATAGTACCATAGAGTTAGACCAGGAAAGGACCTCAGAGATCACTTAATCCAGTCCCTTTATTTTAGAGCTAAGGAAACCGAGACCTAGAAAAATGGCAAGTGACTTGTTCAAGGTCATATGGTTAGTACATAGATGAGGCAGGATTAGAATACAGATCCTCTGACTACAGATCCAACCATTTCCTTCTGTATGATGAAGCTTCCCACAGATTTATAGACTATGAAGGCTGGAAGGCAGGTTGAATGGCCTCCATTCCAAAGCCATCATTTTACTGAGGCTAGAATGGGGGAAAGTACATGGGAGCCTGATGACTAGGGGGAGGGAGTGATTCACCCACGGCACCCCAGCTAGTTAGTGACAGACCTAAGACTTTTCCTGGGCCAGGAACATAGTAGGGATAGGGGTAGAGACAAGGGATAGGGAGCTCCCAATAAGGAAAGTCTCGTCGCCATTGTAGAGCAGGAGGTGCTGTTTCATGCATGGCCTTAGTAATAACTAGCATCTAAACTAGCTTTAAGACTGCAAAGTGCTTTACAAATATTATTTGACCATTTCAGAAAGTCACGGGCTTGAGAGGAGGAGTGACAGACACTGAAAGGCTTACCGTGTCCTGTCTAAGTCCTGTAGCCAGTATGCGTCAGGGCAGGACAAGTATAGATTTGGATGGAAGCAAGGAATCTATGAATGCTAATTTTGTAAGGGGCTATAAACCGACAGGAGATAGAATGATCGTTTAGGGTCTGTTATTTATATTAGGAACATAGGATTATAGGTCCACAGTTGAAAGGGACCTTGCAGGCCATTGAGTCCAACCCCTTCATTTTACAGATTAAGAAACTGAGGCCTAGAGAGATGAAGTGACTTGCCCAAGGCCATACAGACAGTAAGAAGCAGGATTTGAACCCAGATCCCCAGACTGCTGAGCGGCAGGAAGAATCCTGGTAGTCTAGCAATAAGGAACAGCTTGCCCTCAGATGGATGAGTCTGGCTAGGCCTGATGCCTGAACTCAGAGTAGCTTCTGGGAAGATCCAACATCCCTAATTCCTCTGATTGCTACGGGGCATATTAAATAGTTGTTTATTTTCTGACACATCTGGTCCGGCGCTGACGTGGCATGCAAGTGAGCTCAGGCAATAAACACCGCTCTCCTCCTGCAGGCTCCATCGTGCAGGCCTCCTGGCACTGTGAATGGCCAGAGGAAGGAAGTGTGACCGGAGCGGGCAGAGGAGCACAGGGAAACGGGTGAATAAAGTACAGGAGAAAAAGAATTCAACCAGAAGGGAGCTTAGGAAAGCATCCGTCTTGAGATCTGATGCCTGAAGTGGGCATCTAGGCAATATCATTTTAATAATTTGGAAACCTGAAATGAGAAGCTAGGAAAGCAACCAACTTGACTGAGCTGTATTTTGATTTAATTCATTAAGCCCTACTAAGTTCAAGGCAGCATGCTGAGTACTGGGGTACAAAGACTTTAAAAATCACCCAGTCTCTGCCCTCAGAGGCAATTAGGCATCACAGTGGATAGAGTACTGGGCCTGGAATCCCGAAGACCTGAATTCAAATCCAGCCTCAGACACTCACTAACTGAGTGACCATGGGCAAGTCACTTAACTCTGTTTACCTCAGTTTCCGCAACTATAAAATGAGGATAATAATTATAATATCTACCACCCAGGGTTGTTGTGAGGATCAAATGAGATAATTGTAAAAAGCACTTAGCGCAAAAAACAAAACAAAACAAAAAAAAATTTTTTTAAAAAAAGCACTTAGCACAGTTCCTGGCACATAGTAGGTACTTAATGTTTGTTTCCTTCCTTCCCTCAGAGAAGTTATGGTTTTTTGGAAGAACAGCATCTACCTGAATTCAGAGGCTGCAACTGGTTTGGAAAGGATTTTGTTTTTGTTCAGGACAAACCAGCAAACCTCTAGCCTAGCTGACTCGGGAGTGAATCAAATTCAAACTGGGAAGCCAGACACAGCAATATTCCATAGCTAAGCTGGCCTCTGTAACTTGGCTTTTTGACACACAATTTACATCCTGAAATTCCTCATATACTCTCAGCGGCTGGTTGAGCATATGAAAAGCAGAGGAGGAAGGAAAAAGGAGGGAGCTGGTTCTGATGCCAAACAGAACCAAGACCAGGAGTAGGTGAACCAGGCAGCCACCTCAGGCACCGAAACACATGGAAAAGTGAGGGAAGCTTTCTGTTGTGATTTAAAAAAAAAAATGCACTGATCTTTAATGCCAGAAAATTCACTCTCCATAGCACAGAGGGATTTCTTTTGTGATAAGTCAAGTTGCATGTCAGCACCCTTGTTCTCAAACTATCTTTAGCTGACAACTATTTTAACTTATCCTCATCATATTTATTCTGTATATGCTTCTATTGGTCCGTGTTGTCCCCCAATTATAATGTGAACTTCTTGAGAGCAAGGAATTTCATTTACTGTTTTTCTCTCCCTCAGAGCACATAGGAGATGCTTAATGAATGCTTGTCAAGTATTTCCTCGGACATGCAAATATTTAATCTTGGCTATGGTCCCAAGGGGGCAGCAAGGTGGCACAGTGGCTAGAGTGCCAGGCCTGGAGTCAGGAAGACATCTTCTGAATTCAAATTTGGCCTTAGACATTCACTAACTATGTGACCGTGGGCAAGTCACTTAACCGTGTTTGCCTCAGTTTTCTCATCTGTAAAATGAACTGGGAAAGGAAATGACAAACCACTCCAGTTATCTTTGCCAGCCTCAAAGGGGGGTCACAGAGAGTCAGACGCAACTGAAATGGATGGAACAACAAGAAGTGATCCCAATGTAAAAGTCTCCTTTAGAACACTGGAATGGAGGTGATGATAATGACCAGTAGTAAATGAGAGCAAACTTCTGGCTTTAGGCGACCTTGGCTTTTTTGGGCACAAAGAAACCAGTCAATATTCACAAAATTGAAAGAGAATATGAAATGGCATGTAATCAAGTGCTAAAGAATGTATTACAGACTTTATATACCATAGATACCGAGGAGAGTGAGAGAACACAGTGAGCTGGGATAGTCTGGGAAGGCTGCCTTGAAAAGGTGAGCCTTGAGAAATGAAGATGATTTAGCCGGGTGAGGGGAGGGAAGAGGACATTCTAGCCAAAGGAAACAAAGCAACAAAGGAACAAGGAAATATGGCACATGTGAAGAATGAAGAGCTACAACTAACCATCAGTATACCTTGGCTAAGTGGTTATAGAGAAGGAAAAGGAGTAGACCCACCTAAGACATGACCCCTGAGGGTAGGAAGCACTCCCTGAGGTGCCACAAGGTTTCTAAGCAGCTGAAGGGGAGAGGAAGCTGACCCTGGGATGGGGAGACCACCTCACAAGGGGGCAGGGTAGCCAGACATGGAAGGAAGCATGCCCTGAGATGGTGCTGTCATCCACCTCTAAATTTTCCACCCTGAGACAAAGCCTTAGTTACCCTACCCTAGTTACAATTTTGGAGATAAATGGAGACCGGGCTGACCAGAGAAAAGGGCCATGTTGGGGTGAGATAGAAAAGTGCCACCATCCTCCTTCTAAGCCTTGGGAGTGAAAAGGACATTCAATAGCTGGGGTGATTCCAAGAAGGCCTTTAACAAGCCCAGGCTACCACTGTTTGCCTCCTCCCTGATGCTGTCAAGCCTGGAGGGTGGTCAGTCCTGTCCAGAGCCTCTCCCTTCGCGTCAGTCCCTCCCTCCCATGTGTGAACAAACTCGGAGCCCTCCAGGGGCACTGCTTGGCTGACATGTCTCAGTTCCTACATAAAACAACAAGCAAAGGCTCTACTGAGGAATGTGAACATACATCTCTGGGATTACTTAAGGAGAAAGGTGTTACTCCACATGCAATATTATCTTTAAAATGGGGACCATGCATCTTGCCCCATGCCAGAACGCAGATACAAAACAAAATAATATTTCTCTTGGATTCAGGCTTTGACAAATGAAGTCTACAAGTTCACAAGGAACAAAAGTTAGCGCCCTGCCTGCCTAGCAATTTTTTTTAATTGGGCTGGATAAATAATTTGCAGGAAATGTCATAAAAAGGCTCCAGTGCCATCATGGGTTTGGAATGGGCACCCGGAGCCAGGGAAGTTTGACTGGCATTATGTCTATTGAGAAGCCTTGGAGTGATCAATGATAAGGCTCTGGTCTGGTGGGTCCTGGAGCTTGGGGTGAAGTTATTTTAAACCATTCCCTCTGTACCCAGCCTGCCCTTAGCAAGATGGTGAAGTTGGCAAAATTTGTCTTGTAAGGCTCTAGAATCAAAGAATGTGGGTTCAGATCCAATCGAAGGTACTACCTGTTTGACTATCAGTAGGTTACTTACTTCTGGGGGCCTCAGTTTCCTCATCTATACATGGAGATTTAGACACCTTGAGGTCCCATCCAGCTGTAGAGGTACGCTTCTATGGTCCTTCAATCCCCTCCCCATTTCTCCTTTCTGTGTTCATTTTCGTTACCCTAATGTCACCCAGAGCTCATTTCACTAAATACCATAGAATCATTGATTTAGGACTAGATGGGACCCCAGAGGCCAATGAGTTCAACTCCTTTATCTTACAGATGAGGAAACTGAGGCTAAATGAGATGAGATTAAGTGATTTATTCTGGGTCACATAGTTCGTGAGTATCAAAGATGGTATTTGAGCTCAGGAATTCCTCACACCTAGGTGGTACAGTGGATAGAGTGTAGTGCCTGGAGTCAGGAAGAACGAAGTTCAAATCTGGCCTCAGATACTTACTAGTTATGTGACCCTGGGCAAGTCGCTTAACCCTGTTTGCCCCAATTTCCTCTTATATAAAATGAGTTAGAGAAGGAAATGGCAAACCACTCCAGTATCTTTGCCAAGAAAACCCTAAGTGGGGTCATGAAAAGTCAGAGGATATAAAGGGCCAAGGAAAGGGGAGTGTTGAACCCAAAGGAATGAAGCTCTAATAGTAACAACTTTAGCCACTGTGGCCCCTGGGAAAGAAGATATTTCACTGAGCTCCTCAAATAATGGGTAAATAATCACCCACTTTTTTTTTTTTACTCAAAAGACCAATTCATTTCCCTAACTTAGTAAAATTAAGGGTAGTCAAGGAGAGATGAGACTGGGAGTTGCCCAGACAGTAACAAGGATTTGGATCAGGGTTTTTTTGTGAGGTTTCATAGATCCTTTTGGTAATCTGGTGAGCCTTTTTCAGAAAAAGATTTTTAAATGCATAAAATACTGAGAATTACAAAGGAAACCAATTACATTGAAATAAAAATATCAATATATATATTTTTAAAGCGTTCACAGTCCTTATGTTAAGAAACCCTGGTTTGGAGATGGAAGGAATCTTAATCTTAGCAAGGATGTGCTGGTAAATTTTTAACAACCCATTTTCCAGGGGAGAAAAATGTATATGGGACACATTTCACTTTAATCTGCACTATTAACATTTTCTCTCATTGTTTTTAAGTCCAAACAATCAACAAAACAATAAATCAAATCCTGACTTGTAGAGTTTACCAATTTCTAAGGTGTAAATGTTCATAATGAAAATTTAACAATCAGCTGCAGTATGCGCTGGCCCCAGCATGCCCCCTGGAGCTCAGAGACCACCTAGTCCAATCTCCTCATTTTGCATTTATGGAATAAAAATACCAGTGGAGGAGAAATGGGTCATTCAGAGTCCTCCACAGGAGAATGATCTCCAAGGTTCCTTCCAGATTTAAATTCTACAGTCTATCTATGCTCAATGAGCTCAGTTAGCCTAAACTGGCCATGCCTGGTGCCTGGCACCAGAGGAGTCAGCTGGAAGTTGTGGCCACCCCAAGCTCATTGAATGCCTCTGGCCATTTCAAGCAGCTGTTTATTTTCTGGCACATCTGGTCCAGACTGGACATGGCATTAAAGCAAACCCCAGGCCGTAACCATGGCTCTCCCTCCTCTCTCTGCTACAGAACTGTCAGGATGTTACCTGTAGATCTCTGATCAGTGTGGGGGTTAGCTAAGAACTCTTCTGTCTTCTAATAGCATTAAAAATGGCGATTAGATCCGAAGAAGGCCTCAAAGGGCAAACATATGGAGACATGAAGGGCATTCAAGTCTTCTCCCTTCTCCCTAAATTCACCTAGTTTGTTTCTGCGGAGAAATTGACTACCTTTCTCAGCCACTCCCGGATCTATATATGCTAATGGTTAATAATTATTAAGTACCTACTATATGCCAGGCACTGTGCTAAGCACTTTATGATTATTATCTTATTTGATCTTCACCACAACTCTGGGAGGTAGTTACTATTATTAAACTCATTTTACGGTTGTTAGGTTAAGTGATTTACTCAGGGTTGGATAGTCAGTGTCTAAGGCGGGATTTGAACTCAAATCTTCCTAACTCCTAATTAAAACTTCCTAACTTCCTAACTTCCTAACTCACTCTATCTATTGTGCCACCCAGATGTCCCCAGCTGTGGCCTCTCTCCCGAGCTCTAATACCACATCACAAACTGACTATTGGATATTTCCAACTGGATGTGCCATAAGTATCTCAATCTGAACATGTCCCAAACCAAAATTATCTTTCCCTCCTCTTCTGAAATTTCCTATTACTATGTCAAAGGTCACTTTGATTCACAACCTTGACCTTATCCTCAACCTACATAGCCATATCCAATCAATCGCCATTTGTCATTTCTTTCTCCATAACATCTTCCATACATAACCCCTTGTCATTGCTTATGCAGACACCGTCCTGGCTCACGTCTTCATCCCTCTCACTGGCACCATTGCCGAAATGGTCTCTGTGCTTCACTTCTCTCCCTACTCCAACCCATCTTCCCCACAACTGCCAGAGGGATTGTCCAAAAGCACGGGTCACTCCCTTACTCAACCCTAGTGGCTCCTTCTTACCTCTAGGATCAACTATAAACTCTTCTGCCATTTCTTCAGAACTTGGCCCCTTCCTGTCTGCCAAGTCTCCTTACACATCACCCCTTCATGTAGCTATACTAGTCTATCTGCTTTTTCTCGTATACAATGCTTCATTTCCCATCTTTGTGCCCACGTACTGCCTGTCCCTGATGCTTGGAAGGTTCTCCCTTCTCACCAGAGCTACCTCTCACCGGAAACCTCTCTTTATCTGACCCCACTTCTAAGGCTGCTAATGCCTTCCTTTCTGAGGTTACCTTGTGTCTGCTTTTTATGTATACTCATATAGCTCCATATTTTCTTTTCCATTAGAATGTAAGCTCCTCAAAGGTGAACCTGTTTGCCATCATTATTTTTATCCACAGTGCTTAGCACAGCACTTGGCACATTGTGAGCACTTAATAAAGGTTTATTGATTGATTGATTGGTAGCATATGGACAAGATTGGCAATTATTAATGAACAGCTGACTCTGGTTATTTATAAACATAATCCTAAGGATGGTAATTGGGCATTTTCTACCTTAGTTATTGGATCATTCTGCTGGTGGGTATTAACAGATGATTCCCTCTGAGTAGAGCCTGGCCCATTTCCAGGAAGTCAGGCCACAGTGTTCCAAAGTTCAGACTACTACAACTCCCCCCTCTCAAAAAAGTGGGGGAAAGGGGCAACTAAGGGGCACAGTGGATAGAGCACCAGCCCTGAAGTCAGGAGGACCTGAGTTCAAATCCAGCCTCAGACCAAACACTTAACACTTGCTAGCTGTATGAACCTGGGCAAGTCACTTAATTCCAATTGCCTAAAAAGAAAAAAAATGCAAAAAAGGGGGGGCAGATTCTCACACCCACCTCCCAGTGGTTTAAAAGCAAAGGGACTAGGAGGCAAGAGAATTTGAGGAGAAGGTTGTAAAAATGTGAAAAGACAACTTTCCAAATAGGGTCCTATCATGTTGTAAAGCTCAAGTATCTATAGAGAGGATGGACATGTTGCCCAGGATGCAACATGCTCATAGATAAGTAAATTCAAGATACACAAAATAAGAGACTAGATTTCTATCAAAATGATCAGAGGGTCAATCCATTGATGTTCTGTCCCCCAGCAAGATCTAATAAAACAGGTTCTCCCTCCCACCCTTTCATAATATAGCACTTTACAAAAACTATCTGATTTGGTCTTCTCAACAACCCTGGGAGGTAGGTGCTATTAGTATCCTCATTTTACAGTGCAGGAAACTGAGGAAGACACAGGTGAGGTGAGAGTCACACAGCAAGTAAGTGTCTGAAGCTGGATTTGAATCTAAGTCTTCCTGACTCCAGGTCCAGAGCTCTATCAACTGATCCACCTAGCTGCCCCTAGGTAGCTGGCCCACCTCCCATGACCCTCAGTAGTTGACTAGGATCAGAAGACCTAGGTTTCAGCCCTAACTCTGTCACTGACTCTCTGTGTGACCTTGGGCAAGTCATTAACCCCTCTGCACCTACATTTCTTCAACTATCAAAAGAGAGGGTGGGACTGAATGGCCCCTGCCCAACTGGTATTTCTGAGGTTCTTCCCTCAATCTCCCACTCAAGATTGAGGATGAAGGGTTTAGTGTGAGAGCTCATTGAGTCCTGTCTTTAAATTGAACCCCAGAATGAATTTTCTTACCAGGAAGAGTCAAAATGAGAACAATAATGGCAGAGGATGGCAGCAGAGTTCTGGACCATCTCTGTTTGGCTAGAGATCCTGTAGGTGGAGGTTGGCTCGTAATGGCTTTGGCAGACTAGGCTTCCCCCCAATTCCCCTGCACCACCCCAAAGGACTAGGTGGTGATTCAGATATACAGAGTCTCCCATTCTGGTCACTATGCAGAATGTCAGCCCCTCTGGAGGCTGTGACATGCAGAATCTGTCACCTCCAACCCTTGGTCAGTCCACTGACAATTTGACTCTATTCAATGCGCAATTATCAAGCGTCCATGCAGTACCAAGTTCTCTCCTAGGCCCTGTAGGGGATGAAGAAAAGTGATGCAGCATGTTTCCTGCCTTCAATGAGCTTATACTGCAAGTTGAAGAGAATATAAATATATACGTATGTTTATATACACACATATGCGTGTGTATATGTATGTATATGTGTGCATATATGTATGTCTATGTCTATATACATATTTATGTATGTGTGTGTATGTCTATCTACTTGCATTGGTAGAGGGAGTTTCTTTACTTAGGAACTCTTTCTACTAATGAAATTTATAGGGCCCTATCCCTTCAGGGGATTTTTTTGGGGGGAAGGGCAACAGGGCTATATATTTATTTGTCTGCAGAGAATGATACATTAATTCCTTCCTTAAAAGTGTATGGCATGAGGCAGCTAGGTGGTGCAGTGGATAGAGCCCTGGAGTAAGGAGGACCTGGGTTCAAATCCGGCCTCAGACACATAACACTTACTCACTGTGTGACTCTGGGCAAGTCACTAAATCCCAATTGCCTTGCCCAAAAAAAAAAAAAAATCAAAAGTGTATGGCAGAAGAGTCAGGTAAAGAAAAGCAAGGTAATATATATCCATGATTCTGCCAAAACACACTTCACTTCTTGGGTTTCTTGCAGGCCACAACCTACCTCTGAGCCACATTGAGGGGAAGAGAGAGACAGAGACAGGGATACAGAGAGAATACCTAAAGGAATAGGGGCCAGACCTGTAATTCATTAGTAGAAAGAATTCCCCAAATAAAGAAAACTCCCTCTACCAATGCAAATCAGCACCCCCTCTTTAACTTCTAGTCTTAAAGAGTTAGAGTAGTAAGAGGTTAAATGACTTGCCCAGGGCTCTACAGTCCATATGTGTCCAAGGTAGGATTTGAACCTAGGTCTTTCTGGCTTTGAGGACAGCTCACTAGCCTCTACATCATACTACCTCTCCCTAAGAGCAGAATAAAGGTAGGAATTCTTGAGTTCTGGGCAGATTCACTTGGTGGGGTGGGTATTTATAAATTAAATGCCAAACTAGGTCTACTCAGCAGCAGAGAATATCATGATGGAATGAATGCTATTTAACTCTCCAAAAACTGGGGAAAGGACTATTGTGCCCTTAGCCCAAGGTTCTGTGCTGAGCCCTCTTCTCATCTCTCACTCACACTTTTCTTTGGTGACTTCATCACTTCCCATGTGTCTAATGATCATCTGTAAGGTATTCCCAGATCAATACATCCAGCCCTAGTCTCTCTCCTCAGCTTTAATCAATCATTAAAAAAGTATTTATTAAATACCTACTATGTGCCAAACAATGTATATAAAGAATTAAATACTATATACTGGGAGTGGGGAGGGGAGACATAAAGGGGAAAATTTAGGTGATGTAAAAGCAAAAGATTAATAAAAATTTATATTAAAAAAAAGTGTTTGCTTGATTGATTTTCCATTGGCACTAGGTATATTCATAAACTCTGGTTAATAGGAAACCTAGGTACTAATTTCACGAGGTGAAAGGGGTCCTAAGGATTCTCAAAGGTTATGCTTTGACCTGTCTTACCCAGGTAGAGAGGCTTTGAGACCAAGCCTGACTCCCTCCCTTAAATCACGATAAGGCCCACCTCTGACCTCTCCTGCATGGAGATCTCAGGCCATTCTGCATCTTGCCAACCTGATTCCCAAAGTAACCTTCCCACCCAAACCCCAAACCCCAGTCCATTTTTACAGAAATACACAATCACAAATGCAGGTCCATTATCTCTCCCCCACAGATCTGCAAGTTTCTGGGTTGGGGCTAGGAGGTCAAGGACCAGAACTGTTCTTTAATGAGATCCTGATCAGCTGAAATGCAGCTTATGGGCTCTGTACTGATTACATAACCAAATTGAATGGTCTAACAGTCAAACTAATTTTTTAGTCGTCCTGGGAGGCCATCATAAGCTATGTGGTTGGGTACTCAGAAAATACTTGTAAACTAACTCCAAAACTTTTCCATGAAGAGAGTGACCAACACAGCATAAAGTAAATTATGTGCTGCTCTCAGATGAGTCATCACTCCCTGGGATCTCTGGGAACAGCACATGGGTGGCTAAGCATTGTGGTGTGATCAGTGTGTTGTAGCTGGAATCAGAAGACCTGGGTTTGAATCCCACGTTAGATACAGACTGAGTCACCCCCGGGGAAAATCACTTCACCTCCTCATCTGTAAAATGGATGTGAAAGCAATTGTGCTTCCTATCTCCTGGGGTTATTGAGAATAAAGTGCGTTGTGAGCCTTTAGGATTCTCTAAAACTGTGAGCTGCTGTTATTGCAAGCAGCACATTCTCTATAAGCCTCTGAGGCTGGGAAATGGGAACGAAATGGGACACAGGGGTTGATCCTATCCTCATTAATCGGGAGGCGTCATGGGATTCTTTACCACATGGGAATTCTCCCCATTATACAAATGAAGAGATTAAGGCTCAAAGACATTAAGTGACCTGACCACACAACTAGGAAATGTCGGAACTGGGACTGACCTGTTCTTTTGGTTTAAAGAACTCTTTCTAGTTTGATGAAATGCATTTGACCCCCAAACTAGACTGATTTCTAAGGCCCATAGGGAAATTGCTTCAAGGTCTGAGTGATCAGTAACATACAGAGGTGTATGAAAGAAAAGTTCTTATTGACCAAATGTCAGATCATTCAAAGGATAAATGCATACTGAGCACATATTATATTTAGGTGCTAAGAGGTATACAAAAATCTAAAAGTATACTTCTTGCTCAGCAAAGATAACATGGAAAATGTTCAGGATTTAAAGCTCAAGGATGTTGCCTAAATTATTTTGCAAGTTTTAAAGAGTTATTTAATAACTAATAAGGAATATTACTACTGATGCTGCTGCTATTACAAAGCTAGGTGGCACAGTAAATAGAGTGCCAGACCTGGAGTCAGGAAGATTCATCTTTTTGAGTTCTGGCCTCAGATGTTTACTAATTTACTAGCTGTGTGACCCTGGGCAAGTCACTTAACCCGGTTTTACTTCAGTTTCTTTATCTGTAAAATGAGCTAGAGAAGGAAATGGCAAACCACTCCAGTATCTTTGCCAAATGGGCCATCCCAAATGGGATCATGAAAAGTCAAACATGACTGAACAACAACTACTACCACTGGCATGACCTTAGGTAAGTCACTTAACCTTAATACAGTGCTTAGCATACATAATACCTATCACATATGAAGCACTTAATAAATGCCTGTGGTTGTGGTGGTGGTTTATTGTTTACTCATCTAGGACTCAGTTTCCTAATTTGCAAAACAAGGATACAACACCCTAAGGTTTCTTCTTCCCCTAAGTCCATGATCCCATGGTTATGGAATTTACTTGGGAGAGATGATCTATACTTGGTAGACAGTTTGCTACATAAGCCAGTTGTGGAATATAGGATGTGGAGTTAGAGGAGTTGAGTTCCTGAGGGAACTCTATTTGGGAAGATAATTTCTGTCCTCTGGGCCTCAGTTTCCTCAGTTGCAAATTGAGGGGGTTGGACCAGATGTCCCCCAAGGCTTCTCATGTTCTAAATCCTATGATTCTATGTTGAGGGGCCTTCTTTCACCCATTCCCTTGCCAATGCTCCCACTAACAAGTATCTAGAATAGCCTTGACCTTGTGGGGTGCAGATAATTTCTTATTGGGACTCCAGTCCAGTTGTTTGTCATTCCTGACTCAGGGTTTTATCCTCCTTGCCCAGGTATTTAAAGGGGTCAGCGTGAGAGTGGGGACATTGGGCTCAGGGTAGGTGGGCTTAAAGCTGGACCCCAAGTGCTTTCTCTGCGCCTGTGACTTTCTCTCTGGAGTGAATTTCAGTAACTTGCGTTTCTGCCCCTCATGAAGAAACCTATTCTTTTATCATCCATTCATTTATTCAGTCAATCCGTCCACAAGCATTTATTAAGGGCTTACTATGTGCTTAGTGCTAGAGATACAAAGAAAGGCCAAAACGCTCCCTGCCCTAAAGGAGCTTACATTTTAATGAGAAAGGCAACACATAAATTACTAAGTATATACAATATCTGGGCCATTGCTGTTGTCTTGACTTGTATCTTGCCACTGGACTCTGGAGGAGAGAGTGAGGCTGATGACTTTGTATAGCTCTGCCTCACTTAAATCCAACTTACTTGCAAGTCAAGACATCACCCTCCTGATGTCATTGGTCCTCTTCGAGAACGAAGGACGAACAACAATACACAAGATGCGTACAGAATCAATGAAAAATAATCTAAGAGGAAGACACTAGAAAATGGGAAGACCAAGAAAGGCCTTCTGCAGAAGGTGGAATTTAAACTGAGTCTTAAAGGAAGCCGGGCAAGGGAAGAAGCAAAGGTGAGGAGAGAGAGCAATCCAGGTGTGGGGGACAGCCAGAGCAAAAGCATGGAGATGGGAAATCATCATGTGGGAGGAGCACCATCATAGTGTTTCATAGAAGGGAGTAAAGTATGAGAAGCCTGGAAAAGCAGGAAGGAGAAATGTTATAAAGAGTTTTAAATGCCAAGCAAAAGACTTTATATTTGATCTTGGAAATAATAGGGAGCCACTGGAGTTTTCCAAGTGAAGGGATGATATGAAAAAATCAAGAGTGCTGGTATCAGTTCTACAGATTGTTTTGAAATATTAGGTCACTGTCCTAGCCTCTGCCTTTTTGTTTTCTCTTAATCCAGACTTCAGGCTTCTGTCTGACTCTTACTAGATTCCATTTTGTTTTTTTAAAATATTACTTGTGTTTTTTTTTATGCAGAGCAATAATTTAAGGGGGAAGGCAGAGTGGGAAAGGGAGAAAAATATTAGATTTGGAGTTAAAGACCCCTGCTTCAAATCCCAGCTCTGCCAACTTGCCACCCAGGTGACCTTCGGCAAGTTAATTCACCTCATCTGTAAAATGAGGAAACCTTTAAGTTCCCTTTTTTGTCTCAATATACAATCCTATAAAAGCTCAAAGGCCTTTCCCATGTCCCTTTTCAGTTCTTTTGGGGGGGCTCCTTAGCACCTTCAAATAGGTCTGCCACTTTGGAGCCAATTTTGTAGCAAGGCTTCCTCAACTGCCCAACATCCTTAGCAACATAATAGATTTTAGATGACACCTCTTTGAATAGGAGGTGGGCACCCTGTCCCCTACCTAGCTTTTACTAGTACAGATAAGGTGCACCAAATAGGATTTAGCATTAAGAAAGAAACTTTCCATTGTAAAATAGGTTAGGTCCCATTTGATTCAATACTGGGATCCCCAACAAGTCATGTGGACCAGATTGAGGAGCTGGTCTTCTGTTTGTTTTTTAATGGGACAAAACATCCTTGATTCATACTGGTTTATTTCAGTGCTCCACCCTTGAGGACAGGAGATATTGTACCATCCTCTGGCTAAGGGGGATGGAGGAGGGGAAAGAGAATGAAGCATTGCCTTAGGTCCTAGTGGGAAGGCTCTTAACTAGAAACACATAACCTGATTTGATGGGAAGCAGTAGGCATGGCTTCTGACAGGTCTTTCGAAGCCTTTCTCTCCATCTCAGCTTCCTTCCTTCTAGATCACAGTAAGAGAATAGCTTTCTGGGCCTGATCCCCTATCTCTGTCACTTCTTGCTGGTAAAGCCCATAGCAGTCATGTGGTACTGCCCCAAACTTGCTCCTTCTTTCCAGTCAGCCATAAGGTAGCAGCAGCCTCTTGGGGCTTCACGTATGTTCTTCTGACCTTTTCACATTTTCTGAAGCTTCTGGAGAGCAAAGAGGACCCCCAGATTCTCTGTGAATAGAAATGATAGCAGGTTACTCCTCCTTTGTGAGCAGGGTGTAACCTGAAGTCTGCTGTTTTCCTTTTCTTTCTTTTCTGTCTCTGCTAGGAGCTGGAAAGTCCACATGGCCTTGTGTCCAGGCATAACCAATTAGGTCTTGGAGAGGTAATCCAGTGCTATCCTCTCCAGGAATAATTGTGCGCCTTATATTTTTAGTCTTGTGGTTACAGATTCTGTTTCATTATGTGCTCTAATGAGTCTTTGATCTCATGGATGTAGGTATGCCTTCCAGGGATGCAGATTAGAGCCTGGCCATGCTTATTCTTCAAGTCTGACCCTTTTCCCTTTATTCCCATAAATTTGCTGCAGGGAGTTCATGCAACATGCTGAGGTCCTACCTCTCATCCTTTTGATATTACATAGATATTGATACATAGATAGATAACACAGGTTGTCTACTGATGATTCCTCACTCTATTTACAAATCACATATTTTTCTGAAAGGCAATAATAATAGCTAGCATTTATATAGCACTACTATGTGCTAGTCAATGTGCTAAGCATTTTATAAATATCTCATTTGATCCTCACAACAACCCTAGGAGGTAGGTGCTATTGTTACCTCCACTTTATAGGTAGGGAGACTGGGGCAAACAGTTAAGTGACTTTTCCAAAGTCACACAGCTAATATCTGAGGGCAGATTTGAACTCAGGTCTTCCTGACTCCAGATCCAGTACTTCATCTACAGCACCACCTAGCTGCCTAGCTGCCATCTTTACACTGTTTATCCTGAGCAACTCCTGTTTGAAATATGTGGCAGCCTGTTCACACCCATCAGCATGCATTCATCAATGGTCAATAGCATTGGCTAATTATAACACTTACTGGCTGTGCGACCCTGGGCAAGTCACTTAATTTCTCTGTGACACTTCATTTCTTTGCTTCAGGCATTTTCACTGGCTGTTCCCCCACACCAGGAATGCTCTCCCTCCTCATCTCCACTTTCCAGCTTGCCTGGCTTCCTTCAAGTCCCAGCTAAAACCCCACAATCTCCAAGAAGCCTTTCCCATGTTTTCTTAATACAAACATATTCCCTCTGTTGATTATTTCCTATTTATCCTGGACACGGCTTGTTTATACATAATCATTCGCATGTTGTCTCCCCCATTAGACTGTGAGCTCTTGGAGAACAAGGACTGTCTTTTACCTCTTTTTTTGTACCCCTAGCACTTAGAGCAGTGCCTGGCACATAGTAGGTGCTTAATAAATCTTTATTGCCTGACTGACCTATGCAATTCTCTAAGACTGTAAATTCATTGGTAGGAGTTCCCCACCATTACCTTCTGAATCACAAATTCAAAATCTTCCAGGACCTGTACCCCACCATTGCCCTTTGGGTGATCCTCAATTTCAATTCTTCAGACATTGCAGTATTTCATGACACACAGCTATACAGATCATCAGAAGAATTTTGGCTTTAAAAAGATGGGCCCCTGCTGGAGAGAGAAGCTTGGGGACAATATTGTTCCCCAAAGGCAGTCCAGCCTACCTTCTCCTCTTCTCCTGTTTAGTTCTGGGCCTACCTCATTGTTCATTACATAGATGTCTTTTTTTATGTATGTTTGTTACTAATTTAATGGTTCCCCTGATAGCTCATGTGCCTGGTAGTTTGCTTACTAATGAATTAGGAATTCCCCAGATACTATGGGCTTCATGTTTGTCATTAAATATGTCTCTCTATAGAGAAAAAATGCTTCTTTGTTTTGCAGCATTGAGCTTCCAAGCTCTTTGTGTCCCAGGGCCAAAGATCCCAGGAGTTTGGGTCCCCAAATTTTTAGGATATAGAAGATTTGTTAACAGATTGCTTCTTGGGGGAAGCTGAGAGTCCCACATAGACACAGAATTTTGAGCTGGAGAATTTAGAGATCATAGGTCCTGGTTCCAGGTAATGCAAGCATGGTACAGATTAAAGGTCCCTCAAAAGAAAATGAGCCATCCAGCCCTAGAGAGGGATCAGAGGAACTGCTAGAACAATGCTGATTCCTTAAACCTATAAGGAACCATGTGTCTTGATGGTGATTTCTTATGGTTTTAAATGATGATACTTAATTTATTTGGTCCTAGAGCAGCTAGGTGGCACAGTGGGTAAAGTTCAGGGCCTGAAGTCAAGAAGACTCATCTTCCTGAGTTCAAATACTACAGCGTCTAAGCTTCAGACATTTACTAGCTGTGTGACCTTGGACAAATCACTTAACTCTGTTTGCCTCAGTTTCCTCATCTGTGAGATGAGTTGAAGAAGAAAACGGCAAACCACTCCAGTATCTTTGCCAAGAAAATCCCAAATGGGGTCATGAAGAGTTGGGTACAACTGAAAAATGACTGAACAACAGCAAATTTGTTCCTATTCCACAAAACATTCTAACAAGAAGGATGAGAAGGGAGCAGGTGGGTAGTCAGATCCAGCAATGCTTCTTCTGGATAAAGACCCTCCCAGTATAATTCTGAGGTAATGAATATACGATAATATAAGTAACATAGAATATAATAATGAGATAACATTGTATAGTAGAAAGAGCTCAGGACTTGGAACCAGGGGACCTAGGTTTTAATCCCACCTCTATAACTTAACATCTGTTGTATGTCTCCTTCTGCCAAGTGGTAGGAAGCATAATTTATCATCAGTCTTCTGGAGTCATGACTGGTCATTGCACTGGTCATAGATTTGGTCTTTCACAGTTGTTTTCCTTTTGCAATTTTGTGGTTATTGTGTACATTGTTAGAATATATAAAATGTAAGGTATTTTTATCATTCTGCTCATTTTACTCTTATTAACCCTATTCTGCAGATTAAGAAAATGAGGGCCAAGAGAGGTTAATGTGAGTTATTATTATAATTTTGGAATGAGCAGGATCCTCTCAGAAAAACCTGAGGAGACATTTGTGAACTGATGCAAAGTGAAATGAGCAGAATCAAGAGAACATTGTACATAATGACAGCAATATTGTATGATGATCTACTGTGAATAACTTAGCTATCTCAGCAATACAATGATCTAAAACAATTCTGAAGGACTTAGAGTATGAAAGGTTCTGTCCATCTACAGAGGAAGAATTGGTAGAGCCTAAATGCATATTGAAGATACTTTTTCTTTCTTTATTTTGGTGAGGGTTTTTTCGTCTGTGTATTCTTTCACAGCACAACTTATATGGAAATGTATTTCGCATAACTACACATGTATAACCTAGGTCAAATGCTTGCCTTCTCAATAGGGGGAGGAAAGGGAGGGAGAGAGAGAATTTGGAACTCAAAATATGAAAAAAGAATGTTAAAATTGTTTTTACATGTAATTGGGGGAAAACAAAATATTAAATTTTTAAAAATAATAATTTTTCAGAGGGTAAAACTTATTAGATAATCTTTAATCTTTCTGTAAAGTTAATTAATGTATCTCCCTGCTTTAAAGACTCTTCCTACTCTGATGCATACACTCAGCTGCTGAAGGGATCTTCCTCAATCATAAATCCAATCACATCTTTTCCTTACTCAATACCAGTAGCTCTTTATTATTTCCTGCATCAAATATAAACTCCTTAGTCTTTTAAAGCCCTTCACTACTTAGACTCAACCTATCTTCATAGCCTCATAATACATTGTTATTGTTTAGTCATTCAGTATTGTATGACTCTTCGTGACCCTGTGGACCATAGCACACCAATACTGCCCATGAGATTTTCTTGGCAAAGATACCAGAGCAATTTGCCATTTTCCTCTCCAACTCATAACACATCACTCTCCAGTACCTCTAGGGGCCAGCCAAACTGAACTTCTCTCTGTTCTCCACACGTGTCCCATTTCTTTGCCTTTGTGATGACGAGAGCAGATTCCTTTCTCACCTTTGCCTCATAGAATCCCTAACTTCCTTCAAGACACAGCTCAAGAACCACCTTCAAATAATAATAACAATGATAACAACAATAACTAACATGTAGCACTTTAAAGTTTACAAAATGCTTTAAGGATACAAGGTTGATGTATATATATATATATACATATATAGAGAGAGATGTATATTTTATATATATATATAGAGAGAGAGAGAGAGAGAGAGAGAGAGTAAGTTTTCATTTGTCCCAAAAGTCTTGGTGCAGTTTTAAGTAAAGCTTTAGCATTAACATTTGGGACAATTTGCACATTATTTTTTTAATTTGATTTATTAAAGCTTAAAAGTCGCAGTAAGACTTTTTGGGACAACCTGTACATTATTTCATTTGATCCTCACCGTACTAAGTAGGTGCTACTATTATCTCCATTTTACAGATGAGGGAATTGAGGCAGAGAGAGATTAAGTGATTTGCCCAGAGTCTGAATATCATAAAATGATATAATATCATAATATGAATATCATAAATATCTGAGGGAGGATTTAAACTCAGAGCTTTTTTAATCCAAGTCCAGTGTTCTATCACAAATCCTTTCCTGATCCTTCAACCACTAGTGTCCTCCCTGTCCTCACTGCCTTTTATTTACACATATACATGTATGTATATGTATATAGTGTGTGTATACCTATACATACACATGTACATATATATACATACATACATATGTATATATAGTCTTCCCCTCCTAGATTGATTTTTTTTTATTAGATAAAAGGGGCCATTCCTTCTCTCATTTCTTAACTAGCCTTAATCAATGAATGGGTGTTGCCTCACTCAAAGTGAGAACTCAGAAAGACCTTAGCTTAAAAAGGCCAAAGTCTCCACTGCATACTGGGCCATCTCTGGTCGTCCTGCTCCATATCTTTCCACTGGACCCAGATGGTTCTGGAGGAGAAAGTGAGGCTGGTGACTTTGCACAGCCCTGCCTCATTTAAATCCAATTTACTTGCAAATCATGGTGTCACCTTCCTGATGTCACGGTTCTCTTTGAGAATGAAGGATAAACAACGGCAACAACAACATATATGTTGTCTCCCCAAATAGGAGGTCCTTAACAGCAATGACTGTTTATATCTATCTATCTATCTATCTATCTATCTATCTATCTATATATATAGTATATGTATATATATATATCATATATATATTTGATATATATATATATATTTGTATCCCCAGTGCCTAACACTATGTCTGGCACCTAGTAGGCACCTAATAAAGGCTTGGTGACGGATTGAAGTACCATAGGGTTTCATTACTCAAGCTATTATCAACTCATTTATACTCTTGCATCAAGAATGGACTTGAACAATTTCACTGAGTGTTAGAATCAGTGAGGCCTTGAGAGAGGCAGTATGGCATAACCATCATAGAGGAAAAAAACACTGTATTTGAGGTCAAAGGACCTGGGTTCAAATCCTGGCTCTTAGATTTACTCTCTCTGTAACCTTCCATAAGTTGCTTAATTTCTCTGGGCTTCCATTTCTTCATGTGTAAAATAAGGAACTTGGAGTGAATTTCATCTTAAGTTCTCTTCTAGTTTTAAATCCAATGAAGAGTAGATGATCGAGTCCAGATTCCTCATTTTACGTGAGATCCAGAGAAGTAAAATGTCTTACTTAGGGTCATGTAACTGATGGGTGATAACGGAGCCCAGGCCTCCTAACCCCCAGACTAATGCTCCTTCCTATTATTTCAGTATATCATCATTTATTCCAAATCTACTCCTTACTCCCTATGTGACCTTGAGCTCTATGCTGAGCCCTTTCCTTTTTCCATTCTCTTTTCCCTTTCCCCTTTATACCCCATTCCCTTTTTCCTTATGTGGCATGGTGATTTCATGAGTTCCAAGAGTTCAATTATCATCTCTATGCAGAGATCAAAATATATCCACACCAATATACCCAGTCCTAATCTCCCTCCTGATCTCCAGTCACTTATCACCAACTGCCTTTTAGACATCTCAAATTGGATGCCCCACAAGCATCTTAAACGCAACATGTCCAAAACAGAACTCATACTCTTTACCTCCCTCCAAAACCCCCGACTCTTCCCAACTTTCCTATTATAACCAAGGGTACCACCATCCTCCCAGTCACCCAGGCTCCTAGCCTCACTGTTATCCTCAATTGCGCCTCTCTCTCACACTCTTCCTCCCAATTAGCCAAGAAATTATTAAGTGTTTGCAATTCTACCTTCATAACATTTCTTGACATCCTCAACTCTTCACTTTCACTCACTCCACACATCCATTCTGTTGTCAAATCTTGTCATTGCTACCTTCACAACAACTCTCATATGAACCTTCTTTGTACACACATGGCCACCACTCTAATGCAAGCCATCATTATTGATCACCTAGACTGTTATAACAATAAGATTAATTAGCAATGCCTGGTACATACTAGGAGCTTAATAAATTTTCCTTTTCAATATGGGCAGCTAGGTGGTGCAGTAGAAAGAGCTCCAGCCTTGGAGTCAGGAGGGCCTGAGTTCAAATCTGGCCTCAGACACTTGAAACTTACTAACTGTGTGACCCTGGACAAGTCGCTTAACCCCGATTGCCCCACAAAAAATAAATAAATAAATTTTCATAGGCAGGCATTTATATAGTACTTTAAGGTTTACAAATCACTTTACATATTGTCTCATTTGATCATCACAACAACCCTGAGAGGTAGGTGCTATTATTATCCAAACTTTACAGATGAGGGAACTGAGGCGAGTTAATTGACTTGCAAAAGGTCTTATAGCTAGTGTCTGACTTGAATTCAGGTCTTCTTAATTACAGAGTAGGTACTCTATCCATTATGTCAACAAGCTGCCTCTTCCTCAATAGTTTTCTAATGGGCTTCAGATCTCTCCCTTTCCAATCCTTCCTCAACTCTGTTGCAGTGTTGAGTAGTGATTTTCCTAAAATGTAGGTTTGACCATGTCACACCCAACTCATAAATTTCAGTGGCTCTCTTTAACTTCCAGTATCAAATATAAAGTTCTCTGTAACTTAGCCTCTTTCTACCTTTATAGTCTTGTTCTTCACCTCTCCTTACACAATCTATGATCTAGCTATGTTGACCTAATTAGGCTGTTTCTTGCATAGGACATCCATCTCCCACCCCATGACTTTGCACTGGCTGTTCCCATTCCTGGAATGCTTTCCCTTCCCGTCTCCAGTTCCTGGCTTCCCTGGCTTTCTTTAACACTCACTTCAAAACTCCCTTTTCTAGGAGGCTTTTCTCTCTCTCTCTCTTTTTAAATGGCTTTTAGGTAATCCAATAATTCTTAAATTATATCTCCTTGATCTATTTTCTGGGTCAGTTTTTCTGATGAGATATTTCACATTTTTTTCTACTTTTTCCCATTATTTTAACTTTATTTTGTTCTTTTTTTTCAGTCAAAGACAAGGTTTATTAGAACATCCATCATATTGGGTAGACTTTTAAGGAATCTGAACATTAGTAAGTTATTGACTAGATTTTAAGAATCTGAGCAGTGGCTAGATTATAAGAATCCCAGCCTGTTTTGTTATTTCTTGATGTCTCAGGGCTTTCCCTTGACCAATTCTAACTTTTAAAGAATTATTTTCTTCAGTGAACTTTTGTACCTTTTACCAATTGGACGATTCTGATTTTTAAGGGATCATTTTGTTCAATGTCTTTGTACCTCTTTAACCAAGCTGTTAATTTTGTCATAATTTTTGTGCATTTTTCTCATTTCTCTTCCCAAATTTTCCTCTACTGCTCTTATCTGATTCTTGCAAATCTTTTTTTTAATTGCTTTTTTTTTTTAAAAATGACCTTCTTTAGCTCTTCTAGGAATTCTTGTTGGGTTTGTGTCCAATATGCATTTTTCTTTGTTGCTTTGCTTGTAGAGGTTTTTCAAAGAATTGTCTTCTTCTGAGTTTGTATCTTGAGCTTTCCTGTCACCATAGCAGCTTTTTATACTCAGGTTCTGTTTTTGTTGTTTGCTCATTTTCCAGCCTATTTCTTAACATCAGACTTTACGTTAAAGTTGGGCTCTGCTCACCTCCGGGGTAGATTGGGAGTGGGTGTTAGTGTCTCAAGCTTCAACCTTTTATGGTCTGCTGTTTTCACAGTTGTTGCTTTTAGGGTGGTATGTTCCAGAGAGAGGTGTGGTCACTACTCTCCTACTATACGCTATGGTCCTAATTGAAGTAGGGTTTCTGCTTTCTCAATACCATAATACCTTTCCACCCTGGAACTGCAACTGGTACCCAGGAAGGGTCTCTTTTTCCTCAAAACCACAAGCATTTCCCTCCACCTTGAAACTGTGACCTAATGCTGTGTAATGGGTAACTGCTATCCAGAACTGTGTAATGGGCAATGGGATTGCCAAATAGTACCCAGTCCTGCCACTAGTGCTAGTTCAGGGGTTTCCTGTAATCTCTTTCTTACCAGGAGTTCAATCCTCTTATCAGCTCTGGGTGCTGAGTGCTCCTAGGACAGCCGCCACCTCCACTGTTGCTATTACCACCTCTGCCTCCAAGGCCCATAGCTGGTATCATACAGCTGCTGTTGCCCCTGGCCAGCCGCCACCCCAGTGTCTAAAAGCCTCAATTTTTAGTATCCTAACTTGTCCTGGGCTAGAAAAGTGACTCATTTTCTTTTGTTGGTTGTGCCACTTAGAATTCAATTTGACATGCTTTTTAAGGTTGTTTAGAGAGGAATGTTGGGAAAGCTCTAGGGGAGAATGCTTACCTTACTCTGCCACTTTGGCTCCACCTCCACCTCAGGTGTTTCTCACTCCCTCTCCCCTCCCCACTCCTGCCCAGTTCCTTCCTTCTAATTGTATTGTGTATATCTTATATGTACATAATTATTTGTATGCTGTCTCCCCCATAAGAATGTGAGCTCCTTGGGGACAGAAACCATGTTTTTGTCTTTTATCATTTCTCCATAGCTCTGTTGTTGAGTGTTTTCAGCCGTGTCTAACTCTCTGTGACCCCCATTTGGGTTTTCTTGGCAAAGACACTGGAGTGGTTTGCCATTTCCTTCTCCAGCTCATTTTTCAAATGAGGAAACTGAGACAAACAGGGTTAAGTGACTTGCCCAGAGTCACACAGCTAGTAAGTGCCTGAAGATGGATTTGAACTCATTCCAAGCCCACTACTCTATGCACTGTGCCACCTAGCTGCCCCCCCCCACACACTTTTAGCACAGTGCTGTTGTTGTTATTGTTTGTCTTTCGTTCTCAAAGAGGACATGACATCAGCGAGGTGATGCCATGATTTGCAAGTGAATTGGATTTATGTGAGGGAGGGCTGTGCAAAGTCACCAACCTCAGTCTCTCCTCTGGAGCCATCTGGGTCCAGGGGCAAAATACAGATCAGAACAACTAGAGATGGCCCTGGATGCAGTGGGAGACCTTAGCCTTTTTAAGCTAAAGTCTTTCCCAGGTCTCAGTTTATCTGAGGCAAAGCCCATTCTGAGATTAAGACTAGGTAAGAAATGAAGCCAAAAAATGCCTTTTTAAGTTAAGGTCTTTCCCAGGTCTGAGTTTGACTGAGGCAACGTCACTTAATCCTGTTTGCCTCAGTTTCTTCACAGTCAAATGAGCTGTAGAAGGAAGTGGCAAACCGCTCCAGTATCTTTGCTAAGAAAACCCTAAATGGGGTCACAAAAAGCCAGACATGACTGAAACAACTCATCAACAACTGTAGAAAGAGCTCTGCCTCCCTTCCCCTACCCAAGTCTCCAAATCCCAGAGCTTAGAGCAACTGAATTCACTGTACATTGGTGACAATGTTGGCTACTTCACATAGCGGGGAATTCATTTCCCTCACAAGGTGGTACAGGCAGAGAATAGAGGAAAGGAAGAGGGTAGAGGGGGAAAAAAAAATTAATACTGAAACGAGCAACATTAACCAACCAGAAATATGCTGGCTAATAAGGCAAGCCTAAGAAAGATATAATGCTTTTTTTTCTTTCTTCCTTTTCTCCCTCTCTCCTTCTATCCCTGTTAGAAGTGGACAGTCCAGCTTGTGCCAAGTGTAAACTCTACGTAAATATTCACTCTGGGACTCCGACCTTATGTTGAGTGCTGCTGTCCAAAGACTGTGTTTACAGCTTTGCTTAGAAAACAGGAATCAATACAAGAAGATGGAATAGATTATGAGTTTTGGCCTAGGGAACACTATAGAGCCATCATCCTGGGTGTTTTTGGAATGATAATATTTCCAGGATAGCTTCACACATTTGGAAAAAAAGATCATCAGACAGTATGTCAAGAAGCTCTCCTCAGAGACCAAAGGGCTTTCCAAAGCCCTTTTTGTTGTTGTTCAGTCATGTCTGACTCTTTGTGATCCCATTTGGGGTTCTCTTGGCAAAGATATTGGAATGGTTTGCCATTTCCTTCTCCAGCTCATTTGACAGATGAAGAAACTGAGGCAAGCAGGATTAAGTGACTTGCCCAAGATCAAACAACTAGTAAATGTCTGACACCAGATTTGAATGTAACAATAAAAAGATAGTTCAAAATCAAGGAAATGAGCAATATACTAAAATCATATTAATAAGGAAAAGCAACATAAATCTCATAATTTTATCAATAGATACAGAAAAAATTCTGTAATAAAATACAGCACTTATTTAACGTTTGGCTTCGGGACTCCTTTACATTCTAAAAATAATTGAGAACCCCAAAGAATTTTGTTTATGTGGTTATATCAACTGCTATTTAAGGTACTGGAAATTAAAACTGATAAAATTTAAAAATATTCATTAATTCATCTGAAATAATAATACAACAATTACATGTTGATATAAATATAAAATAGTTTTATGAAAAATAGCAATATTTTCCAAAACAAAAAAAAATTGGTGAAAAGAATGGCATTGTTTTACATGTTTGCAAATCTAATGTCCAACTTAAGAGAAGACAGCTAAATTCTCATATCTGCTTCTTTATTCAGTTTGTTGTGATATATAGTTTTAGTTGAAGTATATGAAGAAGAAGTGGCCTTACATAGGTAGGTAATTGGGAAAGGGAGAAGTATTTTAATAGCTTTTGGATAATTGTGGACATTCTTCTTTGACACTATACCAAAACTCAACAAGTAATAGTTTCTTAAAGGTTAGTTAATGGTTAGTCATCTTGACTCTTGTCTTGCCACTGGACTCCAATAACTCTGGAGGAGAGAGTGAGGCTGACAACTTTGTGCAACTCTGCCTCACTTAAACCCAATTCATTCCCAAGTCAAGATATCACGCTCGTGGTGTTATTGGTCCTCTTTGAAAAATGCAGGATGAACAACAACAACAACATAATGTGGAATCAGAAATCACCACATCAATGACTTTTTCATTCTCTGTTACATTAAAATCCCTTGGTCTATCTTGCACTGCAAATGGATCTTTTACCCATGTATGATTTTGTAACATCATAAATTGGTCATTTCAAAAATATTGGTTCACTGAGTTATGGGGATCTTCCAAATGGTGACGCATTTCATTACTTAAAATTTAAAAAAAGCAAACTACCCAAATTCATTAATATCACCATCCAGTCTCATCAGAAAAGTCTTTAAGTATTGGGAAGCTATCAAGCTCACAGTGGTAGATATATTTTTCAAAATTCTGATTTTCTCTTGAAAGCTCAAATTTTATCATTAGCAACAAATAGTTGTTGTCTTTGAATTGAGAGGCTCACTTCATTTGTTTTCAAGAAAATGTTGGTCAATATCCAAGTCTGAATAGCCATATTTTGTCTATCTATCAGTCATTCTTTCAAGTAAAAATAGCGTTTCATGAAAAAAGCCACTAGTTGGGGTGGCTAGATTGAGCACTGGCCCTGAAGTCAGGAGGACCTGAGTTCAAATCTGGCCTCAGCCACAAAGCACTTACTAGCTGTGTGACCCTAGGCAAGTCACTTAACTCCATTGCCTAGCCAAAAAAAGAAAAAGAAAAAGGAAAAAGCAACTAGTTCAGCTTGTAATTCAAACAATCCCACAAATGTTTCATGGAGACAACCACCATACTTCAGCATGCAGTAGAAATGCTATCGTGTACTTCCCATTTCATCACATAGAATATCAAAAGATTGAGGGGAGTGGGGTGTAGAGGGAGGAGGAAAAATCAGAACTCAAAATCTTATAGAAATGAATGTTGAAAACTAAAAACAAATGAATAAAGTTTAATTTTATATTTATTATATATTTATAATTATACAATTAACATGTAATTGTGTATTTATAATTTATAATTATTATAACATTTATAAATATTATATATTTATTATATAACCCAGGGAGGAGATTTAATAAAAATTATTTTAAAAACTATTACTTCATCAAAGACATGCTTAAATGAAAATGGAATTTCTCTCTCCCTCTCTTTTATTTTTACTACAAATGCACAGTGGTAAATAAGACAATGACTGGAGGGCACAGTTTGGTGTCATCGTCTTGATTCCTGCTAAGGCGCCAGCAGCTTCACCCACCATTACTTATGCGCCATCAGTGCTAATGTCATCACAGTTGTTCCAGGATTAAAGCACGAGATTCAAAAGAATTATTCAACACTCTGAATATTTCAACACCACTTGTGTTTGTTGCCAAACGTTCACATAAAAGATATTGTTTGATGATTAGCTGGTGCTGATACCAGACAAATACAAGCAAAACAACAGGTCCAGCCTTGTTGTAGATTTGTCCATTTAAGAGGCAAAAGAACAATTCTGCAGACAAGATTATTAACTCAGTCTTCGTGTTTGCAGCTAATGTTTAGCGCATAGGTCATAAAGCCTCTGGAAAACTCCATTATACACTCTTGATAGAATGAGAGTGAAAAAGGCAGACCATATCATATATATACATATATATATATATGTATGGGTATACATATATATACATACTTACATATATATGCATGTACACACGCAGTAGTTCAGTAATTTTTACCTCGGACCATCTGAAAGGGGAAGGGATCCAAAAATCATACTTTAAGTACTCATCTAGGCACATTACTAAGTTTGAAAGTTAGGAGGGCAACCATAGCAGTGATAGATTTTAAGAGGGTCATGTTAATTTAGTATCAGTTGAAAGAACTGGAGACATTTAATCTAGTGACAAGGCAACTAGGTGGTAAAGTGTTAGAGTAAAGGATGGAGTGTTGGGCCTAGAGTCAAGAAGACTCCTCTTCCTGAGTTCACATCTGGCCTCAGACTTACTAGCTATGTGACCCTGGACAAGTCACTGAACCCTATTTGCTTCACTTCCTCATCTGGAAAATGAGTTGGAGAAAGAAATGGCGAACCACTCCAGTACCTTTGCCAAGAACACTCCAAATGGGGTCATGAAGAATTGGACACGACTGAACAGCAGTCTAGTGATAAGAAGACTGTGGAGGAGGGGCAATGCATCATGACTGTCTTTAAGTACTTGAAGGATTGTCCCCTGGAAGAAATATTAGGAGCAATGAATGGAAGTGACTGAGAGGCAAATTTAAGCTTCATATAAGAAAAATCTTTGGATAAAAGCTATCCAAAAAGTGGTTTGGAATGCTTCAGGAGGTAGTGGGTTATTCCTTTCTAGAGATCTTTAAGTAAAGGCAGCAGGTATCAGCCTACTTGTCAGGAATTGATCAATTCATTAATTGATCAACAAGCAAAATTGAGTTGGGGAAGGGATTCCTAATCAGGTATGCATTGAACTAGAAAGTCTTTGAGACCTCTTCCTGTTTCGAGAGTCTGTTATTCAGTGTGTCCCCTGTCCCCAAAGCCCATTGGTAGGAGATGCTTTCCTTATTGGTGGAGATGAAGGCCCTCACCCAATGATGGGAGGGCAGAGCGGAAAGCTTGGGTTCTGCCAGTACTCTTTGAGGACTGCCAAGCAGTGTCCCTTTGGGACTCTCACTTCTCCACTCTATTGCTGCAACCATAACTTAGCCTATTCTAAGCAATTTAGGGTTAGGAATCTATGTAACAGTTGTGAGAGGTATCTCCCACATATAGCATGGGGATGTCATTGTGTTCCTTTGTTATTGTTGTTGTTCAGTCATTTCAGTTGTGTCCAACTCTTCATGACCTCATCTGGGGTTTTCTTGGCAAAAATACAGGAGTGGCTTGCCATTTCCTTCTCCAGCTCATTTTACAGATAAAGAAACTGAGGCAAACAGTGTTAAATGACTTGCCCAGGGTCACACAGCTAGTAAGTGTCTGAGGCCAGATTTGAACATGGGAAGATGAGTCTTCCTGACTCCAGGCCACTGTGCTACCTAGTTGCCCCAGATTGTGTTCCTTAAAGGGAGTTAAAATAGACATCTTTAGCCTCTTCCCATTCTGTCCTTCTCTGCCAAAGGAAACTTTAATTCCTGCTAGAAGGGGAAGCAGGAGGTTGGGGCTAGTTTGGTCATTCTGTTCTCCTCAGAGAGAGGGGGTATTGGGCTAGAATTATATCTGCTCCCATAAATATTAGTAGTCTAGGAATGTGATTTTCAGGTTCAAGTTAACTTCTACACGCTGTTTCATTAATGAGGGGATGGGGAAAGTTAGGATCACAAGCGTTATATCCAAGACTTGACCCCTTCCCACCAAATACCAATTCCACAATGAACACACATTATCCAAATCAAATAGCTAAAAAACCCTAGAAATCAGAGAAAGCATACATAGGAGAATATATACTACACAATATGGAATGAAAGAGTTCTTCCATTGGAAGCAAGATTCTCTCTCAACAGAGAGAATGAGGAAGAGACAGAGAGAGAGGGACAGACAGAGAGTCTCAGATCTCATTCAAGGGGAACCTCCCCTAAATCTAGCACAGCAAACTGGGGACGGGGACATGATGGAGACTGCCTGCTCCTCTCACATCAGGTTCTTCCTGGAGTCTTTTCCTTCAGCACTCTGAAATGGGATTGGTATCTTTCATCTCTCTTGAAGCTAGAATCCAGAAGAGCCCAAAACAACTGCAGCGCCCAAAGTAACTTGGAAAAAAAAAGACAATTGGACAAAGACTAGAGGTGTTTTCTCTCTCTGTTCTTTCTCTGTCTCTGTCTCTATCTTTGTCTCGCCTCTCTATTTCTTTCTGTTTCTCTCTCACCAGTTCCACCCCACCCTTTACACAGATGTGGGACATTAATCGCCCCCTGTAAAGAGAGAGTCCGATAATAATGGGCTTTGGGGATTGGGGTTATATGAGAAATAAATGTACCCCCCACCCACATCCTGTAGGGGTCAGCTAAAAGGAGATACACAAAAGATTTTTGTCTGTCTTTTGAGATTTTCCCAGACCCTCCCAATCATGTCCCATCATTGACTCTCCTCTGATATCTGCTCTGAGTTTGAAGGCCTCTGCTGAAACTGAATATCAAAATCATTATTACTATCTATGAATATTTGGCAAATGAATGAATGAATGAAAATTCTAGTCCTACATGTTGTGCCTTTTGCTTTCCCAGGGACCAATACCTTACCCCTGTCCCAACCCCTTCAACTAAAAGCCCACGTGCCCAGGTACCCTTTGCAGATGTACATATAGCAAAATCTGATTGTCCAGCAAATGCCATCCTAGAGTTCCCTGTAGGTCTGTCCTGGGAAGCTCTACCTCCTGCCTCCCAAAGGGTGAATAGAGCCAGGGGCACTGACAAGGCAGGGGACTGGGAGTAAGTGGATAAAAGACAGGAAGAAGAAAGGAGAGGAACCACCAGAGAGAGAAAAACAACCAGCTAAAATCTGGGGAATTGTGGGCTTTCAATAGGAACTCCTTTAGGCTTGGGTGAGATATTCAGAGCAGGGCAAGGTTATTCACTGGGCTGAGCTATAGTATATATCACTCGGGGTCTCAGGTACGAGAGGGAGGTGTCACTGTGGGTCAGCTATTCCTGAGAGTGCTGCTTTGGTCTAACCAGTGCCGCCTAGGAAACTGGCCAAAAGACTATAAATCACAACTGAACTTATGTTCCTTTGAAAATCTGCAGAGAATTCACAGAACCTGGGACTAGGGCTAAAGGAAGAATTGGGCTTCCTGACTGAAAAAAAAAAAAAAGAAGAATGCCTAGGTTGAATCCACCAGGGGTCACTGTCATGGCAGAAAATAATCCTGGAAAATGATTGTCAAAAACACATAGAATGGTGCAGCAGAAACTAAAAGCAAAGACTAACTTTTGGGACTATTTTGACTAAAGAGATTATTTGGGACCTTAATTTGGGACTAAATTTGGGACTAAAAGGGACCTTAGAGACCTTCTAATCCAACCCTCCTCATTTTACAGTTGATAAAAATTAAAACCCTAAGAGTTTTGTTCACAGACCTAAAAGTTAGTAAGGTGCAGAGCCATGATTTGGATCCAAGTCTTTTGCCTCTAAATCCACTGTTCTTTCCACTTCACCACGATCATTCTGGAGAAATCACCTCAAGGAAACCATTGTTAGGGAAAAAATTCCCATATATTCCAAAATATTTATAGCAGCACTTTTGTGATAGCTAAGAATTGAAAAAGTAGATGCTCATTGATTAGGGAATATCTAAACAAATTGTGGGATATGAATGTAATGAAATAGTACTGCTCTGTAAGAAATGATGCGTGTGATGAATAAAAATAAGCATGGGAGATCTAGATGAACTGATGCAGGGTGAAGTAAGCAGAGCCAGGAAAACAACACACACAGAAATTACAACAGTGGAAAGGGAAAGAGCAATGACATCAAAAAATCAAAAGTAAATGTAACAGAATATTAAAGATCCAGTGAGACTCAAATGAAGAGATTTAAGTAGACACCCTCAACTTACCCGTTCCTGCAGGTGGAAGGTCCACAGGTGTAACACATTGCATATGTTTTTGGACTTTCTCAATGTATTGATCAGTTGTGTTGACTTTTTTTTTCCTTTCTAAAAAAGAAAAAAATGCACTATTTCCCATAAAGGATGGCTCTCAGGGCAGGTGGGGGGGAAGGATATATGGAATAATATGGTGATATAAGAAACAGAAAATAATTATTTTTAAAAAGAGAGATACCACTACAGAATTTTGTGAAGCTCAATACTCAAATGTTTCATCAGTGTTGGTATTCTCTCCCTTGATGCATATCTTAACCTATCCATACCTTCTCATTCTATGTAACTCTTGTTGGTGTTCCCCCATAGACCCTACAGAAGGTCTTATCGATGTGCTGAAGGTCTTCTCCTAGATCTTTTTATTTTTGTGAGTACTGGTTAAACACTTAGTCTGTTCATCTGTAATCCCTTGTTCTTGACTTACCTATTCCCCCTTCCAATAGTATATTTCCTAGATTATATTCCATTTCTTCTAACATTCTCATTGTTGGATTTATGCTACAACCTACTTTGTTGACCATGTTTTTATAAAGTACTGGGTGCATGTCTATGTTTATTAGGTCACCTGAAACTTAGATTCTATTGATATTATAGTATAATAAGGTTCACAACACAGTATCACCAAAAAGTTGGTGTTCATAAAAAACAGAAAGGCTTCAGGCTTACCACTAGGCATAGCAACCCATGAAACAAAGAAAAATTAAATATGGCCACCAGTCCTAGGTGACCCCCTTCCAAATCCACATTGATGGTTATGGAGTGGAACAAAATGGTGAAGGTAGTTCTAAGACTCACAGTGTTTAGAACCTCTGTAAATATTGTCTTGATTATTGATATGCAAAATAGAAGATCTTTGGCCAATGATCAATGAACTGGCATATTCACTTCTAGCCATTATCACCATTTTCCCCATTCAGAAATCTTATACTCTTCTCCTAGGACACTAGGATCTGAAAGATGAACATTCACTTTATTTTGCTTGAAACCACTCTTCCATGGCACTCCTAAGGCCATTTCTGAACCATGACACTTAAGTTCCCACCTCAGCTGTTTTTCCTGTCTCTTTCATGCATGTTTTTCCCCCAATAGAATGAAAGCTCCTTGAGGGTAGGGACTGTCCCTCTTGCTCTTGTTTGTATCCTCAGTGCTTAGCATAGTGCCTGGCATATATGTACTGAAATGCTCTCTCTCTCTCTCTCTCTCTCTCTCTCTCCCCAGGATTTGGAGTCACAGAAACCAGGGTTCAAAATCCTGTCTCTGACCTTTAGTCCTTGTGTGACCTCAGGACTCAGTTTCTACATACATAAAAAAAGGGGGTTGGACTGTGAACTCCAAGGTCCCTTCCAGCTCTAAATCTAATCTATGCTCTGTCCACATTGTTCTTAGAAGTCACATGATAAATGAAACCAAAAACAACAGGAATTTGCAGCCAAATGGAAGGATATCTCACAGGTTCTTCTGGGAAGTGAAAAGAAGTTGTAAGAGATCCTTTTATCATGAGCCCAAAAGCAATAAGGAAATGTCTCCCAGCACTTGGCCATTTTATCTTGCTGGCTTATATGCTTATCTTGTCATCATAACCCTTCTTGAGGTCAAGTTCGTTCTTTCGCTTTTTTTTTCAGTCCAGAAAAGTCTCTGATCAACCAAGGGAACCAGAATGAACCGGGAAAATAAAACATAACTTCTCTGCCCCTCTGGACAGATCAGTTTCTTTCTAAATATCAAGCAGAATATTGTGACCAACTCCAGAAAATCTTTCTAAATAAATTCTAGGGTGATCACTATAGAATAGTCCTCCATAATGGGTAGGGTATGTTGAAAGAGGGAGTTTCCCCCTCCAGGGAGTTACCTATGCCAGTGAAATCACAGGTCCAATTTCTATTACAATCCCATATCTCTTAAGAAATCTTGAATGACTTTGATGTATAGATGGGCCACACCTTGTTGTAAAAGGTCCTGTAAAAGGATGTTTTGTTCTATTGAACCAAATGATAGAAGGTGAAGTCCCACAACTATTTATGAATGTTGTTCACACCAATCTTCAGAACACTTCAGAGTGTCCTAGTAGATATTTGCAATCATTCAATGGAGTTTGGCCTGACCATCCAGAGCAAATATTTATTGCCCATATTACAACATGCATTTTGATGCACAGTCTATAGAATTTCTCTACCAGTATATGTATTTGGAACATATAACACAGATGAACAAGTTTTGCTCAGAGTTGAACAGGAGGAGGAAAACAGGCTGGATTGCCTTTGAGAAATTGCAAAACTCCTTTAATGGCTTCAAGCTTCCCATTAAAGCAAAGAACCATATTTTCCCTACAAACATTTTATTGGCATTGCTTTTTGTCATAGAGACATGGGATACAATAATCTCTGAAGAATTAAAAATTATCACACAGGAGGCAATGGAGAGGTTCATGGAAGGTGTGAGAGACTACTACATATGACTAATGAAGATCTCATGAAGAAAAGGAATAAAAGATGTCATTAGGGAATTAATTATATGATAGGGAGCTGGTCATGTGGTGAGAGAGAGATGCCAAGTGGACAGCTAGGATGCTCCATTAGTACTGTTATGATGTCAGAAGAAGGTAAGGAAGGCCTCCACAACCACGTGGTAAACTTATATGGGAATATGTACAAAAGTTAGACAGTACAGGCAGGCGTGGATGAGTTGCTGTCTGTATTATTAGAGGGAATTTTTGAATTCATTGGATCATAGATCCCACCTGAAGGTAATTGGCAAAGAGCAGATTTGAATCAAAGTCTTCTCACTCCAAATCCAGAGCTCTCTCCACTACACCACAATGAATCTTCCTCTGCAACAAGTAAAAAAATATGTAAGACCCAAAGGCAGGGTCCAGGTTTCTGGAAACCAAAGAGTTAATTCTCTCCTTTACATTTTTTTCTCTCCACTTCATTCCTATTTTGATATACACACATATATAAATAAATAATGCACACATTTATATGTATGTACAGATATCTAAATGTATTTAATGTGTATATACATATTGATCTTCCTGGCTTCCTTTAAGTCCCAACTAAAATCACACCTTATACAGGAGTCCATCCCTACACCTCTTAATTCCAATGCATTCCCTCTTTTACTTATCTCTTATATATATAGTTTGTTTTGTGTATATTGGTTTGCATTTTGTCTCCTTTATTTGATTATAAGCTGCTTAAGGGCAAGGACTGTGTTTTGCATCTTTTGGTATCCCCACTACCTAGCATGGCATGTCTGGCACATAGCAGATACTTGATAAATATTTATTGATTGATATGCATAAGTGAAAGTGACTTCCTAACTCAACCCAAGCTAATTTTTTCCCTTTGTTCTTTACTCTACCATGACTACACAGACACACACACACACACACCATATTTGGGATACCTAAACATTAGAGAAGCTCTAAGAGTCAGGGTAAGATTAACTGCTGATCTTCTCACCCTTTGAAGGAGCTAAGGTATCCAACTAGACAATTACCAATGTCTAGTCACTTATTCATTCCACAAACCATTTCTTAGTTGTTATTCAGTTGTTTCAATCATGTCCAATTCTTCATGACCCCATTTGGAATTTTCTTGGCAAAGATACTGGAGTGGTTTGCCATTTCCTTCTCCAGATCATTTTACAGATGAGGAAACTGAGGCAAACAGGATTAAGTGACTTACTAGACAACTAGTAAGTATCTGAGGCTAGATTTGAACTCAGGAAGATGAGTCTTCCTGATTCCAAGCCTGGTACTCCATCCACTGTGCCACCTAGCTGTCCAGCCATTTATTAAGTGCATATTATGTGCCAGGCCCTGTCCTTCCCCTAAAGGAGCTTGTACTTTACTATTGGGGGGAAGGGTGCTGCCTACACAGACAAGCAAATGTGAAGGGGTCTAACAACTCCAGGGAATCTAGAAAGATGGCATGTTAGAGGCGACACTGGAAACTTGTGAAGGAAGCTAGGATTCTAAGAGATGAAGATGAGGAAAGGGTGCATGCCAGACATTCAGAGACAATCTTTATAGATTAAGAAACTAATGCAGAGAGATTAAGTAATTTGCCCTTTATGAGGCCTCTTCCACCCCTCAAATAGGGACTTCTACCATATACCAAAATACATGGAATTCACTCTGGGTGGGAGTGCTGCAGGGAGGGGAGGTCTGGACAGCAAGTGGGTAACAGGAATAGTTATCCCCTCCACATTGCGATGTTCCCCATGGTGACTTCGATCTCGTGGGTTGGCACAAGAAATTAAATGGGAATTTTGGGAGAGTTTTGCGGAAGCTGCAGACACACATGAAAGCCAGCAAACGACAAAGAAAAAGTTTAGAAACTCAGAAATGTATAACATATATGTATAGTATTGTATAATGTGAGGGACTGTCTGATGTTGGCAGCTACCAGGTTGGGCGCTGTGGCAAGAGTAGGGTAAGATCTGGGTATTTTGGAAGTCGAGGCAGAGGCTGTGGTAGGCAGAGTCGTGGTGAACTGGGATGGGCTGGATATGGAGAAGCCCTGAGGCAGTGGGCAGTGCTATGTGAGATAAGCTGGGTGCAAGGAAGTAGCCGGAGCTTGAGCTCCTGAGGCAAGGGGCGGTGCCACGTGGGAGTGGGACGGCAGAGGACTGAGTTCCCTTTGCTTAGTCCCCTCCCTATATGCAACGTCAACCCCAGACGCCTCCATCTTGTGACCTTCCTGACTTCCTGGGTCCCTTTGTGCAGCACTGACCCAGATCCCTCCTCCCAGTGTCTGAGTCTGACTTCCTAGGTCACGTACTCTGTCTATGTGCTAAATCCCAGATGCCTCCTCCCTGTATCCGGTCCTAGCCTCCTACGTCACTCCATCCCCCTTGGTGTGCTAAACTCAGACAGCCCCTTCCAGTATCTGACCCTACAATCATTGGCTAGTAAGCGGGCTGGGGAGGAGGGGCTAGGTAGGTATTTAGGAACAAGCGTGGTCAGATCACGTGCTCTCTCTCCTGGCTCCTGCCCTGTTGCTCTGGCCTTGCTGCTTGGGCTTGCTATGATGGCTTGCTGTGATGGCCTCTGAATAAAGCTCTGGTGTTGGCGCCTCCCGATGGCTCGTCTCTGTGTGGTTATCCAGCTGAGGACCAAAGACTCGGAAGTGAGTATGACTCTGGTAGTGTGCTCCTTATAGGAGGAGAGGGTACTGGCGCGTGGCTGGCAGAAGGTCGGCACGCGGCCTGTACAGTATAATATCAACATATTTTATCTTTTAATACTGTAAATACCCCCCCAAAAAAAAGAAAAAGAAAAAATCCGGACTTTTTCTCTGGTTATGAAGGGAGAGCCAAAAAATTCTACTTGGATTTTCTAGATTGGGACCCTGGACATAGGGAAGGGATAACTTTATACTGGGCACCTGGGGCAGAGGGAACTTGAATCAGCCTAAACAGAGGCCTAGAGAAGGAGAACTTTCCTATTTCATTGTTTTAATTAAGGGTGGCCCATATAGGATGGATAGGTTAGGGCAGGGATAATTGAATAAAGAACACACCACACCTTTTCTCATGCAGGGCTCACAGAAGAGTTATCCCAGGTTCAAAGTGCTCTTTGGGGTCACATCTACACAAAACCATAGTCCATGAGCCCTGACCAATGTGTTTACCTCTACTCAACCAGAAGAACACAGTTCAAAGCAAAGGCATTTAATGGAATAGCATAATAAAAAAAGTCTCGATACAACATTTCTCCAAAAAACATAGGGTACACTCAATGCCATCAGTGGGGATCTCTTCCATAGAGATCATGCCTGAAGAGCCCACATGCAGAGAATTGTGTGGACAGGGTATATGTGTAAAGGGTCAACTCATAATTCTGACACTGTAGGACCACCAGCATCTTCTGGTAATATAATCTCCCTGCTCTCACTGGACTTGCTGATTATAGCATCTTTACGGGGTATATTGCTCCACTGGCCCTTGGTGATTTAATGTTGACCACAGGGCACACAAGTCTAAACTGAGCATGCGTTACTGGTTTTGTGGTGGCTATTTTGCAGTTATCCCTGCTATAGGGTCTGCTGGGCTTTGCTCCATTGATTTTGTGGTGGCTGGTGATTACTGGGCATGTAGTCTAAACCAAGATTTGCTACTTGCTACCCAATTCTGGCCTCACCTCTTCAGGGCCACCCATTTTCAATCTCTACTCCAGTCTAATAGTAATACCAAGGCAAGAATCTCTCCCTGATAAGGGGAAGCTGATGGATTTTAAGTCGTAGCCAACCACACCCAACTACCCAAAGCCAAGCAAAGTGCCCCCAGGCTAAGATTAAATCTTTTCAAGCAGTAAATCTCAGCAGAGATAAGATCTAATTTAGTTTAGGCATTTCCAAGATCCTTTCAGGTTTAGCATGCAAATGAATTTGAAAAAGAACAAAAGGGAAGCTAAGTAGGCGAAGCCATTGTTCTCTACCCACCCAGCCCAAATTCCTCCCTTTATTATGCATATCTTTCAGCTCCCAAAGTCCTTGGATTTCATGAGATGTGACTTGCCTAAAATCATGATGTTAGTTCATGGCAGAACACAGACTAGAATCCAGGTCTTTTGATGATTAGTCCAGAAATCTTTCCATGTCTGTCCTCTACAACTCTATGTTCGCATGTGAGTATTTTGTGGGAGCTGTATTGGATTGTGTGTATTGTATTTTGTTGTTTGTTCTCAAAGAGGACCGTGACATCAAGAAGATGACGTCATGACTTGAGAGTGAATTGGATGTCAGTGACATACTGATGAAACAAAAGGTATAACTATGTATGGTTAAAGTGAACTTGTCATGATCAATTGTCATTCATCAAAAAATATTCATAGCTATTGATTTTTACATTCATATACAAGACTCTGTGCTGCATTTGTGGGGGACTCCTGGAAATATAATACAGATCCCTACCCTGCAGTTTATACTCCATTTTCCACTGTGGACTTTTCTACCTTATGAGGGGTTTTTGTTGTTAAGACCCATAATTTCAGGACTTTCAATGTGGACAAGCCTTCTAATAGCAGCAGGTATTTTTAGAGTAAAGTCTTAACAGAAGAAGCTTCTCAAAGTATAATCTTTTAATACATAAAACTACATAAAATACAAAGTTATGTGACCATATTTTTGAGGAAGTGTGGTATAGTGGAAAGAGCACAGCTGGAGTCATAGGGCCTGAATTCCAATATCAGCTCTTCCATTTGCCTCTTGTGTGACCTTGGGCCTCAATTTCCTTTATAAAATGAGAGAGTCAGTCAATTAGATTGTAAGCTCCTTGAGGCACACTGTCATTTACCTCTTTTTGCATCCCTACCTATGCATAGTGCCTGTTACATAGTGGGGGAAGGGGAGCATCTCCAGTAATCTTGATCTATATCTTGCCACTGGACCCAGATGTTAGTGGAGGAGAAAGTGAGGCTGGTGACTTTGCACAGCCCTCCCTCATTTAAATTCAAATTGATTGCAAGTCATGGCATCACCTTCCTGATGTCATGGTCCTCTTTGAGAACAAAGGACAAAAAACAACCTGTTAGTAGTCTAAGCTGCCCCACTGGGGATCCAACTGGCCAGTTCCAGATGGGCTACACAGCTCCTTTCTTCCTTCCTTCCTTCTTTTCTTCTCCCTTCCTCCCCATTCCTCTCCCTTCCTTTCCCTTCCCTCCTTCATCAAGGACAAACAACAACAACATAGTAAACACTTAATAAATGTTTGTGGATTGATTGATTGGTTAGCTCGATGACAAAATTTTTTTATTAAATTTATTTTGATTTATCAACAATCACTTCCATATGCTTCTGAGTTTAAAATTTTTCTGCCCCTTCCTTCCCACCATCCTCCCCAAGATGGCACACAATCTGATATAGGCTATACATTTACATTCATATTAAACATATTTTCACATTAGTGATGTTGTAAGTAAAGATTAAAACCAATAGGAGGAACCATCAGAAAGAGGAAACAAAACTCGACAAAAGAGAAAAAAAAATAGCAAGTTCAACTTCCACAGTTCTTTCTTTGGGTGTGGATAGCATTTTCCGGCACAAGGCCTCTGGAGATGTCTTAGATCCTTGTATTGCCAGGAAGGTTAAGTTTAGCAATATTAGTCATCACACAACGTGGCTGTTATTGTGTACATCGTTCTCTTGGTTCTGCTCACTTCACTCAGCATCAGACCATACAAGTCTTTCCAGGTTTTTCTGAACTCAACCTGTTCATCATTTCTTATAGCACAATAGTATTCCATCAAACTCATATACCACAACTTGCTCAGCCATTCCTCAATTGATGGGCATCCTCTCAATTTCCAGTTCTTTGCCACCACAAAAAGAGCTGCTATGAATATTTTTGTACATGTAGGTCTTTTTCCTGTCTGTGTGATCTCTTTGGGATATAGCCCTAGAAGTGCTATTGCTGGGTCAAAGGGTATGCATATTTTGATAGCCCTTTGGGCATAGTTCCAAATTGCTCTCCAAAATGGTTGGATCATTTCACAACTCCACCAACATCGCATTAGTGTTCCAATTTTACCACATCTTCTCCAACATTTATCATTTTCCTGTTTTGTCATGTTGGTCATTCTGATAGGTGTGATGTGGTACCTCAGAGTTGTTTTGATTTGCATTTCTCTAATCAATAGTGATTTAGAGCATTTTTTCCTATGACTATAGATGGCTTCAATTTCCACATCTGCGAACTATCTGTTTATAAGCTAGATGACAAAATTGATAGAGTCAGAAAGACTCATCTTCATGAATTCAAATCTGGCCTCAAACACTTACTAGTTATGTGACCCTAGGCAAGCTATTTAATTCTGTTTACTTCAGTTTCCTCATCTGTAAAATGAGCTGGAGAAGGAAATGGCAAACCACTCTACCATCTTTGCAAAAAAAAAAAAATCCCAAAAGGGATCACAAAGAGTTGGACATGTCTGGAAAACAACTTAACAACAACAACAAAAATAGTGCTAAATTCTGAGGATACGAAGAAAGGCAAAAAACAGCATCTACCATCTGCCAGGTGCCCTGATAAGCACTAGGAACAGAGGTCCCTCCAGGATCCTTCCTGGTTTTTGATCAGATTGGTAACTCATCTGTATTGAGTATGAGAGAATACTGATTTGTTCATGATCACATAGCAAGTACCTGTCAGATCCAGCCCTTCCTGACCCCAAGGCTAGCCCTTTATCTATTATACCAGGCTACCTTTTATGGATTACCCATACTATGTTTTAACCCCCATTCACTGAGAATGCCTGTGCTTCCTATAACTTGTTATTTGCTCCAGGAATACAAACTCACTTAAACATTCTCATCAGAAAAATGTAGAGAAGTATATCTGCTGCTCCATTCCAACCTGCACTCCAAACTAAACATAGGTAATATCTGAATTATCTCTTGTGCTGTAGTCAGATAGCGCCCTGGGACTTAGTACTACTGATGGGGATGGAATGTGGATCCTAAAAAGGAAAAGACCGTATCTTTGGGACCTGGACCCTAAAGCCCCTGAACCCAGACCTCTGGAGTTTACCTGAGGTACCCAACCCATCCCAGTCAATAATCCTTTTGACTGCTCTTTTATTGTGGCCTTCATTGTCCGCACCTGGCCCATCCCAGGCTACTTGCCTGTCCTTAATCCCATCTAGATCTTCCCACAGTCTTTCTGTATAAAAGTATCAATTTTCTCCTCATCAAATGAGCAGATTCTTAAAATCTGGCCCACTTTATTGCCATCACAAATGAACTCACTACTTTGACTGGAAGGCCTGAGTGGTTGAATTCTTTTGAGGCAGACCTGTGCCCTGTACTCTTGCATTTTGGGGTTCCCAGCACCCCTAGACTGCAACAATATAAATCATTCTAGGTATAAGTTCAGCCTGTGCTACTCGCTAGCTGTATAACTTGGGTTAAGTCATTCCATCTCTGTGAGTTTCCTCATCTGTAAAATGGGGATGAAAATATTTATACTATCTCCTCTACAGAGTTTCTGGGAGGAAAGCATTTTGTAAACTATGAAACCTGAGATATGTCATGGCCCACCCTTCATGGACGGTGTGGATTATTGGACCCACATTCTACAAATAAGTAGACCCATAGCTAGCTTTATTTGTACTTGGGAGAAGTTGCTCTGAACTCAATGTGAATTTAGTTGACTGGTAAGAGTGGAGGATGGAGGGGCAAGCAGAGACGCAAGAGCCCTGCTGAGGGAAGCCACCTGGAGTTAGGGTAGAGAGAGCAGGACAGAGCTCAGCCAAGAAGTTAGGAGGAGAAGAGCCATCAACCAACTGGTAGCTTCTTATTTTAATTATTCTTGTTAAGTAATAATAATACTAAGTGTTAAGCACTGATGTTTTCTATGCCGCTAAAGAACTGAAAGGGTTGTTGGCAGCTCTTATAAATCTTAGCGACCCTGGGACAAAGCCCTAGTCACCTTGCCCTAGTTACTTCTCTACTAAGAAGTGATCTAGGATTCCAGGGTGGTGGTTGGAGGTAGGGTAGAAAGAGAATGAATGAAACCAGAGGTTGTTTTCTACTCTCCTGGCACAATCCTTCACTCAATATAGGCAAGACAGGAAGTAGCCATTTCCAAGACAACAAGGAAAATAATTATCCAAAACGTCCAAGTTAGTGTCTCTACGCTTCTTCTTTTTCAAGACTGTTTTCTAGCCCATACACTCACACCCCCATAGCCTTTAAGCTTTTCTGTAGGGCAAATATTCTTCCTCTTCAGGGAGATCATGTGTGTTCTTGTAATTGGGCTGTGGTTTTAATTCCAAGCTCCAAAGTGGAATCCACTGGAGTTTCAAATATCCCCCACAGCCTCAACCAAGGGCATACTGAGCATGCCCAGAGAAAATGGTTTCATCTGTTGTGTGTTAAGTAGCAGTTCCAGGGCCCTGACTGAGCCTTCAGCCACCATTGGGATGGAGGGAGTAGTTTTACTCTTCTGGTCCTCCTCCAACTGTTTATTGCTATTATCACAAAAATCTTAAAATTGGGAGGCTCGGTGGAAATCATCTAAGCCAATTCCTTCATTTTATGGGGAAGGAAACTGAGGCCCCAAAGTGATTTGGCTGAAGTCATGCCATAAGTCAGTGGCAGCTGGGCAGAAACCCAGGCCTCCTGGCCCTCTGGCCAGTGCTCTTTCCGCTGCAACATACAGACTCTTTCGTGTCTGACAAATGCTTAAGAAAAATGATAAATCACTACTGACTCTTCACCATTTATTTCACCTCCCACTTGAATGGAGCCTCAAACAGCATGCTGAAAAAGAAGCCGCCATCATATTCGGCATTTCAGGGAAAGGGATCAGAAACAAAGCAGAAGCAATCCTTTGTGATTCATGTGATGTGAAGGGGAGCTGGGGGTGGGGAGGAATGGTTTTTGAAAGTGGACTGAGAGAAGTTTAGCTTGTGTTTCTGAGGTATACAAATGCTTCCTCAAAAAAAGAGGCATGGAAGATTTCCTCAAACTTGAACTGATGCAGAGCAAAGTAAACAGAACCAGGAGAATAATCACGATAACACCAAGGAAAACAGAAGTAAAAGACTTTAGAACTCCTGTCTATGTAGTGACCAATCCAGACTTCAGAAGACTGGTAATGAAGCATGTTTCCCTATTCTGAGGAGAAAGATGGTAGGTGATAGGTGTGGAATGAGGTATCCACTGTCAAACTTGGCTAATGTGTTCATTTATTCTGTTTAAGTCTACTACCTTGTTATACAAAAATAAAGATTCTATCAGGGGCAGCCTAGGGTTGGTGGGAGGTATGATTGGAAAGTTGTTGTTGTTGTTTAGTTGTTTTTTCAGTCGTGTCTGACTTTTTGTGACCGCATTTGGAGTTTTCTTGGCAGATATACCAGAGTGGTTTGCCATTTCCTTCTCCAACTCATTTTACAGATGGGGAAACTGAGGCAAACAGGGTTAAGTGACTTGCCCAGGGTCACACAGCTAGTATCTGAGGTAAGATTTGAATTCAGGTCTTCCTGACTCCAGACCTAGCAGTCTATTCACTGCGCTGTCTAGCTGCCCTCGATGGAAAGTAACAGTATGGGTTTTTGAAAGAGGATTAATAAAATAAAATATGATGTTTTGGGGTTTTTTAAAAACTTGTCAAAAACCAGTTATTGCCCACTTGAAAACATTTTCCCTAGATATCCAACTTTTTAAAAAAATTTTATCTCCTTTTTAGTGATGTCAGTGAACCAAAGGCCCATAAAGGTCCTAGGAACATTTTTGAAGTAGACTCAGTTTGCCCGTAATTGCCCTCCTGCTTTAGTTCTTGCACTCCTCTATGATGTCCTCCACCCCCCCCAACCCCCCCCCGCCCCCCCCCCCCACCTTCCAGACATTGTTCTCATGCTCCCCTCTGAATATACCCCACCACTACCACCACTGCAACTCCCACACCTGGGCCTGCCTACTTTCTTCCAGAGTGCCAAAATCCCCACTTTCTCCGGTTTCCAACAGGTATGAGGGGAAAAGGTAGCTGGGTGATATGCTTTGTATCAAGAAGGAGTTCCTTCTCTGTCCCCAAGAGTTCCTTGTCCTCTTCCCAGCACTGTCTTATATGGCAGGTGTTGCATAAGGTTGTGTCCTCTGCTTTCTTCTCCTCTGTCTATTCTTTCTCCTTTGACAATGTCATTTACTCTCATGGTTTTCATGATCACCCCTACACAAATGACTCGCCAGTTTTTTCATCAGTTTCTCCTCTGATGTCTAGACCTACGTTTCCAGCTATCTCCACGCCATCTCCACCTGAACGTACCACTCTCACCTCAATGTCAGCATAATCCAGTCCATGGGTATTACCATTCCTCTGAGTCTGCTCCTCCTGACCGCACTGTGGGACCACCATTCATCCAGTCTCCTATGTCTGAAACCTTACTCTTATCTTTGACTGATCTCTACCCCACCTAAATCTTTGGGTCCTAGAAGAAATTTGGGAGCTGCTAATAAATCTTTTCTAGTTCTTTGTTTCTCTTTGGGAAGATCCTATTATTTGATAACTCAATATATCTCTCTGGAAAATCAGCAAGTTGCTCTTTTCTATCCTGACCTAACCATCGTAAACCAAGGATTTTAAAAAACTGTTTCAAATGGGAAATGAAGCTGGAGATCGTGCAGCAAAGACAGTCACAGAAATTTAAAGCTCTGTTGGACTTTAGAGACCGCTTAGCACAATGTTCTCATTTTACAGATGAGGAAACTGAGGCCCAGAGAGGGAAAAATTGCTTTTCCAAGGTCATATAATTGGGTAGTGGCAGACAGAGGGTTGAAACCCAAGACTCAACTCTTCAAGTGAAAAAGTGGGGCTAACCTCCAGCTCTGGACCCATTGCTCAGCTGGCAACTGGGCTTCAGTACAGACCAGGAAAACATCCAGAGACAGCCATCATTTCAAAAGGATCAAGTTCTAGTCCTGGTAGTCTGCAAAACTGGCCACAAGGTCTCCACTGGGATTATAGTCTAGCTGTCCCCCTGGAGGCTTCAGGCCAGTGGGCCGAGTGAAGTATTTGGAATGCCTGGCAAGGGATGCCTGGAGAGATAGGGAATCTAGCTAAGCATGTTGCTTAGGAGAAAACACTAAATTCCCTATCTCTCTTTGAGGGTAGAGATTGTTTTTCCTCTCCCTCAAGTCTTTCCCCACTCGAATCCATCATCCACTCAGCTGCCAAAATGATTTTCCTAAAATGCTTGTCTGATCACATCATTCCCCTACTCAATCAATGCCAGTGGTTCCCCATTACTTCCAGGCTGTGTTTAAAGCTCTTCATAACCTAAGCCCTTCTTACCTTTCCTCCAAGCACTGCATCACTCAACTCCACGGGCCTAATTGCTGCTCCTCAAATAGCACAGTTTACCTCCACACCCCTTGCCTTTCTACTGGCTATCCTCCATGCATGTGGAACGCTCTCTCTCCTTATCTCCACCCTCTATTTTCCCAGGCCTCCAGATTCAGCTCAACTCCCACCTTCTAAAGGAAGCCTTTCCTGTTCCTCCCAACTGCTAGTGCCTTTCCTCTAGGATATCCTTCCATTATACACACACATACACACACACACACCTATATACATACATATAATACATATGTATATATACACATTTACATGTGGAAATATTTGCATTTATACAAGTATATGTATATACATACATGAATATATGTATACATGTATATATGTAAACATATATTACTTATATCTTATTATTTACATATGACATGATATGCATATAGTTGAAGTCAGGGAAGGGAAGGGTAAGCAAGGGAAGGGAAGGAAAGGGAATGCAAGGAAGAACTGGACATAAAAGGAGTGCTCATTATTTGAGGAACAGCTAAACAAATTGTGGTATATGAATACAACAGAATATTGTACCAAAAATGGCAAAATAATAATTATAATGGCCAAATTAATCCCCAAAGAAGAGATGAGAAAATATACCTCCTTTCCTTCTTTGCACAGATGGGGGACTATGGGTATAAAACAATGTATTTACTGTCAGACTTATTGGGTGGGGGGAGAAGTAAGAGATATATTCAGAAACAAAGGTGATATGAAAATAAATGATAATCAATAAAAGTTGAAAGAAGGAGTAAAAAAAAGAATCAATGGACGAGCCCTTTCCAGAAGCAATAGTGGTATTGATTTAATTCCTGTTTTCAAAGCAAGAAGCAGAAGGCAAGGATGGATGGAAAGGAGATGGGTCAAGTAAATAGTGGGATAGAATGTGAAGCATGGTCTGGGGCCTGAGGCCCAGTAGATTAAATCTAGGAGATTAGCTTTAAAGAGTTACCTGAGGTTTAGAGGTTGTGACTTGACCATGATCACACAGCTTGTAAGAATCAGAAGGATTTGAACCAAGGTCTTCCTGCTGCTTCTCATATTGTCTGATATTCTTCTCTAATTTGCATTTCTAATTGCATTTTAGCATGGCTGTCCCCAACGCATAGCATAAGACTGTCATTGTATAGCTCTAAGGGAGGAAGAATAGACATCTCCAGCCTCTTCTCTCACCCTTCTCCAAGTAAGAATTTATTTCCCGCCAAGAGAAGATGCAGAAAGTTGAGGGCAGAAGCTTGGCCACTCTGCTCTCGTCAGAGAGGGGGGGCTCCAAGTTAGAATTATATCTATCTGCTCCTATAAATATTATTAGTCTGGGGAATGTAGTTTTCAGGTTCAAGCTAAATTTCCAATCACTGTTCATTAATGGAGAAAGGTAGGCACAAGGTTTATCTCCAAGGCCTTACTCTCTTCCTACCAACAACTAGTTTCCACAACAAACATACACATAGCAAACAGCAAACAAACCTATTTATCCTAGTCAATAGCAAAAAAGAAATAAAGAAAAGTGTACATATGAATATACCAGACAATACAAAGTGATGGTGCTCTCCCATTGAGATTGAGATAACTCAACTCAACCAAGAAAGTCTCAGACTGTACCCAAATGCGGAATTCCCCAAAGTTTCTAGTGTAGCAAGCTGGGGACAGGGGACATGATGGAAACTGCCAGTTCCTCTTATATTGGCTTCTTCCTTGAATCTTTTTTCCCTTCAACAACCTGAAATGGGGCTGGCACAGAACATCTTCTCTCTTGAAGCTGGAAGCCAGAAGTGCCTGAAGGGATCGCATAGCTGGAAGAGACTGGCACCCACCAAAGAGCTCTCTTTTCTTCTACTCTTACCAACTCTGCCCTGTCCTTCATGAAGGCATAAGTCATTAGTCTACCCCAATGAGGACAGAGTCCTATGCCACTATGCTTTGGAACTCTGGTTACAGTATCATGGCATCATATTGCTGGAAGGAACCTTACAGAGTATCTAATCCCACTTTTTTTTTTCAATGGTTAATTTTACAAAAGAGAAAACTGAAGCCTAGAGGTGAAATGACTCCTCCATGGAGCTACAGTGAACCAGGGATGGAACCAAGAAGAAAGTCAAGGCTTCCTAACTCTCAAGCTAATGTTTCTGACACTACATGCAAATATTGGTGGACATATTTGCTACTGGGATAGAACCAAGAAGAAAGTCAAGGCTTCCTAACTCTCAAGCTAATGTTTCTGACACTACATGCAAATATTGGCGGACATATTTGCTACTGGGATGGACAAATGTTATGACGTGGAATTTTCTGTTTAAAAAAAAGTTAAAAGTATCATGCAAACATATAAAACTGTTGTTATTGTTATAGATTGGTCTTGCTTTGAGCAAATTCAATGTATGAAATCTGGATTTTAGGAAATGGTTATATCATAGATGAGTCTGTTTTGCAAAGGGATCCTTTTGCTTTCAAAAGGATTTAGTACCTGGTTTTTTTAACAACCAGTTACCCCAGTGCCTTTAAGGTGGTTTTAATTTCCCAAAATTTGTCTTAAATACAACTTTTTAGGAACACATCTGTTCCATATTATTATTGGGATTATTATTGTGGGCTATCAGAAAGCAAGGAGTAGCTCTGTGTAATTCTCTGTACTGTGTTTAGCAGAGGAACCCACAGAATTAGGTGTATAATAAATAAGGGCTTTTGTTATTGCTGGCAAAATTACAGTCTGTCACTTTGGGGGGGTCTCCATAAAGTGCATGGCACAAGACTGACACTTCCATTGCTCCTGCCCTCCAGAAGCTAAACAGTCTATTGGGGAATTAGAATGGGGCAAGATATATAATAATAATAATAGTAATGGTGATTATGATAATAGTGATATGACAATGATAATGGTAATAATAATAACAATATTCTAATGGCAACAACAACAATAACATATAATACTTTACAACTTACGAAATACTTTTCTCACAAGTCTGTGAGTTAAGTAGAATAGAATATCTGGAGAAAGGGTGCTATTACACTGTCCCAAATGCAATGCAAAAATAAGGGTGTTTTTCTTTATTTATTTTTTTGTTGTTGCCAGCTGATATAGTTAAAAAAAAAAAAGCTAGGAATGTGGACCAGGGTAGAGGGAAATGACTTTGCCTTCCTCTTAGTTTTTGCTCTGGCTAAACTTCACTTGCTTGCAAAGCAAGGAGGATCTTGGGAGGGGAGGTTCATAATTGTAAGTCAGAGAGGCACTTGAGAGTGAGTGGGGGGTGGAGTTCATAACTGCAGCCTCTACACAGATCCAATGGGATTTGAGGGTTTCTTAGAGGGGCAGAGTTCTCAAAAAGCTTTGGGGCCACAGGACCAATTGTCAGGGATTAAACTGATGTTACAAAGAATTTTCTAACATTGCCTGAGACCAAGGACTGGCCTCAATCAGTCAAAAGAGAAGATTTCTTTTTAGCCCAGGACACCCTGGCTGGCTTTTCTTAACTGCCTTTAACTGGCTAACGGCTTATAACTCTGGTTATGGCCTACACAGTCAATAGCTTGCCCTTGTCAGGAAGCCAGATAAAAACTGAAAATCTAGTAGATGGCCCCAGGATGCTGGAGCATGGAAGTAAAGAGAAGCTCAGCCAGGCAGACTTCAGAAAAACCTGAAAAGACTTGTATGGACTGATGCTGAGTGAAGTGAGCAGAACCAGGAGAACGTCGTACACGGTAAGAGCCATGTTGTGCGAGATCCATCTTTGATAGACTTAGCTCTTCTCAGCAATGCAAGGATCTAAGACATCTCCAAAAGTCTCATGATGGAAAATGCTATCCACATCCAGAGAAAGAACTATGGAGTATGGATGCAGATTGAAGCATACTATTTGCTCTTTTTTTTTCCTTCTGTTTTGTTTTGTTTCCTCTTTCTTGTGGTTCCTTCTATTGGTTCTAATTCTTCCTAACAACATGACTAATCTGTAAATATGTTTAATTGGAACGTATTGTAGAGCCTATATCAGATTGCATGCCATCTTGGAGAGAGAGGCAGGGAGGGAGGGGGAGAAAAATTAATACTCAAAAGTTTATGGAAGTGATTGTTAAAATCACTAAATCAAAATAAATTAATAAAAATTTAAAAAAAAGAGAAGCCCAGCACCCATGAGATTATTGGAGCTACCCAACAGAGATGAAGAACACAGCAGAGAATGTCAGCAGCCCTACAAAACTGGAGCCTTGAGTTGTCCTAGCCTGCATCTTCTTTGGCAATGCGCATTCCTTCCATGTGTGCCACCATCCTCTAACTGATGGTGCAGTGATACGTGGGAGAGTGTACCCTGTTTGTTCAGGGGCAACCTTTTTTGTGACTTTATTTGCCATACTTTTTGATTTATGTCTTTTGTTTGAACTAATGAGTCTTCTTTATTGCTGTTATTCCATTGTTTCAGTCCTGTCCAACTGTCTGTGACCCCATTTGGAGTTTTCTTGGCAAAGATACTGGAGTGGCTTGCTATTTCCTTCTCCAACTCATTTTACAGGTGAGTAAACTAAGGCAAACAGAGTCAAGTGACTTGCACAGGGTCACACAGCTAGTAAGTGTCTGAAGTTGGATTTGAATTCAGGTCTTCTTGACTCCAGGCCTGGCACTCCATCCACTCCACTACCTAGCTGCCAATGTATCCTCAGGGAGGCTGATAAAAGTAAACATATTGGTGGGGGCTTGTCAGCTATAGTTTTGAGTGAGTGCTGACCCACACAGTACCTTGAGCTTGAGGCACTTTTCTGGAATTGAAGTTTTGAGCGAGTGGTATCTAAGATGCTACAAGTACAGTATGGCCTAAAAGTCTTAGTGCTATTTTAAGTTACTAAAGCTTAAGTAACTATGAAAACTTAAAACACCACTAAAATTTTTGGGACCCTCTGTGTAATCATTCCTGTTTTATAGATGTGAAAACTAAGATTCAAAAATAATTAATTTGTCCATGGTTGCACAGCTAGTTTGGGACAGAGTTAGGCCTTAAACACACATCTTTTGATGCCAATCTGACTAATTCTGCTATATAATGTAATACTAATTCATATTTTGATAGTTTTTCAAAACTCACAAAATATGAGGTATATAATGGTTACTGATGGAGAATGAAGTCAAGTGGGCCTTAGGAAGCATTGCTAACCACAAGGCTAGTGGAGGTGGTGGAATTCCAGCTGAGCTACTTAAAATCCTAAAAGATGATACCGTTAAAATAGTGTAGTCAATATGCCAACAATTTGGAGAACTCAACAGTGACCATTGGATTGGAAAAGATCATTTTACATTCTAATCCTAAAGAACGTTCAAATTACCAAACAATTGTGTTTATTTCACATCCCAGCAAGGTTATGCTTAAGATTCTGTAAGCTAGGCTTCAACAATATATGAACCAAGAATTACCAGAAGTATAGGCTGGTCTTTGAAAAGGCAGAGGAACTAGAGACCAAATTGCCAACATTCACTGGGTTATGGGAAAAGCAAGAGAGTTCCAGAAAAATACCCACTTCTGCTTCATTGACTGCACTAAAGCCTTTGACTGTGTAGATCACAACAAAATGTGGCAAGTCCTCAAAGAGATGGGAGTACCAGATCATCTTACTTGTCTCCTAATGAACCTGTATATGGGTCAAGAAGCAACAGTTAGAATGAAACATGGAACAACTGATTGGTTTAAGATTGGGAAAAGAGTATGGCAATATTGTCACCTTATTTATTTAACTTATATGCAAAGTACATTATACAAAATGCCTGGCTGGAGAATCAAAATTAAGAAATTAAGGTTTCTGAGAGATATATCAACAATCTAAGATGTGCAAACAATACCACTTTGATGGCAGAAAATAAAGAATTATGAAGGTTTTTGATGAGGGTAAAAGAGGAGAGTGTAAAAGCTGGCTTGAAGCTTAATATTAAAACGTCTAAGATTGTGGCAACTGGTTCTATCACTTTCTGGCAAATAGAGAGAGAAGAAATGGAAGCAGGGTCACATTTTGTATTCTTGAGCTCAAAGATCACAGCAGACAGCAACTACAGCCATGAAATCAAAAGACACTTGCTTCTTGGAAGGAAGGCTGTGCAAATCTGGACAGCAAACTAAAAGGCAGAGACATCATCCTTCCAACAAGGTCCAGCTAGTCAAAGCTACGGTTTTTCCAGTATGTGTGATTGTGAGAGTTGGACTATAAGGAAAGCTGAGTACTGCAGAATTGATGTTTTCAAATTGTGGTGCTGGGGAAGACTTTTGAGAGTCCCTTGGACAGGAAGATGAAATCAGTCAATACTTAAAGGATGTAATTGGAAGGACAAATATCCTTGAAGTTTTATTTAAGCTGAAGCTTAAATATTTTGGCCTTATAATGAAAAGACAGGACTCATTGGAAAAGACCTTGATGTTGGGAAATATTGAAGGTAAAAGGAGAAGGGGATGGCAGAGGATGAAATGGATAGATAGTGTCATGGAAGCAACAAGCATGAGCTTGGACAGACTTTGAGCAATAATGGAGAATAGAAGGGCCTAGTGTGCTATGGTCCATTGGGTCATGAGGAGTCAGACATTAGTGAACAAATGAACAACAAATCCATAGTGCCTAGTAAAGTGGACAGTACATAATAAGCCCTCAATAAATGCTTTTTTAATTGAATCCCCATTTTATAGTTGAGTAAATCAAGCCTTGGAGAAGGAAAATTACTTGCCTATAAGTGATTAAGGTGGGAAGATTCAAACTCAGATCTCCTGACACCAAGTCTTACACTCTATCTATTACACCATGTTCTAAACAAGATCAGTATCTGTACTGAGTGGGAAGGTAAAGATTAACTTCTTCAGAAAATTAGCCTCTTCTGATCCTAGTGGATGGATCCAGTGGTGTGCTGGAGCCAGACCCAACTGGATTTCAGGAGTCAATTATTATATTTTCAAGGTAAGTATCTATACTTCAGAAATTGACTGATCAGGACTTGATCTATTCTTGATAGTCTAGACTTAAGAGAATGACGGGAAAATGATAATGAAGCAGATTAAACTGAAAAGTGTGTCATTCATACATATTTCTTTTTGGAGAGCTGGTTGTTAAACACTTACCAGTACACCCCTACTTAAAGGTCATTAAGTTCAACCCCCTTATTTTCATAGATGATGAAATTGAAGCCCAGGGGGCTGAATGATTTTCCCAGGGTCACATAGCTAGCAAGCTATCTGAGTTAGAGTTCAAATCCTAGTCTTCCTGATTCCCAAGACCAGCATTCTATCCACTATGCCATGCCATTTTAGGGCAGAGCCCTAACATGGCTCCAATTTGGGCATGAAACTTTCTCAGTGATGAGCCATACATCTGATAGAACCATTTGCATGCAACCACATGGAGGGACTATTTATTTCATAGTCAGAGCATAGCAAAAAGCAGAGATTAGCTGCTATGTTTTGGTGATAGCTTTGCAGTTGAAGTTCCCAAAAAATTAAATAGAGAACATCTCTTTCTCCACCTATCAGCCATTCTTCCTTCCCTTATTGAGCCTTTCCCTTTCTATATCACCCCCCCACTACCACCAAACAAACCACATTAGAATGGAGACATAAAGGTATGCTATCAAGAAAAATACTGTGTCTTTCCAATTGTGATCTCTACTTAAAAACCAGGACTGAGCCTCCCAGAGAGAATACTTGAACAGAAAACCATGTCCAGGAGTTGAAGTCACTGCTATTCCCAACCCTACAAGAAAGGGGAAAGTGGGCAGGGTTCACTTTCTCCCCTAAGATTTTTCCCTTTGCCCTAAAGAAGAGACTTAGCCTGCAGTTGAATTGAGCTATAGTCATCAAAGCCAGTTTTTCCCAGAGTCCTCCTTGAGTTGGGTTATTCACCTGGAATGTCTTTAAATTTCTTCACCACCACTGAGCTCTCTAGGGAGGCCCCCACTGGTTTAGAGGCCTTTGTCATTCTCAGGTCAGGTCCTGGGGTGGCATATTGGATCATTGAGCGTAGGACCAACATGGAAATAAGGTGAAAAAAATGGCTGCCTGGGACATTATGGGAAGAAAATCAGGTCAGGGTCAGGAAGGAGAGGAATAGTCTTTCTCTCTCTCTCTCTCTCTCTCTCTCTCTCTCTCTCTCTCTCTCTCTCTCTCTCCTCCCCCAAGAGGCTTTGCTGGGGGCAGGAGGAGAGAGAATAATGGTATGTCCACACCCATTGGCCCCTTGGTAGGAAGGGGAAGCAAGTTAAGGCTTTCCAGAAACAACCTCTGGGCCATTGGAATCTCGGAGCTAGCGGCTTGGATTGTGACTTGGGCCAGCTTGTCCGAGATCCAAGGAGGCAGGAAGGACCCTGCAAGGGGGTCAATCCCTAGGCAGTCATGCACAACAAAGAAACAGGGAAGAGCCGGGTCAGCTGAGGACTCTCCACCATCAGCAGCATCCTTTCCCAGGCCAGATTCTTCCTCCTGCCTCAGCTCCCGGTCTATCACTGACCATTTCTCCACCCAACTGTGTTTGCATTCCTGGAGTCTCTGTCATCAGGAGGGCTGCAGACTTTCCCTGTAGTTCCTCCTCCATCTGTATTGTTGCTTTTCCAAAAGAACTCCATTCTGTTCCCCTTCAGTTCCCCTAGGGCCTGCAATTTTTATATATATAATATATATATTTTTTTCCTCTTTGCTTTGTTTGGTGCTTTTGATCATGGTTTTCTGACCAGGGTTATTCACTGATCTTTGTTTTGCAGCAGTGGGAGCAAAGCAGTAGTTAGAGGGTGATGGGGTGAGTCATGTTTCCTCCAGAATTCCGGGAAATGCTTTCTTACTTTTTTTTTTTAATGAGTAGAAGGTTCTCTGTTGATTTCCATCGCCAACCTCATAAAAGCGGGAAGGAGCAAGACATTCCAGAAGGGAGAGGGAGAAACACCTCAGCTCTGAATTCATTTTAAAGGGGACCAACATTAATGAGCTTTATACTCCTCCTCCCCCTCCCCACCTCTCCCCAGCCCCCTCCATCACCCCCAGCAGTCCCTGCTCCCCTAGCCTGCCACCAAGCTGCTGCCTCTTTATCGAAGCCATAATGGAGAACTCACCCTTGGAGAGCGCGCCCCAGAACGGCTTGGTTTTATTAAAAAGGAATGGTTTCACAAAGGCACAACTGTAAGAAAGGTTGTAATTTGCCCAAATAAAACTTAATTTGATCCATGAAATAGCTGTGGTTTATTGTGTAATATATGTGCTATGTGTTTGAATTTCATCGAATCCAATATAATTGTGGGCCAGTTTGGCCCTGGAGGAGCTCAGCCTGTTTCCCACAGTGTACAGTAGGACCGTGGTTCTGTATGGGGGGGTAGGGGTGGAGAAAGGAAAGCTTACATGTCAGTAAACAAAGAGCAGAGGGAGGAGATGGTTTGCCTGAAAGAATACCCTTGGGCCCACTGGCCCCAAATCGTAGGGGAGAAGAAAGAGGACAGAGAAGAGGGATGGGGAAAGCAAGAGTATTTTTTTAAAGTCCAAAACAAACAAACACTCGTTTTAAAAAGCAGGGGATTTGTGAGTTTGGGAAGTGAATGAAAAAGACTTCTTGTAGTTAAGTCACTTTTTTGGCATCCCACATCCCCAAAGCCTCAGTGCCATGCTGCTCTAGGCAATAAGAGGCATTATGGGGTAAGGTTCCTCATGGGTCAAGCTTGGGAAATACTCCACTATGGATTCCCTGGAGAGAGAATACTTCTCCTCCCCTGTCTCCCACCACCTTCCTTCTCCAAAAGATATTTATGAAACATATGTTTCCAAGTAGCCTAATCCAAAGGGTAAAATTGCCCATCCTAGGCTCCAATCTAACCAGCACTTACAGTCCGAGAGACCCGACTTTGATCTAAGACAGTGCCTACCTACAGCAAGGAGGATACCTATGACAGGCAGAAGACAAGGGGTAGTGATGTGGCCCACAAAACTCCAGAAAGTGGCCCCAACCAGATTAAAATGTAACTGAGAAATATTTAACAAAATAAATAAAAATATAACAAAACATAAATAATATTAGTGTGTGGTTTTCTAAGTCAATATGCAGTCCCCAGTGAGGTTTAGTGCCCCACCCCCAATTTCTATTTGAATTTGATACCGATTTAGAGGGTAGGACAAGAATTCTTGTGCCCATTTTACAGGTGAAGTAGTCAGTCAACAAGTATTTATCAAGTGCCTACTATGTGCCAGGCACCATGCTAAGTGCTTGGGGATTCAAAGAAAGGCAAGAGACAGTTCTTGCCCTCTAGAGGCCAGTAGTAGACTAATGATGAAGACAGCTTACGAAGAACTACTTACGAACAAGATAGACTCCAAAGTCTCTCTCAAAAAGTCTTAGCTTTAATCACTTACAATTGCACTAAAACTTTTAGGACAGCCTTTACAGGATAAATTGGAGATGATCAGAAGAAAGAAGTCACTAGCATTAAGGGGAATTGAGAAAGATCCCACCTTCCAGAAGATGGAACTTCAGTTGAAATCTGAAGGAAACCAGAAAAGCTGAGAGACAAGGATAAGAAAAGAGAGAGTTCCAGGCAATGAGAGGCATCCAATAAAGATGTGTCTGGAGATGAAGTGTCTAGTTCAAAGAAAGTAGGGAGGCTGGTATCAGAGATCACAGAGTCTATGGAGTGGTAAAGTGGTATAAGGTATAAGAAGATTGGAAAGGTAGGAAGGAGCATATTTACAGAGGGCTTTAAAAGCCAGAGAATTTTATATTTGGTCTTGGAGGCAATAGGGAGTCACTGGAATTGACTGAATAGGGGTGGTGTGGTCAGACTCATGCTTTAGGAAAATCAGTTTGACAGGTGAGTAGAAGATAACCAGAAGGTTATTGCAATAGTAGAGTCAAGGCAGGTTTTTGTGATGAGCACTGAGAAGTGAAGTGATTATTCCAGAGTCACTGGAGGCATTATTATTTGACATGGGAGGACACAGAGACAAAGAGAGGTAAAGCAGCCCACCTAAGGTCAGACAACTAATAAGGGTCAAAAATTGAATTTAAACCTAAGTCTTGGGTTATGTTTCTAAAATAATAACATCACTATACATTTTAAAATAGAAGAAGCAGTGTGATGTACCAGAATGAATGTTAAATCAGTGTCTGAGGATCTGAATATGAAATGTCCCAAAAGTCTTAGGGCAGTCTTAAGCTATTAAAAGGGCAGCTAGGTGGCTCAGTAGATACAAGAGCTGGAAGTCAGGAAGACTCATCTTTCTGAGTTCAAATCCAGCCTCAGACTCTTACTAGTTGTGCAACCCTGGGCAAGTCTCTTCACTCTGTTTGCCTCAGTTCCTCATCTATAAAATGAGCTGGAGAAGAAAATGGCAAACCACTCTAGTATCTTTGCCAAGAAAACCCCAAATGGGGTCATGAAGAGTCAGACATGACTCAACAACAACAACAGCAAGCTATTATATTAAAGCTTTAATAACTTAAGACTTCCCTAAGACTTTGGGACATCCTGTACAAACAAAATGAAAATGAGGCAATTTGGGCAAGAAATACTAGACTAGTAATTCAATTCAATTCAATAAACATTTATTAAGTGCCTACTACGTCCCAGGCATTGTGCTAAGTGTTGGGGATACAAAAAGAGACAAAAGATAGTCCCTGCCCTCAAGGAGCTTACAATCTAAGAGAAAGTGGAGAGGCTCATAGCATGAGTATGAGTAGACAGCAATATATTACCAAGAAGAATTGTGCTGCATAAAGGATATCAAGAGAAAGAGATGCAAGCCCAGCAAAGGAGGTGAGCCAATCCGTAGTAATGAGCAATGAACTCTTCTTATCCTACAAATGTCCAGTGTTAGAGAGAGGGTGTGGACATGTTGGAATAGATGCTCTATGAAGGACTTAAAGAAGGACATCACAAAGTACTCACAGGATGAAAGGGTATGAATGGGATGTGTTTGGAAAAGCTGGAGGAGAGCACAGATCCATAAAACTGTTGCTGGCTATATTTTTATTTCTGTATAGATCTTATTTTCTCAAGTAGATTGTAAATCATCTGATGAGGATATTCAGAGGCATGTGCTGGCTAATGTTTAAAACCAACTTGGGGGTGGGAGGAATGTAAGACACACTATTATGTTTAATCTGCATTATTAACACTTTCTTAAGCCTAGATAGTCGACAAAACAATCAATCAAGCCCTGATTTATAGCACTGGCCGATTTCTGAGGGGTAAAGGCTCACTCTGAAAATCTAGGTCTCCCACAAGCCATTTAGCTTGCTCCACACACTCCTGGTCTTTTAGTATTCTACCTCTCTGTAGGTGTATAAAACTGTGCTGAGCACTAAGAAAATCAAATGTTTTTTTTTTTAATGAGGTTGACTCCACTCTGAAGCATAATCACTGATTAGTGTGTATTTCCCTGGAAATATCTCACATTCTGAGATATGATTCACTCATTTTCAGTTCAATCTCTGGTCTTCCTCACAGGCTGACTGAGTTGCCCTAGTAGGGGTATCCTCTCCACCTTTTCTGTCTCCTCCACCTTTCCTCTAGCTCTCCTTTATGTTTACCTTTTCCTTATTAGAACAGACGCTTCTTGAAAGCAAGGACTTTCCTATTTTCTTGTTATTGTGTCCCTAACACTGAGCACAGTGCCTAGTACATGGTAAGTGCTTAATAAAATTTTTCTGCCTATCCATCCATCCATCCATCTCTCTCTCTCTTTCTATCTATCTATCTATCTATCTATCTATCTATCTATCTATCTATCTATCACATTGACTATTCTGGTCCTCATTGCCTGAAGGCCAGGTATGTTACATTTCAGCCCTCTCCTAGGTACCCTAAAGTGTGTTGAAAGCATCTAGACTCTGCAAATGGCTCCAGCTCTCACCAATGGTATTCACTCAAATGTAGGGAGTGGTCCCCTGTACCTCAATTCCATTTAATGGTCAGGTTAGCTTTTACAAAGGAATATTTACAGTCAAATGGTAAAAGCACAAGTATACAAACTTATTCCCCAACTCGTGGAGCTTCTTTATCCTCCTCCCACTTTGGACCACCTCAGTCTCTGGGGAGGGGAAAAGGATTAGATTCATAGTTCCTATGAGAGCATAGTCCTAACTTCCAACCTTCCTTGGGCTTAAATCTCAGGCATCACGGATTTTCCATGCTTCCCTGGTAGGCTGACTGTCTGCAACATCCAGTCTGGAATCCTGGCTCCAAGGTCACAATGGCTCAAACTCTTGGAATTGGAGGGGAATCATTGAAGGCAGCTGAAACCTAGAAGGACAATTTAACCAGACAGAGACACAAGACCCATTTCTTGGAGCTAGAGTAAAAAGGAAAGAAGAAGGTGTACCCTTCCTAGTTCAGTTCATGGTGCCCTTGCTGTGGGTAAGCTATGATCTTCACCCTCTGGACACAGCTACAAAGAGTATACAGGGGGAAAGAATGCTAACTGTCTCAATCTGGCCAGCTTTAAAGCTAGTTCCAGTTAAAATGCCAATCAAAAGAGGCTATTCACACCCAAGTGGTAGGGGACCTTGGGGGAAGCAAGGTACCTCCATGTTAGGTGATCTGAGTATGCACAAGCTAACCTCCTTCCACATCTAATTCATGACTGATCAGACACTAGGTTGCCTCTATAGGCTTTGGTTTTCTCAAGAAGACCATTTTCCTTTTCCAGGTAATGTGGACCAGAGATTCTTGAAAACTTTCTGGATTCAAAATCCCTAATCTATGAAATGAGGAAGTTGATTTTTAAGATCCCTTTCATCTCTTACAGATCATATTAGAGCTAGAAAGGATATTTCCCCTCAGTCAATTAATTAATCAGTAAACATTTATTAAGCACTTACTATGCTTATGTCACACAAGGGCAGCATTGGATAGATTGCTGGACCTGAAGACTCATCTTCCTGAGTTCAAATCTGGCCTCAGATACTTATTAGCTAGGTGACCCTGCGCAAGTCACTTCATCCTGTTTGCCTCAGTTCCTCATCTGTAAAATGAGCTGGAAAAGGCAATGGCAAACCACTCTAGTATCTTTGTCAAGAAAATCGCAAATGGGGTCATGAAGACTTAGACATGCCTAAAAAATGACTTGACAACAACAAATGTGTCAGATACTGTGCTACATGCTGGACTTCAGAGGTTATCTAATCAAACTCTCATTTTATAGATAAGGAAAATGAGACCCAGACAGGTTAAATGACTTGTCCAAAGGCACACAGCTAGTAAGTAACAGAGCCAGGATGTAAACCCAGGTTTTTCTGATTCCCAATGCAGTATTCTTTCCACTAAGTTCTATAATGAAAGCTGAATTTAAGTTCAGTGAACCCCTGGGCAACAATTGCTTTTACCATAAATCAGAATTTAATACGTTGAATGAAATAAAAGAAATTTGCTCATTTTGAGACTTTTTTTCCGGAATATGTTCCTTTTATTTTGTTCTTCCGGAGCCCAAGGAAATGCCAACATGCTGGCTAGCCTGCCTGGCGCTACTCAAAAGAGCAGGGGGTTGTCAGGAATGGGTGGGGAGGGTAGCCCTTTCAGCTAGGGACCACACAGTTCCCACAGTCATGAGACCTATGGTAAGAGCAAAATGAGACACAAGAAGTGGCCCCATTCTCCATGGTCTTGTGAGGGATATGTGGGCTTTGAAGGGGCATATGCCAAAGATCCCTTCTCTTCTCAGTCATGAAACTCTGCTTGAGAAACCTGAAAAGTCTGTAGCAAATTTATCTCCATCTACAAATACAGGGAAAGCTCAATTAACTGGTATGCTTGGGGGAATTCTAAATAATGGAATTTTCTGGTTAACTTCCTAAACATTTTTTTATATCAATCATTATTGCTAGGGATGACTCCCTGGAAGGGGGAAGGAGGAGTGTTACAGGGAGAAATATAGGCAATATAAAAACAAAAAATAGCCATAAAATTTCATTTTTAAAAAATCCTTATTGGTCAAAATCTTTCTCAAGTGCCTAAGACTACTTTTCTACCTTAGGGACAATGACTGCATATTCCTTTCTTAACCAAGGCTCCTGTGGGATCTTAGGGGTATCAGCATAAACTGGAGTCTTCACTGTCCACTCTGTGAATGGAGTTGGAGAAGATGAAAGATAAACCCAGAACAGACCCTGGGAGTTGGTTATGTGGACCAATCATTTTATCTCTACAGAGTCAGGGGGAGGCCTGGCAATACTAAAGTGCAAATTATATATCAAGTAGTAATCATCAAAATTATTTGGTACTGTTTAAAAAAATAGGGCAACTAGGTGGCACAGTGGATAGAACACCAGTGCTGGAGTCAGGAAGACATGAGTTTAAATCCTGTATCAGGTATTTACTAGTTGTGTGACCCTGGGCACTTAACGTTGTTTGCCTCAGTTTCCTCAGCTGGAAAATGAGCTGGAGAAGGAATGACAGACCACTCTAGTATCTTTGCCAAGAAAACCCCAAATGAGGTCTCAGAGAGTCGAACACAACTGAAACAACTGAACAATAACAACAAATAGAGAGGTCAATTAGCGGAACAGATTAGGTCCACTACACATAGAAGTGGATGAATACAGAAGCCTAGTGTTTGATAAACCCAGAGACTCCAAATACTGGCACAAAACCACTATTTGTCAAAGTCAGGGAAGAAAAAAATGGGAGTAAATTGGCCACCAGTTCCAGGGATTGGAGCATTTCTTATTGTCAAAATACAACTACCCTTTCCAAATTCACAGCAATTAAGGGGACCTCAAAGGACAATGGGAAGATTCATGGTGGGGTGATTGTAGTTAATTACTAACACCAGTTGTGTGCAGTAGTAAAATAAAAAGCATCAAGAATATCTGAAAAAGGGGGTGGGCTGGTCATGCAGTGACAGTGTGAAAGTATGGGATAGGGCTAAGAGAACTGGATTTTGGACCTGGATCTGAATCCCAGCTCTTATTAGGTATATTATGTTGGGCACCTTTCTGGGTCTCAGTTCCCTCATCTATAAAATGAGGGAGGTTGAGCAGATGATCTGCAAGGTTCCTCACAGTCCTAAATCTTTGTTCCTAATGTCATCTAATATCTCGTTTTATAGATAAGAAACTGAGGCCCTGAAAAGTTAAGTGATTGGCTCAAGGTCACATAGGTAGTAAATAGCATTTGGAATTTGAATCCAGGCAGAGAGTTTATATTTCATGATAGGTGTGTTGAGCTCTACCCTAGTGGAGGGAGTACCCAAACGGATGAGATCACAGATCAGTTGAAACATTGAAAACGAAAAGGGGGTGATCCAGGGCCATGCTCTCCAAGCACCGAAATGGTGGACATTTTGTGCTAGTTGTCTTGGGTACCCAAATTCATCTGCTATCACTCCTTTTTTCTCTCCTGTGAGACCCAGGAACCCCATGATGCTCTGGTCTATCTGAGGGGAAAGAAAACTAACAACTCATTTATACATATTGGGCTCATGATCTATGCTTGTTGAATGGAATGGGATGGGGAAGAGGGGTGGATTTGTATTTTAAGAGTCTGGACAGGTCTAGGCTGAGCTCAAAAACCCAAACCATCTCACCACTAACGTTGGGAGATTCCAGGCAGTAGAACAAATTTCCTGAAGCTCTTCAAGTAATACTACGTAGGTGAAAGCTTAATCTCACTATGTCAAAGACAGACTTTGTTTACGATGACACCTAACCTCATTTCCTTCCAAGTTTCTAACAAAGGTTTTCATTATCTCTTTCTTCTCCTAAATACTCTCTTTTCTCTAGGTTTTTGATTTTTGGAGTTCTCTCGGTTCTCCTCCTACCTATATGACCACAGCTTCTCAGTATTCTTTGCTGGATCCCCACGAAGATCACACCCACTAATTTGTGGATGTCCTGGGCTCTTTTCTCTTTTCTCCATATACTATCTCATTTGGTGAGCTCGTCGGCTCCAATGGGTTCGATTATCTATCCCTTGTCTTTCTTCTGAGCTCATTAACTGCCTATTGGATGTCTTAAACTGGATGTCCCATGGGCATTTCCATTCTATCACGTCCAAAACAGAAAGCATTATCTTTTCCCCAAGCTGTCTTCTTCCAAACTTTCCCATTGCTATTTTTTTATTTTAATATTCAATTTTATTTTATTTTCAGTTCCAACTTCCTTTCCTTTCCTTACTATTAATGGACACCACCATCTGCCTACTAACTCAGTTTTACAACCTCAGACTCATCCAGGGGTAGCTAGGTGTCATGGTAAACAGAGCACTGGGGCTGGATTCAGGAAGACCTGAATGCTCATCCAGTTTCAGATGCTTACTAGCTGTATGACCCTGGGCAAGTCACTTAACCTCTGTTTGCTTTGGTTTCTTCAACTGTAAAATGGGGATCATAATAGCACCTACCTTCAGTGTTGTTGTGAGGATTTATAAAAAGCACTTAGCACAGTGCCTGGCACATAGTAAGTGTTGTATAAATACTTATTTCCTTCTTCCCCTCATTCTTGACTCCTTATTCACACTCATCCCATCATCTTGACCTTTGTCTTGCCATTGGACTTCAATAAGTCTGGAGGAGAAAGTGAGGCTGATGACTTTGCTCTGCTCTGCCCCACTCATATCCAATTCAAGACATCATCCTCGGGATGATATTGGTCCTCTTGAGAACAAAGGACGAACAACAATAACACTTAACCCAAATACTCAATCAATTGCTAAATCTTTCCATTTCTACCTTCACAATATCTCTCCTATATATCCCCTTCTCTCCATTCCCACAGCCATAATTCTAGTTTGAGGATTCATCACTCCTTGTCTAGACTATTGCAGTAGATTTCTAATTGACCTCCTTGCCTCATGTCTCTCCCCACTCCAATCCATCCTCCTCTCAGATGCCAAAGTGCTTTTCATAAAGCACAGATCTGATCATGTCATACCCCTCATCCACCAGAACCAAAACTACACCACCCACCAAAACTCAAGTGGCTCCTTGCTATCTCCTGGAACAAATATAAAGTCCTCTGGCATTTAACCCTGGTCCCCTTACTGCCTTCCAACCCATCTTACTTTCTTGAACATACTCTATGAGCCAGCTACGACGGCCTTCTTATCATTCCTTACTACCACACACCATCAACAGATTCCATTCCTTTTCTATGGCTGTCCGCCATGTCTGGAATGCTCTCCTTCCTCACCTCCATCTCTTGGAATCTCTGGCTTTCTTTTTCTTCTTCTTCTTCTTCTTCTTCTCCTTCTCCTCCTTCTCCTTCTCCTTCTCCTTCTCCTTCTCCTTCTCCTCCTTCTCCTTCTTCTTCTTCTTCTTCTTCTTCTTCTTCTTCTTCTTCTTCTTCTTCTTCTTCTTCTTCTTCTTCTTCT
>NW_020948983.1:56791648-56906160 GCF_900497805.2 Vombatus ursinus | reverse complement strand
CTTCTTCTTCTTCTTCTTCTTCTTCTTCTTCTTCTTCTTCTTCTTCTCTTCTTCTTTGTGATAATGTGTGAGGGACTGTCTGATGTTGGCAGCTACCAGGTTGGGCGCTGTGGCAAGGGTAGGGTAAGATCTGGGTATTTTGGAAGTCGAGGCAGGGGCTGTGGTAGGCAGAGTCATGGTGAACTGGGATGGGCTGGATACGGAGAAGCCCTGAGGCAGTGGGCAGTGCTTGTGAGATAAGCTGGGTACAAGGAAGTAGCCGGAGCTTGAGCTCCTGAGGCAAGGGGCGGTGCCACGTGGGAGTGGGATGGCAGAGGACTGAGTTCCCTTTGCTTAGTCCCCTCCCTATATGCAACGTCATCCCCAGACGCCTCCATCTTGTGACCTTCCTGACTTCCTGGGTCCCTTTGTGCAGCACTGACCCAGACCCCTCCTCCCAGTATTCTGAGTCTGACTTCCTAGGTCACGTACTCTGTCTATGCGCTAAATCCCAGATGCCTCCTCCCTGTATCTGGTCCTAGCCTCCTACGTCACTCCATCCCCCTTGGTGTGCTAAACTCAGACAGCCCCTTCCGGTATCTGACCCTACAATCATTGGCTAGTAAGCGGGCTGGGGAGGAGGGGCTAGGTAGGTGCTTAGGAACGAGCGTGGTCAGATCACACACGCTCTCTCTCCTGGCTCCTGCCCTGTTGCTCTGGCCTTGCTGCTTGGGCTTGCTATGATGGCTTGCTGTGATGGCCTCTGAATAAAGCTCTGGTGTTGGCGCCTCCCGATGGCTCGTCTCTGTGTGGTTATCCGGCAGAGGACCGAAGACTCGAGTGTGAGTAAGACTCTGGTAGTGTGCTCCTTATAGGAGGAGCGGGTACTGGCGTACGGCCGTCAGAAGGTCGGCGTGCAGCCTGTATAATAATGGTTTTCTTTTTCTTTTTTTTCTTCATTTTGAATTTAAATACAAATAGACAAAAAAATTTCCATGTATACAGCACAACACAAAAAGAAAATTTGATATAAAACCATCAGTTTCTATTTCATACCATTTACTTTTTTTTAAAACAAACTATGTAATAAAGAATAGACACCATTTTCAAAGCTATACTGCTTTTCCGTGCTTCCTTCTAAGTTTTCTTTTATTCTCTGCTGTGCACTTTTTATTTTTTTCTCCTTACCTGCTGACACTACCCTAGAGAAGTCTACCATTAGAGACTAATATGTGCATATATATGTATGTATGTAAAATCATATATACATATATGTATATAAAACCATACTGTATATACTTCTATTTATCAGTTCTTTCTCTGGGTGTGGATAGCATCTGGCTTCCTTCAAGACTACTTTCCCCAACTCCCAAGAACTAAAGCTTTCCCCTCCAAGATGACTTTCTACCTCCTTTACGTGTATCTGGTATGTACCAATTTTCTTCATGCGTCATCTCCCGCTTGGACTATAAGCCTCTTGAGGGCAGGGACCACTGTTTTTGCCTTTCTTTGTACCCTCAAAATTTAATATAGTGCCTGCTGTAAACACTTAATACATGCCTATTAACTGACTAATCTTATTAAACCCTCATATTTATGAAACACTTTATGTTTTACAAACCCTAAGAACCAAGTGAGACAAGCAGGACAGGTATTATTATCTCTATTCAATATATCCAGAAATTGGAGCACAGGATTTGTCCAAGGTAAGTTTCAGGGACACAGGATTAGAACTGAGGTGCCCTGACTCTAAAACCACAGCTTTCTCCTTTTCCTCATGCCTCCATATTCTGCCGTGTTCTGTTATCCAAGTAACAGCTTCCTCCCCATTCCCTCCTCCCTAATCCTGTCCTCTCATGGTTCCTTCTCGCCTCCTCTTTCCTCCCCTCTCTTCTCCTTCTCCCTTCTCCCCTTCCCTGCCCTCTCCCTCCTCTGGTTTTCTCTTCTACTTCTCCCCATTCTTCCCCTGCGCTCCCCTCTCCTTTCTCTTTTCTTTTTTCTTCTCCCCTCTCTTTTTACCCCTTCCTCTCTGTTAGGCTCCCCTTTCTATTTTCCCCTATCCTTTCCTCTCCTCTTCTCAGGAAGGGAGTAAAAATTCACTGAAACCAATTAAATTAATTCCATGATTCCAGCTTCTAAATGAGGGAAAAAGTGGGGGCTGGGAGAACTCTGATCCAGCCAGACCACCACCTGAGCTCCAAAGCCAAGCCAATGTGAAACTTTATGGAGGAATAAAAATGGTGATGTCCCATTAAAATATATAGGCCCAGCCGTGCGAGTGCACACGTGTCAGATATATGTTGTATGTGTGTGTTTCCACTGTTCCATGCAGAACCAGGCTGAAATGCTCTTGAGTCTGGAGACCAGCTAGACGGCTAGGAATCCAGGTCCTGAAAGAGAAGCAGTTAAATGCAATTCAAGATGCATTAACGGTGTACCAGCTACAAGTTAGAGGCTGCGGACAATATAAGAGGATTGTGAGCTAGGATTGAGGCCTGGAAATCATCTGCGTTCTTTATTTTACAAATGGGAAGCTGAAGCCCAGAGAGGTGAAATATCTACCCAAGGTCACAGAGGTAGTAACAGCAGCTAATATTTATATGGCATCTTAATGTTTTCAAAGCACTTTCTCTCCTCCCGTGAGGCTGTGTGGTACAGTGTTAAGTACAGAATGAGTGCTGGATCTGGAGACACAGGGACTAGGGTTCAAATCCTGGCTTTGCTACTTACTATTCCTGTGATTTCAGGTAAGCCACCTTTCTTCTCTTGGCCTCAGCTCCTCATCTGTAAAAGGACGGCATTAAACTAAATTACCTTTAATATCCCTTCCTGGTCTGAATTGATGACTCTTAGAATCAGCTTGTGAGATTGGTGCCATTATTATCCCCTTAAATTTTTTTTTCCAATTTCATGTAAAAACAATTTTTAACATTCACTTCTTAAAATTTTGAGCTGCATATTCTCTCCCTCTCTCATTCCCCTCCCGACCCCTTGAGATGGTAAGCAATTTGATATATGTTATACATGTGCAGTCTTGCAAAACATATTTCCATATTACTCATATTGCGAAAGAAAACATAGACCAAAAAAACAAAACCAAAAACCAAAAAAAAAGAAAGAAAGAAAGAAAGAAAAGTAAAAATAGTTTCCTTCAATCTGCATTCAGAATCCATCTTCTTTTTCTGGAGGTGGATAGCATTTTTCATCATGAGTCCTTCGGAATTATCTTGGTTCATTGTATTACTGAGAAGAGCTAAGTCATTCACAGCTGAACATCGTACAATGTTGCTGCTACTGTGTACAATGTTCTCCTGGTTCTGCTCGTTTCACATTGCATTAGTTCATGTAAGTTTTTCTGAAAGCATCCTGCTCATTCTTTTTATGGCACAATAGTATGCCATCACAATCACATACCACAACTTGTTTAGTCATTCTCCAATTAATGGACATCTCCTCAATTTCCAATTCCTTGCTATCACAAAAAGAGCTGCTACAAATATTTTTGTACAGATAGGTCCTTTTCTCTTTTTTGTTTTTATTTTTTACCTCTTTGCGATATACAACTAGTAGTGGTACTACTGGGTCAAAAAGTTTGCACAGTTTTATAACCCTTTGGGCATAGTTTCAAATTGCTCTCCAGAATGGTTGGATCAGTTCACAACCCCATCAACAATGCATTAATGTCCCAGTTTCCCTACATCCCCTTCAACATTTATCATTTTCCTTTTCTGTCATATTAGCCAATCTAACATGTGTGCGGTGATGCCTCAGAGCTTTTAAAATTTGCATTTCTCTCATTAATAGTGATTTAGAGCATTTTTTCACATGAGTATAGATATCTTTTATTACTTCATCTGAAAACTGCTTGTTCATATCCTTTGACCATTTATCAATTGGGGAATGACTTGTATTCTTATAAATTTGACTCCATTCTCCAAATATTTGAAAAATGAGGCCTTATCAGAAACACTTGCTATAAAATTTTTTGCCCTAGCTTTCTGCTTTCCTTCTAATCTTAGCTATATTGCTTTTGATTGTGTAAAATCTTTTCAATTTACTATAAACAAAATTATCCATTTTACGTCTCATAATGCTCTCTGTCTCTTGTTTGGTCATCAATTCTTCTTTTATCCATAGATGTGACAGGTAAACTATTACACACTTCCTTAATTTGCTGATAGTATCTAAAGCATGTACCCATATTGACTTTATCTTGGTAAGATGTGTGAGATGTTGGTCTAGACCTAGTTTCTGCCAAACTGTTTTTCAGTTTTCTCAGCAGTTTTGTTTTGTTTCATTTTATTTTTTCAAATAGAGAGTCCTGTTCCAAAAGCTTGGATCTTTGAATTTATCAAACACTAGATTACTAGGGTCACTTACTATTGTGTATTATGTACCTAATAATTCCACTGATCACCCCTCTATTTCTTAGCCAGTACCATATTGTTTTGATGATTGCCACTTTATAATACAGTTAGAGATCTGGTATGACTAGGCCACCTTCCTTCACTTTTTTTTTTCATTAACTCCTTTGATATTCTTGACCTTTTGTTCTTCCAGATGAATTTTGTTATTATTTTTTCTAGCTCCAAAAATATTTTTAGTAGTTTGATTGTTATGGAACTGAATAAATAAATTAATTTAGGTAGAATTGTCATTTTTTATTATATTGGTTCAGCCCACTCATGAGCAATTAATATTTTTCCAGTTGTTTAGATCTGACTTTATTTGTGTGAAAAGTATTTTGTAATTGTGTTCATATGGTTCCTGGGTTTATCTTAGCAAGTAGACTCCCAAGTATTTTCTACTCTCTATTGTTATTTTAAATGGAATTTCTCTTTTTATCTCTTGCTGTTGGACTTTGTTGGTAATATATAGAAATGCTGATGATTTATGTGGGTTTATTTTATATCCTGCAACTTTTCTAAAGTTGTTGATTGTTTCAACTGATTTTTGGTTGATTCTCTAGGATTCTCTAAGTATATCATCTGCAAAGAATAATAGCTTTATTTCCTCATTGCCTATTCTAATTTCTTCAATTTCTTTTTCTTCTCTTACTGCTATATCTAACATTTCTAGTACAATATTGAATAATAGTGGTGATAATGGGGATCCTCGCTTCATCCCTGATCTTATTGGGAAGACTTCTAGCTTATCCTCATTATAGATAATGCTTGTTGATGGTTTTCAGGGGTGGGGAACCTGTGGCCTCAAGGTCACATGCGGCACTCTAGATCCTCAAGTGCTGTATCCAGACTTTACAGAACAAATTCCCTTAATTTTGTTTGTTTAATTTGTTCCGTAAAACTTGGACTCAGTCAAAAAGCTGCACTCAAGGACCTAGAAGGCCATATATGGCCTCAAGGCCTCAGGTTCCCCACCCCTGGTTTAGACAGATACTATTTATCATTTTAAGGAAAGCTCCATTTATTCATATATTCTCTAGCATTTTTAATAGGAATGGGTGTTGTATTTTGTTAAAAGTTTTTTCTGCATCTATTAAGATAATCATGATTTCTGTTGCTTTTGTTATTGACATGTTCAATTATGCTGATAGTTTTCCTAATATTGAACCAGCCCTGCATTCCTAGTATAAATCCCACCTGGTCAGAGTGATGTATTGTTATAATCTTTTTGCTATTATTTTATTTACATTTTTCACATCAATATTCATTAGGGAAATTGGTCTATAGTGTTCTTTCTCTGTTTTCGCTCTTCCTGGTTTAGGTATCAGCACCATGTTTGTGTCAAAAACAGAATTTGGTAGGACTCTTCTTTGTCTATTTTCCCAAATAGTTTATATAGTATTAAAATTAATTGTTCTTTAAATGTTTGGTAGAATTCACTTACGAATCCATCTAGCCCTGGGGATTTTTTTCTTAGGAAGCTCATTGATGGCTTGTTCAATTTCTTTTTCTAAGATAGTGTTATTTAAATATCCTATTTCCTCTTCTGTTCATCTGAGCAATTTATATTTTTGTAAATATTCATCCATTTCACTTAGATTGCCAGATTTATTGGCACATAATTGGGCAAAATAGCTCTTAACTATTGCTTTAATTTTCTCTTCATTTGTGGTAAATTCACCCTTTTCATTTTTGATACTGGTAATTTGGTTTTCTTCTTTCTTTTTGTAATCAAATTAACCAAGTTTGTCTATTTTATTAGTTTTTTCATAAAACTAGCTCCTAGTTTTATTTATTAATTCAATGGTTTTCTTACTTTTAATTTTATTAATCTCTCCTTTGATCTTCAGGATTTCCAATTTGGTGTTTCATTGGGGATTTTTAATTGGTTCTTTTTCTAATTTTGTTTTGTTTTTTAGTCTCATGCCCAATTCATTGATCTGCTCTTTCTCTATTTTATTGGTGTAAGCATATAGAGATATAAAATTTCCTCTAAGTACTTCTTTGGCTGTATCCCATAAATTTTGTTATGTGGTCTAATTGTTGTCATTATCTTTAATGAAATTATTAATTGTTTCTATGATTTGTTCTTTGATACACTCATTCTTTAGGATTAGATTACTTAGTTTTCATTTAGCTTTTAATCTACATTCAGTTTCGCTGGGTAGGTTATTCTTACTTGTAATCCTAGCTCCTTTGCTCTGAAATGTCATGTTCCAAGACCTCCAATCCTTAAATGTAGAAGCTGCTAAATCCTATGTAATCCTGACTGTGGCTCCAGGATATTTGAATTATTTCTTTCCGGCTGCTTGCAGTATTTTCTCCTTGTCCTGGGAGTTTTCATTTTGGGATCTCTTTCAGGAAGTGATCAATGGGTTGTTTCAATTTCCATTTTTTCCTCTGTTTCTAGGATATCAGGATAGTTTTCCTTTATAATTTCTTGAAATATGATGTCTAGGCACTTTTTTATCATGGTTTTTCTGGTAGTGCAATAATTCTTAAATTATCTTTCCAGGATCTATTTTCCAGGCTAGTTGTTTTTACCAATGAGATATTTTACACTTTCTTCTATTTTTTTTCATTTTTAAAATTTTGTTTTATTGTTTCTTGATGTGTCATGGATTCATTGGGCCCAACTCTAATTTTTAAGGAATTATTTTCTTCAGTGAGCTTTTGTGTCTCCTTTTTCATTTGGTCAATTCTACTTTTTAAGAAGTAGTTTTCTTCAGTGAATTTTTGTATATCTTTTGCCATTTTTTGTGCTTCCTTTGTTTACCCCTTTTTGAAGATTCACTCTCATTTCTCTTCCTAATTTTTCTTCTACCTCTCTTATTTGATTTTTAAAATCCTTTTTCTGCTCTTCTAGGAGTTCTTTTTGGGTTTTACACAAATTCACATTTTTCTTTAAGTCTTCACATGTAGCTGCTTTGACATTGTTGTCCTTTTTTGAGTTTGTGTTTCACTCTTCCTTGTGAGTACTATAACTTTCTATGTTAAGGTTCATCTTTTGTTTTTTGCTCCTTTTCCTAGCCTATTACTTGACTTTTAATTTTAAGTTAAGGTTGAGTTCTGCTCCTGGGGGACGGCTTCTGATTTTTCATGCTACTGTTTTCAGAGCTGATTCTGGGTACCTGTAAGTTTTCAGTTCTTCCAAGGTGGTATGATCTAAGGAGAGATGTGGTCATTGCCTTCCTGACCTGTGCTCTGATTTGTAATCAACTACAAATGCCTTTTTCTTCCCTGGACCTATGACCAAGATCTCTGCTCCCCCTCTCCTATATCCCCACACTGTAGTATGCTAGTGGTCCTTCTCACCCTGGGACTGTGACCTGTGATCTGTGAACCAGATCTTGCACCCAGTGCCAGCAAAGTGTCCCTTCTGACACATTGTCTAGCCCTTTTATCACCTGTGGGCTGAGAGCTCCAGGAGTCACTGCTGCTGGTTCATTTGCCCCCAAGACCTCCTTCTGGCTTGCTTGGCCTGCCTGTGCTAGACTCCTCTGCACTCTTACCTTGGTGAGACAACCTTTCCTTTTGATCTTCTAAGTTGTCTTGGGCTGGAAAATTGTTTCACCCCATCCTTTTGCTGGTTCTGCCACTGCAGAATTCATTTTGAAGCATTATTTTAAAGTTGTTTGGAGGGGTAATGAGGAGAGCTCAGGGAGTTCCTACCTTACTTTCCCATCTTATCTGTGCCATCTTATGCCCCTTTTATAGATGAGGAAACTAAGGCTCAGAGAGATTGGATGACTTGCCTAAAGTTACATAGCCAGTAAGTGTCAGAGACTAGGTTCTAAGCCAGTTCCTCTTGATGCCAAGTCCAGCATGCTTTTCACTACACCCATCCTACTTACATAACTCTCCTTGGTCAAAATAAGAGTGGGAGTGAAGGAATTATTACTGATTTCTTATATGTCTAAGAGACTCAGATTTTTTTTTTTTAGCATAACTGTCTAGAGTCACCTTCCTCTTTACTCCAATCCTGGATCACTGACCAGAAAGCTGGGTCCTGGACAGCCTTTCTTTATATTATCCAATGACAAATGCTCTTTCATCTCTTTCTCTTTAGAGCAGTATAACAGATGCAGCCTGCACTAACTATAATGGGAGACAAAGTGATCTTCTGCTCTGCTCCCTGCCTTTGTGATTTGATGTGGGTTTGACCAAGAAGGCAGAGGGAAATAAAAGAGAGTTTATCATCTCTTGCATCTTGTGTACTGTTGATAGCCCCTGTTTTCTGGAACATCCTAAACTACCTTCTGAAAAAAGAGGAGGCAGAAATGGACTCAATGACTGCAAAGCTGTCTTCCAGATCTAAATCTAAGATTCTCTGCTCCTTTGATTCTATGTTCGTTATTGTTTCAGTAATGAATGTATAGGATACCTACTCAATTTTGAGTTCTAGACCTCTCTAAACATTCATTTCCTTATCTGTAAAATGGTGGTGATAATAATGCTGTCATTACCTACCTCACAGGATGCTCCTTCAAATTCAGTCCTTCAAAGATACGAGATTTCATCCATGTGAGTACTTCCTCTAGTGCTGATTACCACCTCTTACCTTCTGAGTCTAAGAAGATGGTCTTTGTGACTTGTTTTGGCAGAAACATTCATCATGTCTATTTTCTGCTTCTTAGCATTAGATTGTAAGCTCCTTAAGGGCAGGAACTGTATTTGTCTCTTTTTGTATTTCTAGAACATAGCACACTGCACATAATAAGCACTTAATAAATGTTTATTGATTGATTGGCAGACATATAAACTAGAGGCACAGAATGAGACATATTTTTTGACATAGATGTTGTACTGATTTACTTTGCTTGACTATACTTGTTTATTACAAAGGAGGGACAGAGGGTGGCTAGTGATAGTACTTGTTGTTCAGTCCTTTAAAAATTATTGATGTTTTCCAAGTACATACAAAAAAGAAAATTTAACCAAAAAAAAAGGTAAATGGAAAAATTTATCCCCCAGCCACCAACATTCTCCAAATTTTGAAGTGAATAGAGCACTGGGCCTTAAGTCAGCAAGACCTGAATTAAAATTTCAACTCAGACTAGCTGGGTAAACCCGGGCAAGTTGTATATGCTCTATATGCCTCACTTTTCTCAGCTATAAAATAAGAATAATAATAGCACCTCCCTCCCAGGGTTGTAAGGATCAAATAAGATCAATTTGTAAGTCACTTAGTACCCTGCCACATAGTAGGTGCTTAATAAACGTTTGTTTTCTTCCTTCCTTAGTTTCCTTCCTCCTTTCCTTGGTTTCCTTCCTTCCTTCCTTAGTTTCCTTCCTCCTTTCCTTGGTTTCCTTCCTTCCTTCTTTCCTTCCTTCTTTTTTCTTCCTTCCTTCCTCCTTCTTTCCTTCCTTTCCTTCCTTCCTTCCTTCCTTGACTCATCCAGGGACACACAATCTGTCTCCAAACCCATACTTGAAAGCTTTCTAACTTAGGAAGATCAACTAGAGTTTTTTTTCTGCCAGCATGGCCCATAGGAACCCAGGTTTACCTCCGCACAATGACAATGGAGTAGTGATTTTTGACACATAAAGTGCTAAATACATGTGACTTATTCTTATTTATCATAATGGATGGATTCTGTCTTTCTCAAAGAAAGAAAATGCTTCAGACAGCAGCTGCCTTGTTTCTCTCCACAGTTCTCCCCTTTCCAATACTCTTCCAATTTTCCTGATTTCATTAGTGAGAACGGCCTCAATGAGGTGCTAATAGACTTGAACACCTCTCTTTTACATCTGCAATTCACCCTCCCTTTAACAAGCAAATTGTGCCCAGCCTCAGAGAAGTCTCCAGACAGAGGCACCAGCAGCCAGAGAGGCAGGGGTGTGGCTCCATCAGTCAGTGAAGGCAAGAGATTTTGAATTCACAAATCAGAAGGTTTTCCTCTATTTCATTATTTTCTCAGCCTCTGAAAATTAATAATTCATCTATGATAACTCTCTACTAACCAGAACATTTTAACAATGATTAATACTAACCATTGAGTTGACAAAGGTAGTAATGGCATGGTGAATAAAGTTTTGGACTTGGATTCAGGAAGCCCTGGGTTCAAATCTCCCATTTCAGACAGTGACTAACTGTGTGACTCTGGGCAAGTCATTGAATCTCTTTATGCCTCTGTTTCATCGATTGTAAAATGAGAGGGTTAGGTTCAACAGCCTTTAAGGTCCCTTCCAGCTTTAAATCTAAGATATTATGACCCTGTAAGTCATTTTTCCTCCCTGTGTTTCATGCAACTTGAACAATTGTTGACCTGCATTGGTTGTCCCCTACATGGGTAATTAGAATGGTAGACCTCAGGAAGCTCCTCCTTGTTTTACAGATGAGGAAACTGAGACCCAAGGAAGTGACTCGACATATCCGGTGTTCTACAACCAGCTGTCCTGAATAACAGATTACTTGTATTCAATTTTGTTTTGTACCAAACAGTTTGAAGAGGTTTGATGGGGAAGGAGGTGGAATCTATTGGTTCAAATGAGGTTTTTGGATTCTCTGCAGATGTCAGTTTTCCGTGCTCTCCCTGTCTCTTTGACCATGGAAAATTCTAAGAACAGACTCCTCTCTGAGCCCTTCATTTCTTCCTTGAAGGTGCTGCCTAGCCTCTAACTTGGATTCCCCCCTTTTATCCCCCTGTTCCTCCCCTTCTTCAGACACACACACACACACACACACACACACACACACGGTCTAGAAACTGAGACTGGAAGCTAAAGATGTCTGAGGGGGAATAACACAATTCTGTCCCCTTGGGGTGGGTGGGTGTCTGACTGACTGCATCTGGCAAAAACCAAAGCAGTTATAAATCGACAGTGGAAATTACCAAGTTATTTAGCAGTTTTGGCTTTTAAAATAAAATAAGCCATTATAAATGAATGGTCTGATGATTTTTAACTTTAAAAAAATGCATCAGGGACAAATGCCAACATCCTCCTCTACTCTTCCCCCTACACACACACACACACACACACACACACCCACCCTGTTCCCAGTGCCTGCCTTATACTGGCAGTCTAAGAGAAGTAGTCGAAGAATGACAGAGAGGGTTTGTCATTTACTTGTTGGGTGGGTTTTTTTTTTCATGTTCTGAGAGAAAAATTCTCTGCTACAGAGTTGGGACTTGGTATTAGAGCTAAGCAGTTGGAATTCCCTAAGGGGATAAGACTTATAACCCCCTGAAAATCAGGATTACAACAAGGAGCAATCTGACAGACCCTTCACCACTGGGGCACCAATGGCGCCACTCTGGTTTTATGGGATCTGATGTGGTTTTCAATGTTCGTTTACTTTATATTTTCTTCCACAAAAGGAAGGATTATTAAAAAATCAAAATAGTCATCCATCAGAAATAGGAATGGCAGGCATCAATTTTCTCTCAGTCGGAGAGAGAGAGATTGTTATTTCATAATTGTCTGTTTCTAATAAACAGATTTAGAAAACATCAAAATAATACATTTTAGTCAACTCGAGTTGACTAAAGTTTAGAAACAAAATTTTAGGGTATATACTTTTAAAAATATCCCCCCCTTCAATTCTCACGATTAGAAATGTTTATATGATTTCTTTAAAACATATTAATGGAAATGTGAATCAGTGGGTATGTATAAGTGTATTTATGTGTATGGGTGTATGTGTAGATGTAGACATAGTAACTAAATGGTGTAATGCAATGGTTCCAAAGTGTGGTTTCAGAACCCAAAATCCTTTCAGAAGGGTCTGTGAGGACAAAACTTTTTTCATAATAATATTAAGACATTTGAATTTCTAATACAGTAAATATTGACAGTTATTGCCCACATAAGCAAAAGCTTTTTGGGGTCCTCAATAATTTTTAAGTGTGAAGCAGTCCTGAGACCAAAAAGTTTGAGAACTGCTTGTGTGGTGGTTGGAGTGCTGGATTTGGAGTCAGGAAGACCTGAGTATTAATCTTGCTTTCAGTTCATAACTGTGTGACCCTGGGCAAGTCACCTAAACTCTCTCAGCTTTTATTTCCTTACCTATAAAATAGGAATAACAATAGCACCTATTTCACCAGGGTTGTTGAAAGTACTAAATGAGATAATATACCTAACTTGTTGTTGTTCAGTCATGTCTGACTCTCCAGGATCCCATTTGGGGTTTTCTTGGCAAAGATACTGGAGTGGTTTGCCATTTCTTTCTCCTGCTCATTTTGCAAAGGAGGAAATTGAGGCAAACAGCCTTAAGTGAGTGGACCAGAGTCACAAATCTGGTAAGTATCTGAGACTGAATTTGAACTCAGGTCTTCCCGATTCCAGGCCTGATGCTCTATCCATTGATAATACGTTACTTCATATTTCACAGGACAAAGGACTGAGAACCAAACGGGACCTCAGAGGCCATCTAGACACAAATCCCTCATTTTACAAATATTGTGTATTACATATTACAGAACATATGCACACATATACATATAATATATACATGTTATTTCTATACATATACGTACATATGCATATGTGTATGTGTGTGTGTGTCTCTCTCTCTATATATATATACATGTGTATATATTAATGTTAACTGCCATTATTGCTGTTGTTGTTATAACTATTATTACAAACTAGACTATCGACACCCCAGCTGGAATTAGTAGGGGTACTCACTCTCCCACCCTTTAATACCTTTGTTTCCTTCTTTCTCAGTGCCTGCGTTGTGTACTTTCTCTGAGTAAGGAAGGGGGGAGACTGTGAGCTCCATGAAAGAGCAAAGATAGTTTTATGCCTTTCCTTGTATCCCTAGCCCTTAGCACAATAGTAGGCGCTTAATAAATGCCTGTTGACTATTAGAGATAGTCATGCAGAGGCCAGGTCTCAGCCGGTACTAAGAGACGAAGAGGCTACCGCAGCAGTTTGAACAACATCCCATCCTCAGACTGGGCAGCCAAGAACACCAGCCTCCCTTCCTGCAGCACACACAACCCTCCCCTCACCCTCCCCTCACTCCCCCCCCACCCCCGCAGCCCCCTTTCCTCAAGGGCCAAGAGGGAATCAGGGCTCTCAGTAACTTCTCTCCGGGTCCCACTTCTGGAAATCCCTCTAACTTATTTATATTGTTTCTTGAGCTTCCTGCGCCTGAGTCATAGGGAGCTCTGGGTGGTCTGAGGGAAACCATGAGAGCAGTTTTACAACTAGGGCACCATTAAGGGGGGGAGGTGTGAAAGGGGGTGAGGGCAAGGAGAGAGGGGTGTGGGGAAGAAATGAAGATGAGTTCTAGCTCTACCACTGACAACTTGCAACGTCTTGGACAAGTCATTTCCACACTCACCTCCAGTACCGTCATCTCTGAAATGAGAGGTTTGGATCAAGTTGACTTACGGATCTTTTTGGCCTTTATGTTCCAAACATCTAAGAATCCATGCTTTTCAGTATTGTGCAATGATCAACCATGATTGACTTAGCTCTTCTCAGCAATACAATAATCCAAGACAATTCCAAAAGACTCATGATGGAAAATGTTATCCACATCCCGAGAAAGAGCTATGGAGTCTGAGTGCTGATCCAAGCATACTATTTTCACTTTCCTTCTATTGTGTGTTTTTTTCTTTTACAAACTGTAATTTTTTTTGTGCGAACTGTTTCTTCTTTTACAACATGACTAATATGGAAATAGGCTTTACAAGATTGCACATATATAACCTATATCAAATTGTTTATTATCTCAGGGAGGAGGGAGGGAGAAAATTTGGAACTCAAAATTTTCCAAAATATGAATGTTAAAAATTGTCTTTACATGTAATTGGACAAAACAAAATACTATTAAAAACAGACAAAAACTAAAACAAAAGAAGAGTCTACACTTTTCTAATGGGACTGGTTTCCCCAAGGGTAGAAAATGGAGTTTGTTTCTAAGCAGGTGTGTTTCTAGGCTGTGAGTATATTAAAAGTTCAAATCACTGACTCACATACAAAGACAATTAGAGTTGGATATGATCTAAGGAGAGAGAGGGGCACAGTAGAAAGACTGTTGAACAGGACTTGAGTTCAAATTCCCACTCTGCTCCTTAATACCCAAATGATATTAGGCAAATCATTTAGCCACATAGACCTCAGTTTCCTCATTTGCAAAACAAAGGGGATAGTATTAATGACTTCTAAGTTCCCTTCCAATTTTAAAGCTATGGACTTTCTCTATGTTCAGACTATGGTAAGAGCTGACCCAGTTCTAGATTTCTACTGGGTTTGCTGACAACACAATATGTCAAAAACCTCAGAGGAACCACCAAAAGGAATTTTTAGGGGACCAAAAAAACCTGATACATGAACTCAACAAGAGCTTTTAAAGATGGTTTGTAGGGGCAGCTAGGTGGCACAGTAGACAGAGCACTGGCCCTGGAACCTGAGTTCAGATCTGGTCTTAAAAGATACTTACTAGTGGGTGAGTCATTTAACCCTAACTTCTCTACTCCCACTCCCAATTCCCCCAAAAGAGAGATGGTTTGTCAACATCTAGAAAGGAAAATAGCCAGCACAAAGAACTAGCTAGCATGGCTTTGTCAAGAACACAACACAAATTTGTTGGGTGGGGGCAGTATAGGTGGTGGGGGGAGGAGGTTGTGATACTGAAGGGGGGAAAAAAAGAGAAGAAAGGAAAGCGAAGAACATCAATGAAACATTTAAAATCTACACTAAGGAGACCAGAGGGAGTTTCATAGCCGGGCAGTACAGGGCAATGGAGGTATTACCATATTGAATTGAATGTATATATGGATAAGCTATATGAAGCAGATTCAAAGTTTCATGTAGAGTTCTCATTTTCTGATCCTACGTGTATGGAATTGTTCATATCTGTTGATGATTTCTGGCACTCTATTTTTTTTAAGAAAGATTAAAAAGAAAAAAAAAGTAGAAATAGCAGTGGATTTTAGAACTTCAAAAGAGATTAAGCCATTTCCTTTTTTGACAAGGTTACTAGACTTGCAGATCATGGTAACATATAGCCACTGAATACCTGAATTTCAGTAAAGCGTTTGACAGTCTTTATTGCTAAACTTTCAGAGACGAAGAAAGGAATTGTTTCCCTTTTTGGTCCTTGTACCCAGCACAGTGCCTGGAACAGAGTAAGTGCTTAACGAATCCTGGGTTGATTGATAGGTGATAGAACAGCCAGCTGTATTTGGAACTGGCTGAACGACTAGGCTCAAAAGAGAAGTCACTGTTGTTCAGTCTTTTCCAGTTATGTCTGACTCTTCATGACTCCCTCTGGGGTTTTCTTGGCAAAGATACTGGAGTGGTTTGCCATTTTCTTCTCCAGCTCCTTTTGCAGATGAGGAACTGAGGCAAACATGGTTAAGAGACTCGCCCAGGATCACACAGCTAATATCTGAGGTCACATTTGAACTCAGGTCTTCCTTAGTCCAGGCCTGGCGCTCTATCCTCTGTACCACTTACTTGCCTAAAGAGTAGTCATTAAAGGATAAAGATCAACTTTGAAGGATATCTTTAGTGGCATGCCCCAGGGATCTGTTCATCAGCTGATTCTATTACATATTTTTATCAATGAACTGGATGAAGGCATAAAATGTGTAAATGTCACAAAACTAACACATTAAATAACAATCAGGATTCAAAAAGATCTTGATGGCCTAGATATTAGGCAAACTGTGAACAAACTATGGCTCACAAGCCAAATCTGGCCCACCACTTATTTTTGTATAGCTCAGTGAGCTAAGAATGATTTCATGTTTTAAAATAAAGCTTTATTATATTTTAAAATGTAAAAATCATCCTTAGCCCATAGGCCATAGTTCGCCCATGCCTGGCCCTAGACCAATAGCCACAATATAATTAAAAATGAAATTTAATGGTGATAGATGTAAAGTGCCACAGTTGGGTTCAAAAAATCAAGTGTATGGGATAGGGGACATATGGCTAACTAAGGGTTCATATGAAAAATAACTGAAGATTTTAGCAAACTACAAGTTCAATATGAATCAACTGTGTGGTATGGCTACAAAAAAAAAAGATAATGTCATCTTGGGCTATATTAAGGGAAGCACAGTCTGGGACAAGGGGTGTGACTGTCCTCTTATGTAGCCAGACCACATCTAAAGTACAAGCACATGAGAGCGTTAGTTTCTGGTCACCTCGTTTTAGGAAGAGCACTGACAAACTGGAGTGTCCAGAAGAGAGCAGTCTGGATGATGGGCAGCTCGAAGTTCAGCTGAAGATATTTAGTCTGAAAAGACTTAAGGGAAAAATGATAGCTGTCAAGTATGACATGTTCTCTCTGACCACAAACAGCAGAGCCATTGGTTAGAAGTTGGAGAGATTTTGGGTTGATATAGGCAGAAATCTTCCTAATAATTAGCATGTCTTTAAGTGGGATGGATTGTCTTGGAAAGGCTATTAGCTCAATAGCACCACCACCAGTAGAGGTCTTCCATTAAAATCGAAATGTTGACTTGTCAGCTGCGAAGAGGGGATTCTTGTTCAGGGTTGAAGGACCTCTGAGCTCCCTCCTAATTCTGAAATCCTGTGACTTTTGTGATCAAGACAGTATAACTCAATCTCTAGAGCAGGAAGGGACGATAGAAATCAATCATTCCAATCCCTCCATTTTACCAACGAGGAAATGGACCAGAGAGATCTGTAGCCTATACATAGTTTTAGTGGAGGAACTGGAAAGATACACAGTCTGTTGATACCAGTATCTCCAATATCTCTGCTGGTCTTTCACACAGAAGATTCTTTGAAAAGGAAAGGCATTTTATCCAGGAGGGGCCTATATCATCCAAGAGTGAGTACTTAGGACAAGGACAATTTTCCAGTTCAAGAAAACAATTACCCAAATTCACAAAACTCTTTTGTTTTACGTATATATATATATATATATATATATATATATACACACACACACACACACACACACACATATATACACACACATATGCACATATACATACACAGTACACACATATACATATATGCCTATATACCTCATATATATGCATATACATGTGTGTACATGTATATATGTATGTACGTTTACATGTATATATACATGTAAAAAACAGCTAACACATATAGCGCCTACTATGTTCCAGGCACTGGGCTAAGCACCTTACAAGTATTATCTCATTTGATCCTCACAACAACCCTGGCAGGTAGGTGCTATTATTATCCCCCTTTTACTGATGAGGAGACTAAGGCAAACAGAGGCTAAGTGACTTGCCCAGGGGTCATGCAGCTAGTGTCTGAGAGCAGATTTGAATTCAGGTGTTCAGATTACAGGCAGTATTCTATCCACTGAGCCATGTAATACATATACACCGCCATATACATACATGTATATATACATACATGTATATGTACACCATACATATATATGTAAATGTATGCTCTATGTACAATATATTTGATTTCCCCCACCCTCTTGTTTATCCATTCTTTCTTTCCTTCCTCGATAAAGGATGAATTTGGATTTCCAAAGCTTGTTTCCAAAGCTTGGGACATTAAAAACTGAAAAAAGTAGCAAATTTGAGTGGGAAGGGTATACACCTTCAGCAGACTGAGGCAACAACAAAAATCTAGATCCATTCTTCCAACTCTTAAGATTCTTTGTGGTCTTCTAAGCCATCCTTCCAACTGCCGCAGGAATCCTCTTGACGTCATCACCAGGGGATGGTCAACCAGACTCTGCTTTAATAGGGACAGGGCTTGGAACTGTGATTTTATTTGGTACAGGGAACTCCCAGGTGAGGAAACTCCCTCTACCAATGCAGATCAGCACCTTCTCCACAACTTAAGAGTCCTAAGTCTTTGCTTTAATATTTCCAGTAATGATGAGCTGGTGAAGGAAATGGCAAACCACTCCAGTATCTGTTCCAAGAAAACCCCAAATGAGGTCACCGAGAGTCAGACACTCCTGCAAAATAACTGAACAAAAAATGACATGTTTGCTACTTCCTGACACAGACTATGTAGTCACTGCTAAAAAGCTAATTTTTACAAAAATCTTTCCTTTTGAGCTATGATCTGCCTTCTTTTAGTTCCAAACAAGATTCTTGTTCAGTCATTTTTCAGTCATGTCCAACTCTTTGTAAAGCCATTTAGAGTTTTCTTGGCTGATCCTGGAGTAGGTTGCCGTTTCCTTCTCCAGCTCATTTGACAGATGGGGAAAGTAAGGCAAACAGGGTGAAGCATCACACCGAGTCACACAGCTAGTAAGTGCCTGAGACCAGATTGAACTCAGGAAGATGAGTGTTCCTGACTCCAGACCTGGTGCTCTATCCACTGAGCCACCTAGCTACCCCCAAACATTTGCTGCTGTCTTCCAATTCAAGTTGCAAATCCCAAACCTACTACTTCCCCCTCTTGCCTTCATTTTTACAGCTGCCTTCCTTGGAAGCAAAGACAAGACTGGGTGCCAGGCATGTGGGTTTGATCCCAATTCCAAAACACTACCCAGAGGAAGTTGTGGTGTCCTCAGAAAGCAAGTTAGGTATGGCTGGTGCGGCCATTGTCTAAGGCCTCCCCTCGTTTGGCCAAAGCTCTGGTTGACTAAACATGAACCAGACATCATGATGATATTCATGCACATCTCGATTTGTTTTTTCTAAGGCATGTTGAGGAGCCCAAGAGTCCACGTGAACAGAATCTAGGGATAAATCCTCTAGGAATATAGCTGGACCCTGTTCCTTACATTGCATTTGCAAGAAATGAAAAGCAACAGTTGGCATGACTGGTAGATTGGACGAGATCATCGGCAAACTCTTTTCCATTGTCACATCCCAGGTTTTATAGCATCTTACTTGAGCTCGGCAACTACAATCTTATCTTAGTGCCAGTGTGGGTCACCAAATTTATATGTGCCTTATCATTCCAGCTAAGCTGGGTCATCTAGGGTTTGTCACTTGCCTGTTATTCTTTGGGGCCTATATTTTCTGCTATTTGGGAAAGTAAAAGAAAGGAGATGTAGAGAACGGAGCTCAGAGAGAACCTGGAACCAGCACCCTCAACATGCCTCCAGTGCCCACAGCAGCTTTTCACTCCCATGACCAACTCATGTCACTCCACGTTCTGACCTTGTTTTGTGTCCTAGAAGTTCTGAGAGATAATGGGGCAAGGGAGGCGTGACTTAGTGTCCACTCACTTCATAACCAGGGAAACTCAGGCACGGGCTACCTTGGCTCCCAGACTAGCACACTATTCTGCTAATGACAATGTTGCCTAATGGGAAAATACAGGCAACTAACTCCAGTCACAACTACTCTGTCTTAGACCTTATCCAGAGAAGTTTACTTTCCTGTCGTTTGGGCGAGTTAGGATATTCCTCCCTAAACCATCCCCATTATATCCTTTCTAAAGGAGCCATAGGTGATACAGAGAGGAGCCGATGTACTCTGGTATCCAAGAAATTACAATGGATGAAAAGCAGCTGCAGTCTGATCTGAGGGTTGGCCTTTGGGCTTATCCTGTAGGTGTCAAAAATAATCCAGGGGAAGCCAGGTGCACTCAACAGCTGTCCATACATTAAGTTAATGTTACGTATCAGTTCATTCTATACTCCCAAGAGCCATTTGGGAGATGAAAGGAAAAGTTGGAACACAAAATGAGACCATTTAACTATGATTAGTTTTATGTATCTTGAATTCCATGTTTTACGTAAATTTTACGAACATTTATGTATTCAATGGATGAACAGCTTTCTGAGGACAGATGCCATGTTTTCTTCTCTACCCCACATCCTCACTATGGAGGAAACTCAAGAGTCTGCTTTGCTCTGGCCTGAAATTTAGGTTCTACTCCTCTCCTCAGAAAAGTGAACTAGGTAGACAAAGTGCTGGGTCTGGAGTCAGTAAGACCTGAGTTCAAATTTGGCTTTATTCACTAGCTGTGTGACCCTGGGCAAGTCACTGAATCTCTGTCTGAATCAGTTTTCTCAACTGTGAAATGGGGATAATAATAGCACCTACCTTCCAGGGCTGTTTTAAGAATCGAATGAGAGCCTTTTTAATTGCTTTACAAATCTTAAAAAGCATATAAATGCTAGCTTATATCATCATCATCATCATCTTCATCATCATTTTATCCCACTATTAAAAAAAATGAGCTGAAGTTTTCAAATTCAGCTTTAGGGTTTTCACTGAACTGATCAGAACCCTACTGATATCATAAAACATTTTATCCTAGGATTTAGAGTTGATGGGAAGCCTCAGAAATTATCTAGTACAAATTCCTTATTTTACAGAAGAGGAAAAAGAGGCCCGTAGAGATTATATGACTTGTTTAAGGTTATGCAGCTAATAAGTATTAGAACTAGAATTTTCGTCCATGGGTCATCCCCCTTTAAATTCAGTGCTCTCTCCATAACATCCCATTACCTCTCAATTTTTGTCTTTCCTTCTTAAGAAAAAAAAAAAGACTGTAGAGAAAATTCATAATGCGAATACTTTATTATCAATGAGTGACTGGTATTAGCTTTTTGTCTGGGTATTAATAATATTTCAAAAACCATACACCAAACCCAGGTTTTTTACCTAGTTCTGCTGTATCATTTTTTTTAAAAAATCTGTATTGAAAGAATTATATATAAGCCAAAGTGCGTTTTCATTTCTTTGTCCATATACACATTGCACCATACATAAATAATTACATTGTAAAATGACTCCATCATTACAAGTATAATATATATTTCCATATAATATATAAAACTTTATATTAAATCTAGGTAGATGATATTTGGGGTAGTCTGTGGGATTTTTGTCTTTTTTCTGTCTCCCTCCCAGGGGCTCTTCCTTCTCTTAGCTTTTCCTACTGGAGGCCAATTGTTATCTGTTGTTGCTGAGTAAAATCTCAAGCCAACAAGGGCAAGAGGTGATGAACTGTCTGGAGTAGCAGGGCCCCCAGCCCTTGGCAAAACTGATCCGCACGCTGTTGGGATCGTAGGGACCGTCGGCGTAATCCAGTTCTGTGGCGTGCTGCTGTAGGAGGCAAGACTTCTCAAAATCAAACACTTTGATGGAGTACCCCGGCATCACCTTGCGCACGATGAGAGTCCGACAGCTGGGAATGTCCAGTGTTGGGGAGTTGACAAAGATGGGGTGCTCGCCCCGGTTATATGCCCACACACCATCAGGCTCCTTGCTCAGGAAGATTCCATAGCCAATCTTGTTCCGGGTCCTCCTGACGGTCTCACTCCTGTGCTCGAGGTTGAGCTGTCCAAGGCAGAAGCCATTTCCTTGAGGTAGGTCATAGAAGATGCTGACGGACTGTTCATACACCGTATAGAGGCGGCCCACTCGGGTCCTATGCTCCCAGTAAGCAACATTACACCAGTGGCTCTGCTTCATGGTGTCAGGAGACATGCTGGCATCTGTGAGGACCAAAAAATAAATAAAGTCACTCATGCACTGGAAATATTAAAGGGAAATCAACCCAAGTCTTTTTTTGTGTGTCCATTATGTGGTCTCCCCACCACCTATACACATGACCCCAGGAATACAAGGAAATCTAAGACAGCACATGCTCCATTGAGTACAGTCAAGTACAAGAGTTCTAGGCTAACGAGAGTTGGTTCTTGGTTATAAGGACTACTGCTCCAATCTAAATTTAGAGGCTTCTTTTCACAATCTCTGTGCTCCTTCTAAAGGACTAATATTAAAGGTAAGAAGGTTCATCTGGACCAGGGGTGGGGAACCTGTGGCTTGAGGCCACATGTAGCCACCGAGGTCCTCGGATGCGGCCTTTCGACTGACTCCAAGTCTTACAGAACAAATTCTTTTATTAAGGGGATTTGTTCTGTGAAGTTTGGATTCCGTCAAAGGGCTGCACTTGAGGACCTAGAGGGCCACATGTGGCCTTGAGATTGCAGGTCCCCCAACCCTGATCTGGACAACTGAGGGTGGTCCATGACGCTGCTGCTGACATGGACAGTAGTGCCCCATCTTCAGGGATATCCAGCAGTGAAGGGGTCACAGTCTGCTTTCCAAGGGGCTAGTAAGGACTAGTCTACCTGAGGTTTATACTATCATGTCCTGTCTCTGGGTCTCAGTTTCCTCATTGGAAAAATGAAGGCATTGGACCAGTCTCTAAGGTCCCTTCCAACATAAAGAATTTTTTTCTATATACCTACTATCTAATGGATGACACCAACTTAATGGTGACTATTCTCCAAAAAGGCAACTACCCTTCCCAGCCTGACTCTTTAAGACACAACTCAAGGCAGGCAGGCAGTCTCAGTCTCTCTTTCCCTCTGACTAGGGAGAGCTCTCTATCCATTATGTTACACAGACTCATTATTTTGTATGTAGTTTGCATTTACTAAACGTGGTGAAGATGCTTCATGCCCTCCCAGTAGAATGGAAACTCATCGAGGGCAGGAATTATTTAATTGTTGCCTTTGTACCCCCAGTGCTTTATATAAGTGCTTGACAATAATGTCTGTTGAATTGAATTGAAATAAACTGACTCTTAGGGAAAAGTAAAATCCATTTCCCCAAACAGGTCAGGAACTTGGCCATATTATTAGCTAACCGAGGCATTCCTTGATTCTGACAACTGGGGAAAGCTATTCATCATCCTTCACAAGTCCTAGCTAAAGTAAGGGATTACTTAATCCCCTTTCCAAAAGGTCTGATGTCCTTCCTCATCACAGTCATGAGAATGCAGGTTAGTTAACAGGGGGCAGCCCCATATCTTTGAAGGAGGCAGAAGTGTAAGTGAAAAGAGTGTCCCTGCTCTCCAGGAGACACAGAAGAATCAGCTTCCAAAATACAGTTTAGCTGACTATGTACTAAAGTGTAATTTTAACACCAAACTGGAAAAGGATATTGTTAAAATAAATGGATGAAACTATAAATGTGTCACCCTAAAAAGTGACCTAGGAAGCTCAAGCAGATCTTCTCCTTTCCTGACGGACATTCAACGAACAGCTCTTTAAATATAACATTCATTCACTTGGTAAGTATAATCTGCCCAAATCTTTCACAGAGCACTGTGCATTAATAGACAAGGTAAAGTATACCTGTCTTAAGGAGCTTTCACCCTAACTAGTTAAAATAAACAAAAAATAACAGATAATATAAAACAGTACAATGCTTATTTTTGTGATAGACTATGAATGCTATAATAGTTTCAGAGGGGAAGAAACATAAGTTAGTTTAGGATGGTATGTCCATGGAAGGCATCATCATGGATGAAGTGAGAATTGATGGTGTAAAGCATTACCTAAGTGCTAAAAGGGGCAGAAAAAAGTATTTTTGTGTAAAAGAAAAGTTTATCAACTAGTAAAGGATTTGAAACACTGCCTGTGTCATAGCCGAACATTTTGATGCCTGAATGGAATAAGAACAGAACTCTGGTTTCATAAAAACTGTTTTTAAGACACACACACACACACACACACACACACAAATATATGTATGCATGTATATGTGTATGTAAGAAGAAACAGGGTTTTCAGATGGAATCTGAGCAGTTTTGGACAGAAAATGAACAGAAAATGAATGTGATAGCTATACACAGACACTGACATAGCTATATATGTATGTATGTATACATACACACACACATATATAAACATACTATACACACATAGACAGATCACAGAATAATATATTAAGAATATAGGGAGAAGCCTCATTTCTAGGTGAACAGTTTGATGGTTTAAAGGAACAGAGAAAGACCTTTTATTTGTTGAAAACTGGAAAAAAAAGTTAGTATAAGGAAATGGTTTCAATGATGCAAAATAAAATGTTGGATCATGTGGAGAACCTAAGAGCTTCACAGAACTATGGTCATTCATCTCATCTGCACATAATTATTTTACATCTTAAGGGGGTAAAACTTTTGAAGATAAGATATTATATAATCGATGGTTGAAGGATGGTTTTTAACAGTTCTGTTGAATTTGCTGAGAAAATTTGGTGAGTTGTTTTGTTACCATTTAAGTGAAAGGTAAGTCACTGAATGCCAGAAGACTGATTTATGCCAATGAAAAATTTAGAAGACAGAAGGCTAAGAAGCTAGAGTTTAGAGATTGAAGAACCTGGCTGCAGAAGCAGATTCAACAGGTGGTGAAAAGCTACTGTCTGAAGAGACCAGAAGCAGAAGTTAGGTGAGAAAAGGATTCAACTACGTGATTACTGATTAGTTGGAAAGACACCACCTCACTGAACAAGGGCTTCAGTTTCAGATATTGTTTTTCAGCATCCACAGCAGCCTAGGGGTCTGAAGTCTCTCAGATGTACCTGTTGCCTGTTTGCTGCTCCTTCCACATACATACATACGTACATGCATACACATACATCTAATGGGAAGAGAGGAAAAGTCAGTTTTTGTAACTGCTGTATGAGAAGAGTTTCTGAGATTTAAATGGATGTTCCAGTATCCTGATAAGCAAAGAGTGGGCTAAGCTTGTTTGCCTTGCTCTGGCCAATCTGAACTATTCTGCTGCAATCTGATTGGACAAGACCACATCCTGGTTAAGTGAATAGCTGGTGACAGTTGGGCTATATTGGCCAGAGACAGCCTGCCTACCAGATAAGCTTTGCAGTTTTCTGGCTTCAAAGGAACTGTCACCCAAATTAAGAGGTTAATACTTTCTAAAGACCCTTTTAAAAAAGATTGTAAATTAAAGAAAGTTTGCAAATGCCGAAGAGAAGAAGGAAGGGGAGGAGAGGAGAGGAAAGGAAAGGGAAAGGAAATTTACCTAGCTGGAGAACAGGGAGGACCAGAAGACAAGCAGGACACAAAGGAAACAGCTTTGTATGTCTATGTTCCTAAATGTACATATGATATCAAAACCTAAAGTCTAGAGTTGTGAGTTATAGTGAGACCACAGACGTTCCTTCCTTAGCTTGTCTCCCCCCCAGATACTGAATACATTGGTAAGAGAGTGTGACCCAGTTGGATTTATAGGTGGACTGTGATTATTCGTGCACTTGCTTTAATATAAAGACCTATAATGTTCTTATTTCTTGATTATGCTTAAAATTTCAAAGTACCATTATTGTGAATTGCTGGTTTGTGTGTAAATGGAAACACATCAGAAGGGACTCAAAAGCTAAAGTCATGAGTTTGTCTGAGTGTATACGTAAGGGTATATTCTCTCTTAATAGGCTTTAGCCCTAGAACCCTAAAGAGAATTTGAGTGTGACAACATGGTATTTTTCTGGGAACTTGGGCCAGCCAGTATAAGAGCAGGTTGGATTAAGTGCACTAACCCAAATAGCAAGCAGGTGCCTCAACACCCATGTGAAGAGTCTGAGCTGGCACAGTGGATATAGACACCTTTTTCCTGGTGTTGTATGTGCCTCTAGGAATGAAGAGAATTTGAATACGGAAAGGTTCAGGGGAAGACATTCCCAATACACACACTCTAAGGCACAGGATGATGAAAAGCTGCCTTCAGGAGAACTTCTTTGCTTTGGGTGCCCTCTGAAGCCAGGGCACAGCTCAAACAAGCACAGGTGCATTCAGGTTTGCTGCTTTTTGCCAAAACACTCAAGACCATTATCTTCATGTGGAATGAGCGCTCTAGGTGAAGAGAACCTGGCAGAGCAGCTGGGGGTAGGGTGGAGAATTTGGTGCGGCCAACAACAGAAGGGAAGAGATTTAATGAATGCTGCAAAATAAAAATCCACTCCTTAAATCACTCGGTTCCTCTGGTCCATATGCTGCCCACCAGCTTTCAAGTCCATGCCTGGCTAGGGATTGATTACACTTCTAATGTCAACTCTAATCATTCTCCGAATAAAGGCGGGTAAGCTTAGTTCAAACAGTCTTTATTGCCTGTCATAAATGATACATGTGAAATTCAAACACATTCAAATTTAAATTTCAGGGAAGAGCAGGGACCTATGCTCAGTCAATATTTTCGTATACTGACCTCTTGTAAGCAAAGGATTGGGTCTTAAGCTAACAAAATCACTATCCTTCACAAAAGAAATACAAACAAGGTATTTCTTAATGAAAGTGCTAATTGTCCTTCCCTAGCTTGAAAACAGAAAGTTAGGCCAAGTTCAGAATGCCAATGACTAATCTCCTTGCTGGATGACCCTAAAAAACTCTCCAACCCTAGCCATCATCAAAAAGAATGTATTATTTGTGCACATTGTTGTACAAAAGAGGAATATACCAGCAGAGGTCCTGACTGCTAAGGAGTTACATTTTAATGTGGATCCCCCACCTCTCAAGCCCAAAGCTCAGATGAAAAGAGATTTTTGCTCCATTTTGGCTGAAATGACCTCTATTCAGACAGTATGAGTTGCAAGTTCTTTCCCAAGGATGTAAAGAAACCCTGCGGGAGAGGGGGAATGACTGAGCCAACATTTAAACCCCCCCAAAGTGGTTTGGGGTATGGGAGAACAGGAAGTAATCACCTTCTAACCTTCCTTCCTCTTTCTGCCCTCCTACTCCCAGTCAGGAGGCTTTCCTGCCAAGGGACTCGTTCCCGAGTCACACAGTCTGGTTTTCTGATCCCTAACCCCAAATACATACACAAACAAACACGTGTATCAGTCCTCTTTTGGGGAGAGAGGAAAGGAGAAGGAAATAAGTGTTTATATGGTACCTCCTATGTGCCAGGCACTGTGTTTAAACATTTTTACAAATATTATCTCATTTAAACCTCATGATAATCCTGGGAGGTATGTGCTATTATTATCCCCATTTTACAGACAAGGAACCTGAGGCAAACAGAAGTTAAGTGACTTGCCCAGGGTCATACAAACAGTAAGTGTCTGAAGTTGGATTTGAACTCAGGTCTTCCTGGCTCCAGGGAGCTATCCACTGTGCCACTAGCTGCCTGCTCAACAGAACATATACAAGCAGAGGTGATTTTCTGCTCTGAGTCTCTTGACACATAATGGAATTATTTGTTGACAAAAATCACAAAATCAGCTTGTACAGGTGCCCTTGATTAAATGACCAACACAATTAAATGAACAACCAAAAACCTAACTGGGAAAAGGCTCCCAGTGACTTCTTTCATTATCCAACGAGGGGGACTGCTCCTCTTTTTCTCCTCCGTAGGGCCCAACCCTGCCTTTCCCCTCCTCCGCACAAAATACGCCTGACATTCTTGTTCTGGCCAGGCGTCCCAGAGTTACAAAGACTCCACAAGGAAGCTTGGCATCCGAGTAAAGCTTGTGCTCGGCCTGGCATTAAGGTCCCTGACAACAGATCACCAGACTCTGTCCTGTTGACCTCCATGCCTTCATGCCATCAAGTCTGATTAACTCACCCACCGGGTGATGCCATTATTTTGCTTCAGAGATTCTATTGCCAGATTTAAACCTCCGGTTGACAGCTCCCCAAGGGCTTTTCTTTCTCAAATGGCGCTGGAGGGGAAAGAGGCCCCCCTCCTTCTTCTCCTCCTCCATTATAGAAGTACTGAATCGAGCTACACTGGGGGAGTGTTTAAAAAGAGCTCGTACAGTTGCAGCTCCTGTTAAAAGTTGGGGTAATTAAACTGTGAGAATACTATTCCAAAACCCAGTGTGTGGGCAGCTGGGGAACACCCCAACCTCAAGCCCCAGACTCTGGAAGACCGTGGCTATTGTTTCCAGTCAGGACCAACCACATGGCACCCACACTAGAAACCTTACCAAGCTGGGTAAGCGTCCCTCCTCCCTTCACATTCATCGACTTGGGGCTTGGAGGGAGGGTGGAAGGACACCTCTACGATCAACACAGTCAAGGATCCCCATGCCATACCGAGCCACCTATGGTTTGGTCTCTAGTCCAAAAGCAAGTATTGTGGTAGGAGCTTGAGGTGCACAAAAAAATAAGAGACTAGAGGGCAGGAAAGCAGTCTCTCCATAGTCACACAGGAACTTAGAAATCCAGGTAGAAAGGGAGGTGATGGTAACAGCTGATATTTTAACGCTTTTGTAAGGATATAAAAATAAGAGATATCAATATAGAATATTTAAAAAAAGATTTCTCCCTCAAAAAAAAAAAAGCTTTACAGATGATCTTAGTTGAGCCTCGCTCACAACAACCCTATAAAGCTAGTCCTGCAGGTACATATATTCTCATTTTACAGATAAGTAAACTGAAGCATATAAAGGTTAAAGTGACTAGCCCACGGTCACACACAGCTGGCAGTGGCAAGCGGAAAGTGCCAGATGAGTGGCACAAGCAGTGAAAGATGGTCAGAAGGCTCCTTTGGACCGTGTGGATATGGTGTGAAAGAAGACTTTATGGATCACAGATTCACAGTTCTACATCTGGAAGGGGCCTAAGAGGCCATCTAATCCAATCCCCTCACTTTACAGATGAGTAATGAAGGCCCAGAGAGATCACTCGACTGGTAACACAGGCAGGATCTGAACTCGCGTCTGGACATCCAAGACTTCAGCCCAGGTTTTCTGACTTCCCACTCAGTACCCTTTCTCCTTAAGGACACTACCTCTTTTGAGCTGGATGAAAGGAGGCAGCATGGTAGGGTGGAAAGGGTCTAGAGGTGGGGTCAAGGGATCTAGCTCCATGATTCCATCATTCCAGATCTAATCAAGTAAAGAAGCATCTATTAAGCCCTCCCTATCACAATAGGCCAGGTACTGTGCTAAGTGCTGGGATACATATACAAGGAAAAAGCAAGGTAGTCCCTAACCTCAAGGAGCTTATATTCTAACAGAGAAAGCAACATATAAAAGGAAGAGGGGATGGGAGGACAGAAGGTACTGAAGCTGGGGCATAGTGAAGAAAGAAGTCTGAAGGGTCAGGAATAGAACCTGAGGAAGAATGGGAGGGAGCACAAGATGGCTAGCTGGGCCCTTCCTTAAAATGGAAACTCTAGAAGGAATAGACCAATCATAGATCCGAAGTCAGAAGGGACCACAGAGGCCTGAAATTCCGGCCCCATCCTTTTATAGATGAAGAAGCCAAGGGCCGAGGAGGCTGCTCATGGTTACCACTAATGACCCCTTTCCAAATGTAATATCCCTTCCAGGGGGGGTTTATGACAGATCTTCCTGACTCCAAGTTCACTGTCCTATCCACTCCACTGTGTACTTCTCTGATGCTATAACCACTAGTCTCATTTCCACCCCAAATGCCATGATTCTGAAGCCATAATAGCCTTTTATCAGTATCTCCCCAAGGGCAGCTAGGTGGTACAGTAGACGGAGCACTAGACCTGAAATCATGAAGACTCATTTTCATGAGTTCAAATCTCAGACGCTTACTAGCTGTGTGAAGCTGGGCAAGTCACTTCACTCTGTTTGCCTCAGTTTCCTCATCTGTAAAATGATCTGGAGAAGGAAATGGCAAACCACTCTAGTGTCCTAGCCAAGAAAACCCCAAATTGAGTCACAAAGAGCTGGACAGGACTGAACAACAAGAAGATAAGAAATGGAGATCGTGAACTGGTCTTGAAGATTTTGAGGGGGCTGCCCTGTTTCTCATTTGCACTGCTTCCTTTGATGGCAGCAGGGCCTGGAGGATGGATGCCTATTGGAGACATAAAGGCAGCATGACTAGCTGGTTCTAACCCCTTCATCCTGAAGTCCTACACAGGAGGTGGTGCCATTTGCTTCAGGAGAAGAGGCCTTGGAGGGAGCATGCCTGTGAGGCAGGGGTCTAGCAATGAAACACTGGACTTTACAGGCATCATAATCTTGAAGCTTCCTAGAGAGGCCCAAAGAGAAACGTGGTGACTTACCCAAGGTCACTTAGCTTAATAGTAACAGTGGCAAGCCCGGGACCCATGAAGTGTGTGCTTTTTGTCTATAGATGCTGAGAAAGGGCTGACTGCCAAAGATCTTTGTCCCCAAGTGGCTGCCCGGCTGCCTTTCTCTTGGGACCAGCCATCTCCGACAGCCATCAACCTAATTAAGAACTAGCTACTTAACAGCAAATAAATCCTGCAGAGTCAGACCTGAGTGAGCAACAACAAAGGTGACCACATTGTGACCGAAAACTCCCAGTCACCAGCCACTGACCACAGCCTGGCCCTGCTTCCTTATCTAGTTCTGAATCCTGGATCTAGTCTCCTAGCATCCAGATTTCTCTATTTTTATTAAGAGAACTGCCATCTGGCCAGACCTTGAGATTTCCAATGTCGGAAGTCATTCTAAACTCCTCACTATCCCTCATCCCACCCTCCCATATCCAAGCAGTTACCAAGTCTTAGGGATTCGATCCCCAAATATCTCTAGAAGCACTTGGCCACCCTAGTTCAGGCCCTGATTATCTCTCACCTGATCTAGTAAGTTCACGGTCTCCATCCCTCAGGCCTATCCCTTTACAATGGATTGGTATCCATTATCCTTACAGTAGCCAAAGTTCCACGCACAGAATAGACCTGACTATGTCTCTCCCCTGCTCTAAAGCTCGGAAGGCTCACTATGGATGGCCTCCAGGATAAAATAGAAACTCCTCCTGTGTCTGGCATTTAAAGCCCTCCCAATCCAACTCCAATCTACTTTTCCAGCTTATTACACATGATTCCCTCTCACAGACTCTATGTCCCGGACAAACTGGCCTTCTCTACTTATTGTTCTTAGGACTGGACATTTCGCCTCCTTTTCTATGCCTCTTACTCGGGCTGTCATCCATGCCTAAGATGTTCTCACCTTCATCTCTTAGAATCCCGACCTTCCTTCGAAATTGAGTTCAAATGCCACCTCTTACATGTGGTTTTCTTCAATACTTCCAGCTGCTGTCTCCTCTACTCCAACCCAAATTACCTTATATTTACTATGTATAGGTTTTGTATGAATTTATGTACGTTTGTTGTTGGTACATGGTGCTTTAGTCATGTCCAACTCTTCCTGACTCCATTTGGAGTTTTCCTTGCAAAGATTCTACAGCGGTTTGTCATTTCCTTCTGCAGCTCATTTTATAGATGAAGAAACTGAGGCAAACAGAGTTAAGTGATTTGCCCAGGTTCACACAGCTAGTAGGTGTCTGGGGCCAGATCTGAACTCAGAGAGATGAGTTTTCCTGACTCCAGACCTGGTACTCTATCCACTGAGCCACCTAGCTGCCCCTCGCACATAATAATAAATGTTTTTTGATTGCCTGCCTGACCACCATAAATCAGGAAGGGACCTCAGCTATAGTCATGCCCAACTCCTCTATTTTACAGATGGGAAATAAAACTGAGAATGCAACAAGCAAAGTGACTTTTCTAAGGTCACGGAGAGACAATGAGCAGAGTCAAGCCATTTGACTTCACATGCATGCTCTTTTCGCATTAGACCAGGCTGGCTCTTTTTTCTTCTCCTCATGGAAGCAGTGTCCACTGAAGAATGCTGACTTTTGAGGCCAGAAACGAAGATTCTATCTTCCCACAACTCAACTGATTTTAAAGGAAGAAAACCTTCTTCACCATTGTTAGGAAGATGTCTGGAGAGAGACCAAGGGAATAGCTATAAGGGAAACACCATATGGCTTATCTGCTATTTGGGAAAGGATTAGAGCAGAGATGAGGGGTGGGAAAGGCAATAAAAGAACGGCTGCATTGGATTTGGGCAATACTAGAGTTCTTTATGGCAGTGCCATGACAGGCAGGACACAGACACAACTATGGAGGCAGACTGACACCAGACAGAGGTAGAATAGAATCTTGGACAGCCATCAAGCTCTGTATTCCCATTTTTTCATTCTTCATTATCCAGTGCCCTAGAACCCAATGGCAATAGAGAAATCTTTGACGGGTACAATGAGGAGAATCAGAGGTGTGTGGGTTCAAATCCTGCTTCAGATGCCCATGACCCTAGGCAAGTGACTCCTTGGCTCTCAGTTTCCTCATCTGGACAATGAGTGCGGTAGATTAGACATATTACTTCTGATGCCCCATTGAGCTCCAGATGTATGGTCCTGTGACCGACCCTGATTTGCCTCATCCTCCACGACTACAATCAGAACCATATGACTAAGAAAATCTACGAAAATGCCAAGGGGCCCTTTCATTTTGCAGCTGAAGAAACCAAAGCCCAAAGTAGGGAATGACAGTCATAATGTATGGGACAGAGCACAAATCTTCCCACTCTTAGGTCCAGGGTTTTATTAAGATACCTCTCCCTGCCTCTCAAGTTGGTGATGGCTGAAGGCCCTTACTCCGGGTTAGAATTCAAAGAAACTGGTGACATTTTGAACTTCAAGGAGAGGAGGGGAAGTAAAGCCCTTCCTGCTACTAAGCAGGCAGCCCCTCGTCCAAAAAGGGCCATGTGGAGTGCCTGGGATCCAGAAGAGGAATGACTTCTTGAAGACATCTTACATTCCTTCCAGGAGAGGGCAGTCAGGCAAAGGCACCAGGACCCCCTCTTTCCCTTACCAAGCAACCAGTCTGGCATGGCTAGAGACCAAGGAGAAAGAAACTCAGCCTGAACAATGGGACTGCATGCCCAGGAACAATCCCATTTCTAATTGTTGGAATTCTTTCCTCTCTGGGTACTCTCCATCTTCTGAGACCAGAAAAAAGTGGCTGAGAACATACAATTTCGTGGGGGGCCTGAGAAACAAAAAGGCAGCTAATTTTTGAAGGGGAAGGGTGAGAGAGGAAAAGACAAATAAGCTTCCTGAATCAGCAATTTTCTGTCAAAAAAATAAAAGAAAGGAACACCTCCCCCTCCCCCATGAGTTCCCCCTCCTAAGTGTTAAAAGCAGGCTCTGCAGAGGGGTTAGTGCTAAGCATTTCTTGGCCTCCCTTTTCTCTTCTTTAGCCAAACTGCTCTGGCTTTAATGTATCCCATGGTATGAACCACAAGTCTGCTCCAATTAAAAGTCTCCTCTAGTCCAGCATTCAGAGGAAGTGGCATTACAATTTCTCCTTGTCTCTGGGTGTCCAGTTGGACTCACTTTCTGTTCCACATTAGAGACATTTTCTCCTCTAATTTACAAATCCAGATGCCAGGGAGATAGGAATGGGTTAAGTGTCGATTCACCTGTGGAGTCTGGCTAATCTTGTAGAAGCCACACGTGCTGAATGAGTCAATCCACAGAAGGGAGACCCATCAGAGCTTTCTACTTACAAATGCTGGCCATAGGGAAATGCCCCTGGCACTTTGCAAAGGTAGAGGGGGCACTGGGAGGAGAAGGGGGACAACAGAGGTTAATATGAAGGAGAAAAATCATAAAATCACACCATGTTGGAGCTGGAAGAAGCCTTAGGGTCCATCAACCCCTTCGTTTCCCAGTGGAAGAGTCTGAGGCCCCAAGAGATTAAGTGACTTGGCCAAGGTCACATGGCTTGTTAGTGGTTGAGCAAAGAGGTGACCTTTAGGGCCAACTTTCCAGCTCACCCCCCTTCAGAAGGCCATGCTCCATGATCTGTGCTTTCTCCATCCTATATAAACCTCTGTTTAATACCCAAAGGAGCCTCTCCCTCGTGCTTAACAGCTTCAAGTTCCAGGAGATTTCGGCAAGTTTTTCATCTGAAGCCTGGTAGTAATTATGAGGTCCTGCATCAGTTTAACCCAACACCCCTTTAAAAGCCCTTTTTGCCCATTAGATAAGTAGTTTTTGTTATCATTTTTTAAAGGGGGGGAAAAAACAGGAAAGGAATTGCCATTTAACCCTATACTATCTTTATACATAATCTAGAAAATCAGCTTTAGATCTGGCAGCAAGAAAAATGAGGGTTGGGTGATGGGCACACCAGCCTAAGCTGCTTTCCCCACCTCCACCCCCTTTTTTTAAGGGGTAAGGGAGGCTAGTTCTTTATTCTCTCTAGCTCATTATGCTCAGTAAAACCAAAGGAATGCAGGGGTGGGGTGGGGGGTGGGGAGAAGACCCAAGAAATGCTAATGGACACAAGTGAGGAACTCTCCAGAATTCTTTCTTTCCAGAGCCTGGAACAGCCCTGATGAGGGTTTCCCACTTTTTTTTCACCTCCCCCTCTTCACACAACCCTTCTTCCCCAGCACCTCTGGCTCTGGGAGGAAGCTCAGATTCCAAGCAGAAGTTCCTAATCAGTCATTATATCACAGATGGGGCCACCAGATTAGTTGCCTTCAACAGGGTGAACTCAGTTCCATTTCTGCCACTCGTGTCGGCAGCCAGGAGGTTGGAACCCACCCCTCTAAGAAAACAATTCACACTGTAGGTGGGAGTGCTCCCTTCCTGCAAGTACATCCAGAAAGAAAAGGGCATTCGGGTATTGTACGTAAAGAAAAGGGGTGAAGAGAGGCAGGGAACCAAATTGGGTGGGGCGGGGAGGAGATGATTCCAGAGACCTGTTCGGGAGATGATTTCAATGACTATCATCAGACCCACTCATTAACAAAAGAGGAAACTGATGGGACATAAGTGAAGTCACTTATCCAAGGTCACATTACTAATCAATTACAAAGCCAGGATAAGAATTCAGGTTACCTAATTTTCCCAGTTAGTGCTTTTTCTATTACCAGTAGTATGAGTGGTCTTTCTAATACCCAGAATTTACTGGGCTATATAGTCTTTTTTTATATGAATCTTCTAGATTAAAATATCCTCATTCTATTCCAACCAATCCTTCACGCAGCTGCCAAAAATCATTTTCCAAATGCACAAATCTGACCATGTCATTTCCTAAGCTCAAAGAGCTACTTATTAAATTAGATCATTTATGCAAAGTGCATTGCAAACCTGAAAGCATTATATATTCACTATTGTTATTATTATTACCAAAAGTATAAAAAATGTAAACTCCTTAGTCAACTCAAACCAACACTTAAGCTATATCACACTCTCCTCCTTCCTTCAGGTTTGTACCTGTCAAACTAAAGTACTTAGCAGTTACCTGACTTGTTTGTTCTTCAGTCCCCATCTCTGATGTCTGGAAGGCATTCTTCTAGAAGTAGTTGAAGTGTGTTTTCCACCATAAAGTCTTCCCTGATCCCCCTTCCAACCAACTTCCCTTCCCCCAAAGATCTCCCCTTTGAGATATGTTCCATCACATTCTGTATCGAACTGCAGCAATGTAACCAAATGCTCCATAATGATAATAATAATGGCTAGAATTTATATAGTACTTTACTGGTTTGCAAAGTGCTTTGCTTTATAAATATTAACTATTTGATCGTCCACAACAACCCTGGGAAGGTTTGCTATGACTCCCATTTTACAAATGAAGAAACCGAGGCAGAGAGGGATTAAATAACTTGCCCTGCCTCACATAGCTAAGAAGTATCTGAAACAGGATTTTAACTTGGGTTTTCCAGGAATCCAAGTGTAATGCTCTATCCATTTTTATCCAATGTGCTGCCATATCTTTCTTTCTTTTCTTTTTTTTTTTTTAGTGAGGCAATCAGGGTTAAGTGACTTGCCCAAGGTCACACAGCTAGTACGTGTCAAGTGTTTGGTCTGCGGCCAAATTTGAACTCAGGTCCTCCTGACTTCAGGGCTGTGCTCTATCCACTGGGCCACCTAGCTGCCTCCACATCCTTCTATCTTTGCTACCCCACTCCATACACTGCAAAGTACCTAGCACATAGAGTATAGGCACTGAATAAACAATAAATAAAAAATAAAAACACAGTTTTGTGGGGGCAAATTCTGGGCTTGACTGCTTCTTTTGCAACTTTTTTTGAGTAGCTGTGTTACTTTTATGCAAATAACTTCTTGCTGTGACTCAGTTTCCTCACCTCAAACTTGACCCCAGATCAGAGATGCTTAACCTTTTTTTGTGTAATGGATTCCTTTAAGCAATCTGGTTAAGCTTAGGGATTCCCCTTTTTGGAATAATGCCTTTAAAACTGAAAGAAATTTCACTTAGGCGGTTAAATTTCACTTAGAGGTTAGTGAAAATATATATCTATCCAAGTTCACAGACCCTCTGAAATTTCTGGGTCATAAATCCTAGTTTAAGAACTGCTGGTATAGATAATTGTGTGTATGTGTATGTAAGTACACAAAGGATACATGTGTTCAAATATGTAGCCAATTATCCTTGGAAAAGTTTGTGTGTGTATGTTGGGTTTTTTGGGGGGGGGGGAAGCCAGGACTCGGGGAAGGGGTAAGAAACGGAGTGAAAAATTCAGCCCAGTCTGTGGTGCACAAGGAAATAAAGGGCGGCAGGCTAGAAAGGCTAATATGGGGGCCTCTGGAAAAGTTCTCAATAGAGTTCGCAGAAGGAGCCTCGCTTGCTCCCCACCCCCCCCTTCCCCAATCTCCCAACCAATCAAAGTAACTGCCTGAAATGTAGGTGGGTTCGGTTTCCATTCTTTTATCTTGCAGCGTATTCAAACAAATCCTGAAAAGATGAACTCATCTTGCAAGTCTGACATAAAACAAGCGCTCTCTCCAGCCCCTAATACAGAGGGCCTGCTCAGTGTCTTATCCAAAGCCAAGTATTAGTTTCGCCTGGAGCTATTAGGTTCTACCACTCAGCAGACAGCAGGGGTGACCCCGCAGAAAGAAATCCTGTCTACACATTTAAAGCAAAGATCCCCATGCCTCCTCCTCCAACCCAAACCCAGTGACTTCCCAGGCCTGGTCAATTTCACTTCGCTGGCAGGGGACCAGGTCCTCTTCTCCCACAGAGCGAGAGCCGTTCCATCCTCCCTTGGAGGAAGAAGGCTGTTGTCCTCCCCCAGACCTCAGCCCCCCGGTGGTACGGACCACCTTTTTAACAACTCTCTCCGCAGGCAGCTACAACTTATGACAGCCACATTTAGCCTGGCGTCAGAGCTATCTCTTCCATCAAAGCCAACTTTATCGATCAGCCTCTACACCAGAAACTCTGGCTCGTGTTTACTTGTGGTTCGCTCCTTGCAAGTCCCCATTTCCTCTGTTTTCAGAACTGCCTCTCGGCAGGCACATCCAAAAGGAAACTCAAACAATTTTAAGATTAAAAAAGGAGATAGGAAGCAAGGCAGAGAATTCAAACCAGATCCTGAAAAGAAATCGGTGCAGCGGGGTGTGGGCCATGAGGGCCGGGGGGAGGTGAGGAGTGAAAGAAGATGATCAAACCCCGAGCCGGTTGAGGAAGGTTCAAGTAGTGCTAAGTAGCTTACAAAACCTGCCCCCATTTTAGAGAAGGACCGGGTTTGTAAAAACAAAAGGCTTTGAACTTTGCTCCCATTCGATGTGCTGTTTTATCACTGAGTCAGACTTCGGGTTTTGTTTTCTTAAACAGTTACCTCCTTGGATAGCCTTAATTTTAATTTAATTTTATACTCCCACCCCAAAGGTTTAAAAATAATATTATTCCTACAAGATACTACCTGCCATAGTAGAAAGTAGCATAGCTTTAAATGAAGGGAGACTAAAATCTGTGTAAGTTTCCAAATACAATAAAAGTGATAGAGATGGTCAGTTTCCAAGATTTTAAGGTAATCTTTCTCTCTCTTACAACACACATCACCATACACCCCCTCCCCAAGACCATCTTTTTATTCATTCATTCATTTATTAAGAACTACTGTGTCCAGAACACTATTAGCCTTAGTCAAGATAGAAAATCTGGTAAGGGTCACTTCACTTAAAAGAGATTACAGCCCAGGAGGAGAAAGATATAGATATATACACACACACACACACACACACACACATATACATGTGTAAATATGTGTGTATATATCATATATATGCATATACATATATACATACATACACACATATAAATATAAATATAAAATGCACACATTTCATGAAAAGTGCATGAGGTACACAAAACAATGCACCTAATGGTGAGGTGGAGGAATTATGATTCTGAGGAGAAAGAAGAAAGTAAAACTCATTTACAGAAGACAGATTTTTTTTTAAACTGGGAAAGATGATTTCTTTTTAAAGCAAAGCCCTTGACAGTTCCCACCTCAAATCTTTGCAATTCTTACCAACAGGAGAGTTAGATTAACGATGCTGACCTCAGAGTGCCAGTGAGTACCAGTATAAATTTAAAACTATTTTACATAGTTTGCATGTCCACCATCATAAATACCAATTTTTAAAGCTCTGACTTCCTAGGCAAATTCAACCCTCCTTTCACCCCACCCCACCCCAATGTTACCCACCACACAATGATCTAAAACAGTCCCTTTTTAAAGACTCTGATAAAAGCCATTTTTGCTTGTGTGTGTTTCTTTTTCTTTTGAGGTGCAGGGATACTGATTTGTGGCAGATGGCAGTATCTTGCAAAGAAAACTCTTAACTCAGACTGACTCTGGGCATATGAAAAACTCCAGACTCCCAGGGCCAAGATAATTCATGGCACTTCAGTGAAGTTTTTACCAGGAGGCAGCTAGGTTTAATGGAAAGAATGCTGGACCTGGAGTCAATGGGCCTGGGATCAAATCCCTAGCTCGTGACCTGGGGCCTGTCAATTCATTCTCCTGAGTATCAATGTCCTTGTCTGTAAAATGGGGATAGTGATACTTATACTACTTTCTCCATAAAGCTGTCCTGAGGAAAGCAATTAACACCTTAAAGAATTATTATTTTTTTTAAAGACCAGGTTAGGTAACTCCCAGTGAGGAAATTCTACCTCCAAGAAGGGCACCTGTCCTGAAAGTCTTAGAGTTGCCTGGGGACAACTCAGAAGTTAAGTGACTTGTCCACGATCACACAGCTAGTACGTGTCTGAGGGCAGATTTGAACTCAGGAAGATGAGTCTTCCCGACTTCAGGCCATCTAGCTAGGTAATACAGTGAATAGTGCTAGATGGTACATCTGTACCATCTAGCTAGGTAATACAGTGAATAGTGCTAAATTTGAAGTTAGTAAGACTTGAGTCCAAATCCTGCCTCAGAGATGCTTATTAACTATGTGACACTGGACAAGTCACTAGACCTCTCTTGGCCTCAGTTCCTCATCTATAAAATGGGAAAAATAATAACACCTGGACTATTGTGAAGATCAAATATATGTAAGCCACTTTGTAAACCATAAGGCGCTATAATAAATGCTAGATATTATTCAATTGTAAAATGGAGAACATAACTTTACCCACTCCCCAAGCTTGTTGTGAAGTTCAAGTGAGATAATATGATACAGCACTTAGTACAGTGTCTGGCACGTAGCAGGTGGTTAATAAATGCTTATTCCCTTCTCTCCATTATTAACCACATAGATGAGCCTTGCCTTACACTAAAGAGTAGTCACATATACAAGGAAATGTTTTTATATAAAGAGTCCTGCAAAGCAGAGAAGAGAAGCATGATTACATAAAGGACAAAGTCAATGAATAATCCTTCTCTATGAATAATCTGGGGCAGCTGGGTGGTACAGTGGATAGTGCGCTGGGCCTGAAGTCAGAAAGACTCATCTGCCTCAGTTCAAATGCAGCCTCAGACACTTACTAGCTGGGTGACCCTGGACAAGTCACTTAACCCCGTTTGCCTCAGTTTCCTATCTGTCAAATGAGCTGGAGAAGGAAATGGCAAACCACTCCAGTATCTTTACCATGAAAACCCCCAAATGGGCTCATGAAGAGTTGCACGTAACTAAACAACAACAACATGAAACATCAGTCTCTCTTAGAGCTGCTTTATAAACCTGGGATTTCCAAACACTGGATTTTCTTAAAGCAAGGCCTACCTGTACAGACATAATAGCAACATTTCTGGTACAAACACTTACAACTTATAAGAAGTACAGAGCTAATATTACTGTAGAGATCAATGTCATCCAAGATTAAGAGCTAATATTTGCTGGGGGAGATCACTGTAATGCAAGATTAAACTCTTCTCTACAAGAATGCTGCAAAATCTATAGTGAGACTGGTAGAATCTCACCCAGATGTTACAAAAAACCTAGGTAGGCTGTTTCACGCCTGCCCTATGAGATATATATGCCAGGGCACTTCAACCTCAATGGCCATTTGGCAAAGAGTTAGCTATTCTGATTGAGAGGAGGGGTGATGGAGAAAATAAGAAAAAAGATTAAATCAATAGGGCTCCTGACCTAAGTCAGGCAGGCCATCCACTGTGTTTCTGGCCAAGGATCTAACTCAATCTTGGATTTGCACCAATGACCCTGGATGACACACCTCAACCCTATTTGAGAGCTTCTGGTTCCTGGGGTGGAAGGAAGCCTGGTTTGGTTCCCACAGTCTACTCGCCCACATGTCAGGAAAAGGTCTCTAAGAAACTCTCATCTCGACCAAGCATCAGGAGAATCACATGAAAACAGCACTGAGTTTAAGTAATAGTTCTTAAAAGAAATACTCAGCAAATGACTAATTAGCCTACACACAGTAGTACACACGTGTGATGGATAAAGATGGATGTTGGTTAATGTCCACAGTGCAGGAAGAAGAGTTTGATTTGTCAATTAGGTTTCTAGTTAGACTGTTTTTCCAAGGCTAATTATTTAAGGAAGGAGACTTAGCCTCATCAACCATAAAAAAAATCAATCTGCTGAAGCCATTCTCAATCTTTTACAAATTCTGGAAGACCCTGTCATGATACAAGAACCTTGGCTAGATCTCTTACATGGGGCCAATGAGAAAATGTCAATCGCAGGGAATGTGAATTTTTCTGGTTGTGCTACATACCTGCAACCTATCACTCAATGAATAGCACCTACTACGTGCTAGGCACTCTGCAAGGCACGGTGGACACAATAATAGTTGTCTGAAATAATCAGAGGGAAGCTGGGCTGTGGAGCCTAGCAAATTACACATGTATAAAAAGTTTGTTTCCCCCCTTCCCTGGAGAATCTATTTGCTGCATTCAATTAATAGATTCATCGGGTAACTGCCATCCTTCTCTGTTTTACTTTGCATGGACCTGGCCCAGAGCTTAAATGGCATCTTAGCCTGTTCTAATCCTCCTGCAAGGATGCTGCTTTCTGAGTGCAAGAGCAGTGGGTGTGGGGGACATGGTGAGGAGAGGCAGGGGCTCTAGGTGGGGATCGATGTAAATGTTGAATGCCTGGGCTTCATTCGGAGGGTTAGAAAACTCCTTTTTGAGTCCCAAGGGTGTATCTAACTTCCAACTCCTCCACTGAGGCAGGCGCCTTCGATTCCCTGCCCCTCCACAGCCCCGCCAGCACAAATCAGCTGAGGACGAAAGCCCTTGCCCTCCAAAAGTCGGTATGTCCACATTCCTGGAGCACATGCCCGAGACGGAATACACCGAGGATCCAGGATAATTCAAGCTAATAAATCATTTCCATTGTGAATTTCCCTTTTAGCCACAGCAAAGTCAAACTTTTCCTTCCCCTCACAGTTACCCATTCTTTGTTCACTTTATCTCAGGACTGCTTCAGGCTGGCATGGGGCCAGCTCTCAATTATTAATTAATCTGGGAGGCGCAGGTTGCATTCCTGGCCACCCTAACCACTTCCTACTTGGGCTGGGAACTTCTCCTGCCAAGTCTTTTTAGTTACATCAAGCGTGTTACAATATCTCGGCCCTATCTTGCGGCCACAAAGGACATTTAAAATAAAACGTTAAAAATAACAACAAAAAATCCAGATACCTCAAAGATCCCCACTGCCTCCAGAGTCACAATAAAGCCCAGATACATAAAAGCATAAGTGAATTCATGCATCGCCCACCCTGCATATTGGAGAGGGGAGAAACAAATTGGCGTGTGTCAGTGTAACTAATGAGGGTCAGGAAGTCCTTGAGATGTCTTTAGTGAGCTCTGGCTGCTGGGACTGAGGAAGGTGTACACACACACACACACACACACACACACACACACACACACACAATATTATATGTATATATATATTTAAAGATAATTTGTTGAAGGGAGCCCAAGAAATTTAATAAGAGACTCTGGGGAGGGGTTTTAAGGTAAAGGCAGTTTCTGGGTAGAAGCTAAGTTCTTGTTAACCTGCCTACAGAACAGAAGAAATAAGTTGTGTCCTATGGATACTTCAGCACTGGGGTGGACATTCAGCTGGAGTCATCCACAAATCTTCAGTAGGTAATGAAGATAACTGAATCTACGCAGGAAGAAAAAAATCAAGGGAACCATGATTTAGGCCAAGCATCTCAAAAAAATCATGGTGAACAAACCAATGAGCTGCCCATGAGCTGAGCTAAGAGCTCTCTATGCACATTAGAATGTGTGTATACATGTGTAGGATATCATTGCTACCACTACAAATCAGCTAATTATCTGTTGGAGGTTGAGGGTGGGGGAGAAATTGTGATTAGCAAACTTACTAAATTTGTTCCTACTTAGTTTCAATAAGGGCTTCTGCCTCCTCAACTCTGAAAGTGAATTCAGGGAGCCTAGTTCCCTGGTGTGAAATGAAAAGAACTGGGAAATGTAATCACACCTGTGAAATCAGAGCACACTTTTGCTTATTAAGGATTACAATCAAGGCAGAAACCTTTACTTAATTAGAAGTCTAACTAGAAACATAATTCTTGAATTTGCTATATGTTATTCCTTCCCCTAAAATGTTACTTTGTCACATGAAAAGTAAAACAACTTAATCTTAATGTTATCTCCCCTCCCCCAGGCTAATGTTGATATTAGCTAGATAATTTCAACCAACTGGCCCATCTAAGGGCTAAAATACAACAATGGGGGTGGGGGTTTGATGAAAACATTAAGGCAGTCACTCAGATCAATGAAAAGCAACTTAAGTGCCCAAACAAAGCAGGCAGAGTATATATGACCCTGTTACTCTAATATGCCATCCAAATGACTTTTCACCTGCCTTAAAGCAGATGAGTTTGTCAGGGCATTCAGCCAGGTGCAAGCTGATGCTGTCAATTTTGGTGTTTCCTTGGGGGAAAACAAACAAACAAACAAACAAACAAAAAAAACACCAAGTAGATACCCTGCTCATGTGTGAAAACACCTTACACATGAACCACAGGAGGTGAGCTGATCTGACGGGGTTGAATACTGTCGCCCGACAATTACAAATCATAGCCCAGTTAGCTCCCTGTTGTCTTCTCCAAAAGAGGAGTGTTCTTTCGATACTGGGGGGGCTCATGTATACGTTGTTGTTCAGTTGTTACAGTCATGTCTGACTCTTCGTGACCCCATTTGGGGTTTTCTTGGCAAAGACACTGGAGTGGTTTGTCATCTCCTTCTCTAACTCATCTGACATGAGGAAACTGAGGCAAACAGAGTGAAGTGACTTGCCCAGGGTCACACAGCTAGTAAGTAAGTATCTGAAGCTGAATATGAAATCAGGAAAACAAATCTTCCTGACTTCAGGGCCAGTGCTGTGCCGCCTAGCTGCCCCATGCTAGGTACATGTCTTGAGGGTAAAGATGGTTGAGATGAAAAATGGGGTGCTAAACTTTGTGGGTTATGGGTGGACCAGGTGAAGGAGGGTGTCATGAAGAGATTTTGAAATCAGTCCTCCCTACCCTAAATTTAGAAGTAGGATAGGAGGGCTTTTAATCCTGGGGTGCAAAAAATAAGCTGCAGGTTAGGCAGTAGGCCCAACTAGTCACAAATAGCTAGAACTACAAAGGCTCTGGGTGAACAATTCTACCAAGCTAGGAAGCCAGCTTTCGTTGGAAGTATGGAGATGTTCAAGTTTGGGGACAGAAAGGGTGGAGGAGAGTTGTCCAAGAAACACTGATGACGCAGGGTAATGTACCACAAGTTATGGGCATGGAACAAGGAAACCTAGGTACTAATCCCAGTTCTAACTAGTGACCCTGAGCACACATTTTACCTCATTTTTCCCTTCTGTAAGATGGGAATAAATATTTGCCTATCACACTTTTCGGGGCTGCAGTAAGAAAGTGGAAATGTGAGCCATGCCCCAGGCCACTCTCTTAAGACTTAGAGCATCTGCATGGGGGCAGAGTTTCCTTAATGAAAGTTTCACCTCTGCCTTCCCAGCCCTCTCAAAACTGCTTGTTTTGAGGAGTCAATACCAAGTTGCTGATGAGTTTTCCTATAATGATGGTCGTCCTACGCTTTGTCACCAAAGATTTGGTCATCCAAGTGACTCTTGTCACAGAACGAGCCAGAGTTTTCAGGATTATGTGGTTCTGAGCTTAGCCTATGGACCCCCAAACCCTAGTGTCCAGAGCTGGAAGAACTGTTATTATCTCTGTCCACCTTTATCCTCCTGGTTTTGAAAGACCAGTCATCAGGGCCCTCTGAGGTCAATATGCCAGCAGAGGGGTCTTGCCCTACAGAGGCCTTGATCTTGTTCTGTTTCTTTCTTTTCCTTGGACAGTTTGACACTTTCTGGATGACAGAGGTACTGACAGCACCCGATGGGTGACGGAAATTGCCCTGGAAAGGGATTCAAGTCACTGAATAAGGACCCTTTGCCCTTTTGTTTTGAACAGTTTTTCTTCAGATGGCTTATCTTTTTTTCCCACATGGAGGCCTTCCCTGGAATGAGGAGAACAAGGAGGGGGAGGAAATTCTCCCCCCACCCCAGAAGCTCCTTCATTCCCCTCTTTAAGGAATCAATTATTATGGCCTGAGCCTCTGTAATTAAACACTAGAACTGGGAAGCAAAAAAGAAACTGGGGGGAAGGAAGTAGGGAGAGTTTAAGACTACAGAAAAGAGAGAGAAAAACCCATTAACATTCCCACACAGGGATAGGACTGCCTGAGGACACTTTCCCTTAAATGAAGAAGCGCTTTGGTTGAACTGCTTTTTAGGATATATAATTTTTTATCTTAGCATCTTCTATCAGGGGCCTCCAGAAGCCAAGTAATTCCTTCATCTCTAGGTGTTGTTTTTCAGTCGTGTCTGACTCTTTATGACTCCATTTGGGGTTTTCTTGGCAGAAACACTGAAGTGGTTTGCTTCTGCAGCTCATTTTACAGATGAGGAAACTGAGGCAAACAGCATTAAATGACTTGCCCAAGGTCACACAGCTAGTAAGTGTCTGAGGCCAGATTTGAACTCAGGAAGATGAGTCTTCCTGATTTCCAGCCCAGTGCTCTATCTACTTTACCATTTAGCTACCCCCATCTCCAGGTAGGATTTACTTAATAGATATTACATCAGAGGGTCTTTGCTATTCTTAGCAAAGAGAACAAGAAAGGAGATTCCATATTTTTTTGTGTCTCATATTCCTAAATCCTCCCAGGATGGGGAGGGAATGAAGTAAAATCCATTCTTTCTTGTTCTGTATACTGGAACTAGAGTTGGGAGAAAGTTTACCTAATCAGTCCTTGACCATGTGATTCTATAATGAAATGCTGGTAGATGGGTAGGGTACATTCAAGTTGCTCTCCACTACCCAGCTATATAATTACATAAACTTCATGCATGGTCAACGGACTGAGTGAAGTGGTACTTGTGATAAGTCATTTATAAATAACATTTATAGAGAATACTTCATTCATGAGATGTTTTAAGGTTTACAGAGTACTTTCCTCAAAACCACCTTACAAGTTATATGGCACAAATACTATTTTCCCCATTTCATGGACAAGGAAGCTGAAGAAGATCCAAGGTTAATTAGATTCATTTCAATAGGCATACAGTAAACACCCACTGTGTGCCAGGAACAGTGTTAGGCCCTTAAGATAGAAAGAAAAAATAATAACATAACTTCATCTCTCACATTTTTTTTCTGAAGAAAAACAATACACACATAGAGAAAACTAAATATAAAAATATAAAATAAATATAAAGTTTTTTCCCCCGGGGTGGAGGGGGGGGTTGGATGAGACAAATACAGGGTGAGAGAACATAAAAACAACTCACAATCAGGAAATAATATCCCAGTAAAATGCCTGGCAGTGCCACTAGGTACATAATGGATACAGTGTTGGTTCTGCAGTCAGGAAGACTCATCTTCATGAGCTCAAATTTGGCCTCAGACACTTAATGTGTGACCCTGGGCAAGTCACTCCACCTGTTTGCCTCAGTTTCCTCATCTGTAAAATGAGATAGATAATGAAACGGCAAACCACTCCAGTAACTATGCCAAAAAAAACTCCAATGGGCTCACAAAGAGTTGTAAGATTTGGACAAGACTCAACAACACCAACAAAAATGGCTGGGACAGGACTCTCAAGGCTTGGTCTCCATCTTTCAAGGCCATAACTTTTTTTTAATGCCACACTTCCTCTATTCTATCTGTGATGGGCTCAGTGTACTCATTCATTCATTTCTATGTGTTTCGAAACAAAAGGAAATAAACACTAATTGCTTTTGCAGTGTTAGGGTCTAAGGGAAGAAATAAGGCACGGACAGTTGGACTGTGGATAATTGATGTTGCTTTTCCATAGAGCTAAAAAACTGCCCTCACTAAAGTTCAGATTAGTTACTATACCACACATACACGCATTTTTCTTAAACCAAGATCACCTTCCCCAAGGTAGTTCATCTGAATTATATGGAGCATAGCAAAATAACATCAATATTCTAAACGACTGGCCAATCAGAGACAGCCAGTTTCCCGGCTTGTAGCTAACTACTAGGCATTTTAATTCTCTCTCTATCATCTCTGTAGTTATGTGAACTTCTTCAAATCAAAAGAAACTTCTGTCATAACAGCCCAATCCTACCAAATCTAGCCTGCTACTCTGTGACCAAGAGATTCTTCTGGTTGTTCAGTCCTTTCAGTCATGTCCGATTTTCTGTGACCCCCTAAGGGGTTTTCTTGGCAAAGATACTGGAGGGGTTTGTCACTTCCTTCTCCAACTCATTTTACAAATGAGGAAACTGAAGCAAACAGTAAAATGACTTGCCCAGGGTCACACAACTAGTAAGGGTCTCAAGCCAGATTATTCTCTCTCTCTATGTATATATATATGGTGCATTTTAAAACAGGAGGCCTTGTAACCTCACACTTCTCCTGGGCGAAGGGGAAGAATCCGTTCTCGCCCACTCAAAGTTGTATAAAAACACTGAATTTGGAGGATGAAATAGATCACCTATTCCAAAACCACTTGTTCTATAGCTGCCTGAGTGGGACAAGATCCAAACTAGTGCCCAGCACTGCCAGTGCCCAGGTCAGTGATTTCCCTTCCACACCATGCTGGCTCCATATGAGAAAAACAGAAGTAACAACTTAACCAGTTCCTGCTAAGATCAATTATTTTTAGTTATTCTCCAATCTATAATTGCCTATTTCCACCTTTCATCATTTTTGCTAGTTTACAAAGTGTGAAGTGAAACCTCAGACTTGTATGGAATTGTGCATTTCTCATATGAGTGACCTGGACCATTCTTTTAGATGGTTGTTCCTAGTTTGTAAATTGTTTTGAGAACTGCTTACTGATATTCTTTGACCCGGTGCTAGATCTACTAAAAGGGAGTCAATGAGAAAAAGGGAAGACCCTGTAAATAAGCAAGTATTTTAAGCAGCACCCTTTGTAGTAGCAAAGACCTGGAAATGGGAAAGATGACAACCCTACATTAACACAATGGAATTTTACTGTGCTGTAAGAAATGATGAGTATGAAGGATACAGCAAAGCATGGGGACTACGTGTATGAAATGATACAGCGTGAAGTAATAAGCACCAGGCAAACAAAATACACGACAATAATGACATCAACCGAAAGATCAACAAACCAATTGTTAACTGAATTCTGTGAAATTACAACGACTGAGCTTGGCAAGAGAGAGACAGAGAGACAGAGACAGAGAGAGAGACAGAGACAGAGACAGAGAGAGAAGATGAGAAGAGAGGAGAGGAGAAAAGAGAGGGGGGAGAGGGGGAGAGAGAGAGAGAGAGAGAGAGAGAGAGAGAGAGAGAGAGGGAGAAAATCAAAGGCATCCCCCTCCCTAATTCTTGGCAGTGGGGGACTGCGGATGTGGAACAGTACTTATGATCAGGCTTTTTCATTGGGTTGGTTTAGTTTTTGCTAAACTGCTTTCCCTCACTTTTTTAGTCTTTGTTATAAGAGATGGCTTTCTGGGAGAAGGTGGGAGAAGAATTCACAGAAAAATGTAAATTATGTAAAAACAAAGGATAGCAATAGAAATGTATTTTAAAAAATAAATCAAATGAGTTTTTTTTTTGTTTAGAAGTTTAACTATGAGGGAGGGTTTCAAATGGGGCTTTGGGTGTGTATTATGAAATTTTGCAACAAAATGTCCCCATTTCTCTTTCTGTGTACAGACATGTTTAGGGGGGGCCGGGGTGCCAGCGTGTGGCATGGCTTTCCTTGAATCAGTACCAAAGTAGCTTTCTGCTTCTCCCATGTCCTGACAAAGAGCACTGACCCCCCCAGGCCCTCCTGCTGCTGTCTCTCAGGCAAAGGATGTGCGTTGTAAAATGGGGCAAAGTTTGCTACTGTGAAGATAACATTGTAAGACACAGGAAGTCCGAGAGTTGAGAGCCTGTGTCTCCGGAAGGCCCCACACACCCATTTGTAACGGCTTCCATTGTATAAACTCACCAAAGGTTCCTATGTAAAAATGGAGAAGGGGAAACAAAAGGGTGGCTTATGTTTAGTTGGGGGGGGGCATCATTTGAGGGAAGAGCGCGCGTGTATTGGTGTAGCAGAGAGAGCACTGGCTGTCTCTGCTCTGTATGTGACCCAGCCAAGCACTTCCCCTCTCCACGCCTCAGTTTCTCCACTGGTGCAGTGTCTACCGCATGGTAAGCTTTCAGTAAACATTTGTTGTTTGAATGAATAAAAAGGGATGCACAAATATGTCTGAGGTCTCCCCAGCTCAGAAACACGAATTCCATGACTAGCAATGACATATCTGATTTTTTAATGGAAAAGGCAGTACAAGGGGGTGTTTGCTTTGATTTTCCTTGTTCCCCTTACCTGGAGGTTTCTAGCACAACCAAAGTATATGCAAGAAAGGCTAAGATTCTATAATTTGCAATAGTGTCAGACCCTGAGTCTTGATTAATATCCTGTCAAGAAAAGTACAGAAGCACTGAGGCTTTGAGAGAATCTAGGGCTCAGCATCACCCTCTGCAAACCCTAGAAATACATATGAACTGGACTCAGTGTGTGTGATGCACTCATGTGTAGAACTGTGTGTGCACGTTATCAGGACCACAGGATTGAAAGCTGGAATGTTTGCTGAGAGAAGCAGTGTGGCCAGGAAGGCCTAGGTTCACTTCCTTAAGACACCGGCTGGGTAATCCTGGGCAAGTTACCCTGGGTGCTCCAGGCCAGAGGTGGCAAACATGTCCACATGTAGCCCATGATACTCCCGAGTGCTGCCTGAACCAGATGAAAATGTAATTGGGAAATGTTTAATAAAACATGCAACAATACAACAAAACATGGACAATACCACATTTTAAAACTAGAGATCAGTGGCCCCTATTTCTATTTGAGTTTAACAACACAGCTCTATGTAAATCTCTAAGACTTTAAATTGCTGAGATGGAGCTGACTTTCAGTAATAGAGAGAGTTACCTAACCCAGGAGTTCACTACAGCAATTAAATTTGTTGTTGTTCAGTCATATCCAACTTTTCGTTGACCCCATTTGGGGTTTTCTTAGCAACGATTCTGGAGCGGTTTGCCATCTCCTTCTCCAGCTCATTTTATAGATGGGGAAAGTGAGGCAAACAAGGTGAAGTGACTTGCCCAGGGTCACATAGCTGGTGAGTGTCTGAGGCCACACTGGAACTCAGATCTTTCTGACTGTAGGCCTGCCTACTGCACCACCTAGCTACCCTAGCAATTACACTTCTAGTTATTCCTGTCCCTGTTACTGGACAAGTCACTTTCGCTTTCTGGTCTCAGTTTCCTCATTCCTCCACTGGTACAGTGCCTATTACATAGTAATCATTCAATAAACATTTAATTGAATGAATAAAAAGGGATATATGGGGTAAGGGAAAAGAGGATGTATTTTTGCATTATGTCAGATTATACGTATAGGATACAGGTACTTATGCTTTTTCCTCTTCCAATAAAGTCCTTCTATGAAGCCTCCTCACGGTGAGGAGGTAACCTCTTCACGGGCCCTTGCAGCTCCTTACAAGGTATGTGGCTGGAGATGGGCTGTGTTGTGTGTCTGTCCTCTGAGGACCAGCTTAGTTATCACCATATACAGAATGAGCCCAAGGGCCATCAGCAGATGCAAGTGTTTCTGGCCCCAGCAACTCAGGAAAACTGTTTATTGAGGGATTAAGCTCTGCCACACTGATGAAATCAGTGATATAGGAGAAATGGAACTGTTTCTTCTACAATGTTCTTCCCTTCTCTCAACTTTCTCTTCCAATTCTATCACAAAATCAAGCTTAAGTCTTAAAGTCTTCCTCAACAACTCCCTCCAACATTGATCCCTTCTTTCAACTGCCACAGCAAGCATCGTTTCCCATCACAAAATTTAGGATTAATTTTACACAGTTCTGGATTCATCTTTTTTTTTTTTAATCATACTCTTCTCCCCTGAAGGAGAAGGTTGTGAGCTCCCTCACAACATTACAGATTTGGAGCTGGAAGGAACTGTGGGGCTAATCGAGTCTGATCTTCTCATTTTACAAATGAGGACACTGAGGCACTGAGAGATTAAGTGATTTATTTGCCCTGGGTCACACAGGTAATAACAGTCTGGTGGGCCCTCCTGATTCTAAGTACAGACAGGTTATTTACTATGCCACCCCTGAGTGCCGGAGTCCCATCTTTGTAAACTCAATAAAACTTAGCAACAGGGCTAGGCACAAAGAAAGTGCTCAGGAAGGTTTCCCTTGTTTACTTCAAGTGGCTTCTACACATTTAAGAGAAAATGAGATAATATTTGTGAAGTGCTTCACACTGACACATAGTAGGTGCTTAATAAACAATTGCTCCTTTTTTCCTTCCCTTCCCTTGTATGTGTGTTGACAGAGAGAAGGCTCTAGAGGAAAACATTGAACTCCACAGTCAAGGAGACCTGGGTTCTTCTAGTCTCTTTGCTACCATTTCCAAGCTGTTAAGTTAACTTGGAGCCATGATTTTCACCTCCAGGGACCTCAGATGCCTCATCTATAAAATGGGGGCCAGAACTCCTTACTGTCTAAAAGGAATCGGCTAGACCTGACAGCTTTAAGATTCTATGGGGTGTGGGAGTGTGTGTGTGTGTGTGTGTGTGTGTGTGTGTGTCTCCTGTGCATGAAAAAAAGAGAGAGAGTGGGGAAGGAGGAAGCAAGGGAAGGAAAGGGGGGGAGGAGGAGGAAGAGGAGGAAGAGAGGGAGAGAGAAAAAGAAAGAGAGAGAGAGATCATCTAGTCCAACCTCCCAACCTCCTCATGGTATACTTTGCCTAGACTCACTGCAAGGGAATCAATATTGCATGGTTTTCCCACTCTGTCAAAAACTCAACACACTGCTGGTGCCCCACCCCGCCCCCACCTGATTTTTCTTTGCTCTTTTTTCAACCCAGAACTATCTGCCATCCACCTCTAAATGGATTCAAAAAGAAGACACTGATCAAAACAGGTCCATGTCTTCAATAATCACAATTCCACTGGGGTTTGTTTTTACTTTTTTAATGTAAGTGTACTTCATTTTGCACTGTGCTCTTATTCCTGTTGAATATAGGTATATATATATGTGTATATGTAATAATGGTGTTGTTGATGATGATGGCTAATAATAATAATAGCTAACATTTACATAGCACCTATTATGTGCCAGGCACTGTGCTATGGGCTTTATAAATATTTTTTCATTTGACCCTCACAACAACCTTGTGAGGCAGGTGCTGTTATTACCCCGATTTTACAGATGGAAAAAACTGAGGCAGACAAGTTAAGTAACTTGCTGAGGGTTACACTCATCTGCCTATGTATGTATGCATGCATATATACATGTATGTACATACATATATATACATACATATACGTACATACATATATATACACACACATACACACATTCATACAAACAGGGTGTTCCAAAAGTCTTAATGAAGTTTGAGAGCTTTAATAGTAATTAAGCTTCTATACTAAGACTTTTAGAACTCCCTCTATATACATGCACAACTTTTTATTTCTAAACCATAATTTCATGTGTGTATATAGACACACACCATACCATACTCACACCCACATCAATACACACCTATAACCTCTAGACTCAAATGAATTCAAATTCCAGTGTGGTATTCAATATCCCTCCCTAAGCTAAGGCCTACCTACCTTTCTGGCCTTATCAGACAGTTAACTCTTCTTCTGGCATTCTCTGGTCCAGACCAGCTGACCTTCTCTGTCGTCTCCAAGCCTTTCACACAGGCCGACCACCCCCAGCTTTTTAAACATTTTATTCTAACATCAAGAACTGACATATATCAAAATCAGGTTTGCTTTAAGCAAAAGCCCACCTACTTACATCCTCTAACACTAATCAGCAGGAACCTCCCACTGCCTTTCCCCAATCCAAAGCCCCTAATATGCATGTAAAACAACTCTTCCAGGTAACCAAGCATTTCTAATTCAATACAACCCCCAGCCCACTCTGTGCCCTTCCCCAGGCCCACAAACTCACTGAAAGAACGCCTAATCCCCAATGCCCAGACTGAGCCGTGTTCCTGCATTCAGCTCAGTAGCCCTGCCAAGACTCCCTCCATTTGCACTCAGAGAACATTCCTACAATGAGGGTGGGTGTGTATACAGAATGCAAGGCTGAGGCTGGTCATGAAGAAACCTCTGGCCAAGCATTCAACCAGAGGGACTTTCTCACTAGGAAAGGCCTCTTCTCTGGCTCAAACTCTTCTCTCTCTCCCTCCTCAAGGAAGAATTTCCTATACCTTCAGGAGCAGGACACACCCTATAACATAGGCACCTCAGTGGGAGACAAATCCGTTTAAGAGTAGGGCCCTAGGATTCCTGCATATTTTTTCCCATCACTTCCCTCCTCTCAAAATGCTTGAAGTATCAGCTGAGCAGGATATAAAATCCTAGATTTGTAGCTGGAAGGGACCTCAGGGGTCATACACTCTGACCCCTTATTTTACAAATGAGGAACTTGGGGCTCATGGTCTGAGCAGAGATGACACTTGAACTCAGCTTGATTCTAAATCTAAATCTTCCCACTTATACCATGGGTAGCTGAAGGAGGAAGCTGAGTCCAGGGGGAATGGGCATTCCCCTATAATCTAGGCTGGGGCTCAGGAGGATGTGAATTCAGCTCCAGAGCTCGCCCTGGATAGACACAGCATCTATTTAAGGTAAAAGGTTCTCTGGCTTGAGTGTGGCTACACTACCCTTTATAAGTTTCCTCCCAAATGGAGGAGGGCAAGGAAAACCATCAAAGAAATACTAGGAATTGGAGTGGAGAACCCCAAACCTAAAATGTCCACCACCTCTATATTCCCAAATCTTGCTGTAAATATTATACGCCCACAGGGACACAGGACAAAACATCCTAGATTTACTTTTTCCTAACCCTTCAGGCTATGTCCCTGCCACTATGAAGCTAGCTGGGTGACTACAAGCACTGTTACTCATTCTCTGACGGACCTCAGTTTGTCTTCTTTAAAGGAAATTAGACTAGATGTTGTACAAGGTCCCTTCCAGTTCTAACGTTCTAAGCCTCTACCAGTTTCTTAGCCTCAGGTAAATCTCAATTCTTAAAATGTTCGTCATTTCTTTTTTAAAGGGGAGGGGGAAGGGAAGAGAGCTGAAAACAAGTATTTCCAGGGGATGGGAGTAAACAATGCTGTTGGCATGACTGAGCCGCCAGTTACTGAACGAGAATCCGGAGACTGTTAAAAATAGGAGAAGAAAAAGCACAGTCCACATATTTTGCAAAGCTAAGTTAAATCAACATCTGCAAAAAATATCCCCATTAAACGGAATAGCAGGATTTCATTAAGTAAATTGCAAGTTGGCAAAAATTCTGAAAGAAAGGGAAAAAAAGCCACAGGCTGGCCTGTAATTTAAACCTTATTTTAACTGTGACAGCCTGACTGCAAAGGGCTGCATTTCCAAGCTAAAGAAAAAAAATAAAATAAAATCTAAAAAAACTGCCTCTCCACACTCCAGGCACACCTCCCCCCAACTTTGGAAGACCCACAATATTTTCAGTAATTATAATGTTACCTAGAGTTTTCCCATGGATATAACACACCAAAAAAATAAAAGGGGAGGAAAAAGTGCACATTCAGACAAAGTCACCATTGTCACCTCTAATTAGGCTTTTACCAAAATGGCTTAAAGCACAGAACTCTGGGAATATTTTCTTTCTCCTGGAGGCCCCACTACTTCACCCAACTGTGGGTTCCCCTGGCCCTCAGCCCACAGCGAAGGGCCCAGGACCTGGCTTCACTGAAGTGGAAAGATTACACCTGATTTGCTATGATCAATAAAGAATCTTCCTCGGTCCCTTCCTGGGTTTAGGATACCCCCTATTCCAGTCGTTTCACCTTTAATCTGAAGAACACAGAGGCAGCTTTCTGCTGGCATCTTTGCTCCCATTTTACAGATGAAACAAGCTCACCAATTCTTTCAGAGAAAAGAGAGTTGACCTCCCTGAACTCCAGATATGCCTAGAATGCCCTCATCAGAGAACCAAGGGAATGGAAGGGAACCTTAGAGATCATCTTGGGTAAGCACTACCTTCCTAATGATCCAGTCAAACTGGCCCTTTTTCTAATATTCCTCACACACAATATTCCATTTCCAATCTCCATACCTTCGTACTGGTCAGTGCCCACATGTGGAATGCAGTCCCTACACCTCGTCCTTAAGACAGGTTGATTGCCACCCTCTCTGTGAAGCCTGTCCTGATCCTACCAGCTCCTAATTTAAATGTCTTCTCCTCTCCTTGCAGAATTTACCTTGAATTTATTGTGCATCTATTTTGTCTACATTATTTAAGAGCATGTAGCCTCCCCTGATAGATATAAGCTCCCTGAGGGCAGGAGCCATCTCTGTTGTCTTTAGGTTCCTAGCAATAGTGCAATATCTGAAACACAGTAGCAGCTTACTAAATGTTTACTGATTGATTGATAAGGAAACCTAGGGCCAGAATGGGGCAGAGGCTTGTTCAATAGCTACTGAGTGGCTATGGTGGCTCAAATCTCCTGATTCTCAAGGCCAACGAATGCTTCCCTCAACAGAACAGCTCCATCACCAGCACGAAACCTGTTAGCTTCTGATTTGTAGCTAAGCTGCATGTACTGTCTAGAAGTAAATAAAAAGGCCACAAGCCATTGGACTCCTGAAAAGAAGTGGAATTCAGTGTCCCTAGTTATATTTCTTAGATTGGCCAAAACACAGAAAAAGATTAAGGAAATTAAGTTTTGAATGCTCAGAGGGCATTGATACCATTCAGTTCTGCTCCACATGTTTTCATGAACAAACAAGGGATCTTCAACACAGGCAGTGACCCTCAGAGATCTTCTGTGACCCCAAAGAACCCCTGGGGAAGGCCCTTTGAAGGCTAAGTGTTGTACAATAAAACAATAAACAAACAGTTCTTTGGCTTTCTACAAGAGATCAGCCTTCCGAGTTTCCAAAAAAGTCAAAGGATCTATTCCCCCTTTCAGAGTGCCCCTGTGCACAGGGACCGCACACTAATACATTCTGAAGAGATATAAAAGCAAGCTTTGAAGCTAGTTATGGAGACACAATTTGCACAACCTAAAAAGACTTGGGAGCCCTTATAAAGCGACACGGCAAACGACCTTCCTGAAACTGACAATATATGACCCTATCAGCTATGTGGCTATGGAGAAGCTCAAAAAGATAATCTATGTAAAAACCCTTTAGAAAGGTCAATTATTATTATTAAGGGGGTGAGAGAGGTATCATCGTCATCAAAGAAAACTTCCTGGAGGAGGTAAGCTGAGCAACAGCTGGATATGAATAAATGGCTCCAAAAGGGAATTCCTTTGTGATATAAAGAGTCTTTCTGTAGCAGAAGAGTAGTAATAAACCTTGAGATCAGGAAACCTAGTAAGGTCATGTTAGCGAACTGAAAAAGAAATCAAAAGCTCTAAGAAATGACAAATGATTCAGAGAAACTTGGGAGCACTTGTATGGACTGATACAGAATGAAGTGAACAGAACCAGGAGAACAATTTATATAACAACTACAACAATACCTTAAAAGAAAACAATTGTGAAAGACTTAAAAATTCTGATCTATGCAAAGACCACAATCCTGACTCCAGATTTTTTAACATTTGGTTGCTTTTTTTTAGAGTTTTGAGTTCTAAATTCTATCCCTTCCAATATTTATCATTTTCCATTTTTGTCATATTAGCCAATCTGATAGACGTGAGCTGGTACCTCAATGCTGTTTTAATTTGCATTTCTCTAATCAATAGTGATTTAGAATATTTTTATATGACTATAGAGAGTTTTGATTTCTTTGTCTGAAAATTGCCTGTTTATATATATTGTTTGCCCATTTATCAACTGGGGGATGACTTGTATTTTTATAAACTGGACTCAGTTCTCTATATATTTGAGAAATGAGGCCTTTATCAGAGTTACTTGTTGCAAAATCTCCCCCCCCCAGTTTTCTGCTTTCCTTATAATTGTGGTTGCATTGGTTTTATTTGTGTAAAATCTTTTAATTTTATAAAATCAAAATTATCTATTTTACATTTTGTAATGCCCTCTATTTCTTGTTTGGTCATAAATTCTTCCATTATCCACAGATTTGATAGGACAGACTATCCCACACTATCCTGATTTGCTTATAGCATCACCCTTTATGTATAAATCATATATCCATTTTGACTTTATCATGGCATACTGTGTGAGATGTTGGTGTATATCTAGTTTCTGCCATAGTGTTTTCCAATTTTCCCAGCAGTTTTTGTGAAATATTGAGTTTTTGTTCCAAAAGCTTGGCTCTTTGGGTTTATCATATACCAGATTACTAAGGTCATTTACTATAATGTGATTTGTACCTAATCTATTCCACTGATCCACCACTCTGTTTCTTAGCCAGTAACAGATTATTTTGATAATTTACCGCTTTATAATACAGTTTGAGATCTGGTACAGCAGGAGGAGCTTTTAGAAATGTTTTGTTTGGGGGAGAGTGTGTGATAGTTATAGCAAAGAAAAGGAAGAAAAGTGTCAATGAAACATTTAAAAATATGATAGTAGGAAGATCAGAAGGAGACACAGGAACAGACAAACAGGAGAATGTTGAAACTACTGTGTTCAATTTAATCTGTTTAAGAAAAAAACAAGCTATACATAGATTCAGTTTCATATACAATCCTCTTGGTCCTCATATAAAGAAAAGTTCATGTTTGTTGATGTTTGTCAGGTTCCTCCCTCCCTCCCTCTCTGTCTCTCTCTCCCCCTTCCTCCCTCCCTCCCCCAAAGAAAGCAAGACAAGGGCCAGTATCAAATGGGGGAGGGGGAGGATCATGGTGGAATTTAGCCCCTTTTACCACTTGGTCTATTAGGAGGCCTTTAAAGTGAGATGGGGTAAGAGAACAAAGGAATCACTTTGTATGTCAAACTGGGTGAAAAAAGTATTCCTTCTTCCTCAACAACGTCACACATCCTGAGAGTAGATGATCATGCCTATGAGGGAAAGGAGTCAGCCCCAACAAGGGGGTAGGGAGCATTCTAAAGGTCTTATATTGAGGGCAACTTTCCTGTCTGCCACTGTCACAATATTCCCCACCCTTCCTGGCTCCCCAATTAAAAGAGAGTCCCGTTTGGGGAAGACAGAGACTGTCAATTAGGAACTGCATCCTGGGCCACTGAGTTATCCCAAACATAGCTAGGTTGAGGTTACAGGTTGCCCTCAGTTTGGAATGCAGAGTCTCAGTCAAGTAATTTCTCAAATTGGTACCCCTGAGACCAAGGGAAGTTAAGTGACCTGCCCAAAGTTGTTTGGTAAGTAGCAGCAGCAGTATGTTTGAGGCCAGATCTTCTGACTCCACAGCGGGTAATTCTCTAGATCGTGACTGTCTTAACTGTTCATTCAAAAACTAGCTATTAAATATTACTATAGAGGGTATCCCAAAAAGTCTTAGTGCAGTTCTTGGCTATTAAAGCTTTAACTTGCACTAAGACTTTTGGGACACCTTGTATTACATGCACATACTTATTTAGGCAACAGGTAGCCAAGTGGCATAGTGGATAGAGCACTGGCCCTGGAGTCAGGAGGACCCGAGTTCAAATCCAGCCTCAGACATTTATTAGTCCTGTGCCCCTGGGCAAGCCATTTAACCCTGTCTGCCTCAGTTTCCCCAAATGTAAAATGAAGACCCTGGCAAAGGAAATGGCAAACCACACCAGGACCTTTGCCAAGAAAACCCCAAACGGGGTCACAAAGAGTTGGACATGACTGAACAATAACCACGACAGCTAGGCAATAAAGGCTAAAAAAAATAATTTAGAAAAGGTTGCTCCTTTCATGGGTTATGGGGAAATTACAAGTCATGCAATGTAATAATATAGAATAAGCATGCAACTATAATACAAAAATAGAACATAATTAAAACAAAAGATACAAGATGCTATGTTCATAGGAGTAAGAGATCACTTGCACTTAGGCAGTGGGGGTTGTGAGGAGGGAGAGTAGAGAAGGCTTCACAGAAGGCCACCCCCCAACCCCAGCTTTGACCTAGGAAAAGATTCCCATGTGGAGCTGGCAAGGAGACAGCCGAGTCCTGGACCCGTAGTCCAGTTTGGCTAGAGGCTAATAGATGCAGAGTGGAAGAATGTGAGACGAGAAATCAGACTGTGAAGTCCTTAGATGTCACATTAAGGAATTCCTACTTTATTTCCCAGGCAATCAGGAGCCATTAAAGAGTTTCTGCAGAGAAAAGGGATATGATCCAATCTTCATGTGAAGAAAGGACAAATCTGACTATATTGAGAAGGAAGGTTTGAAAGGAGATAGGCTGGACCAGTTAAGAGGCTATTGCAATATGCAAATTAGTCACTCTGAGATTCCACACCTGACACCCATCAGATTGGTAGCTTTGACAAAAAAAGGAAAATGGCAAATGCTGGAAGGGCTGTGGAAGGGGAAAAGGCACCCTTACAAACCTTTGGAGGAGCTGGGAATTGGTACAGTCATTCGGGAAAATAATCTGGAACTATGCCCCCAAAGGTTACTGTATTGGGAATACTCAATGGCACTACTAGACTTTCTACCCAAAGAGGAAAAGGTCCTTTATTACAAAAATATTTGTAGTAGCTCTTTTTTTTCCCCCCTCATATGTACTTGGAATACCATGTCATCTAATACTGAGATCATGGACAAGTCAAATAGCAGCTCTTTTTGTAGTGGCCAAAAACTTTCCAGTCTTCTTGTTCCTTACACCTCCCTTCCCTTCATGTGCTCTGTAATCTAGTGATAATGTCTCCCTGCTGCTCCTCATCCTAGACACCCCATCTCCTGACTTGGCATTTTGAACTTGCCATCATCTCCCACGCCTGGAACTTTCTCTCATCTCCACCTCCTAATTCCCCTGACTTCAGGTCTTAAGGAAAATCCCACCTTCTACAACAAGCCTTTTCTGATCATCCTTCCTGCCTTTTCTCCATTAATTATCTCCATTTTCTTCTGTAAATAACTTGTTTGTACATAGCTGTCTGCCTGTCGTCTCCCCCATTAGTCTGTAAGCTCTTTCGGAGTAGGGAGTATTCCTTTGCCTTTGTATCTCCAGTTCCTTAGCCCAGTCCCTGGCACATAGTAGGTGCTTAAAAAATACACTGGTTGACTGTCTAAAAGAACTGAACACTACAAAGGGATCCATCAATTGGTCCATTAAATCAATGGTATATGAATGTAATGCAATATTATTGTACTGTTAAGAAGTGATGAAAGAGATGGTTTTGGAGAAACTTAGGAAGAACTGTATGAACTGATGGAGAATAAACAGAGCCAGGAAAACAATTTACACTATAAACACCACTGTAAAAGTGATCCATTTTTTAAAGACAACTCTATCAAATTCATGATCAACCATGACTACAGAGGACCAATGATGAAGAATGCCACTCACTTCATAACAAATAGGCAACCAATTAACATGCAGAATGAGATATATTTTTGGACACAGTCAATCTGGGAATTTTGTGCTTTATTATATATACATATGTGTGTGCATGTATAAACGCATATGTGTGTGGATATATATATATTTATATATATTTAACAAAGATTTTCTATTTCCTGTTTTTTTCCAGTGGAGAGGGAACCAGGAGATAAAGAAAATAAAATCCCACTTCCCTCCCTTGCCAGGGGAAGGAGGGTAAGAGAAAAAAATGAATATATAATATTTGAAAAAAAAAATTAAGATATTTAAGATAAAATTACTATAGTCCAGGTGAGTAATATTAGGGTTCTGCCTATACGAGGGCAGTGGTATTAGAAAAAGAAGAGAGGATGATTTCCAGAAATATTGTGGTTGTGGTAATTGATTAGACACAGGGAAAAGGATAAAAATTTCTCTTTAGGGGGAGGTAGAGCCAGACCTTGAAAAGTGTTGAATGTGAATAACATGAGGGAAGAGCTTGAAAAATTCTAACACACTACTCTTCCCTGTCATTTATTCATTAGTCATTTATTAAATACCTACTATGTCTAAAACACATTTGAACTAAAGGAGAGCCAGAGAAAATGGAGACGTGGGCCCTGCCCTCATGGGCTTACAGTCTAGCAGAGGAGACAATGCATATCCAATGTTGGTGGGGGAGAGGTAAGTGGAGAGGAAGTGTAAAAAAGTAATTCAATAGTCTCTTGGCCACAAGTCTAATTCTTGAACTGCCCTCTACTTAACAGGCTTTTTAATCTTCCTATAACAGAATACTGTATGTGCTCTCAGCATACCAGCACCCTGTTTATGCCCACCACTTAGCCCCCACACTAATTTAGGCTCTTTGCACACATTAATTCAGAGGCCAGAAAAGTTCCTTAAGTCTCTGATGGTCTCTGAAACAATGAGCACAAGGAGCCTTATGGGAATAGAAGGTTGGTGCTTTCCTCATTCTTCCTTTAAGTATCCTTATCCTGCTAATTAAAGAGATGGGAGGGAATTCTAGAGCAAAGATCAAATTTGTCACAAAAAAGATCTCATAGCACTTATCATGAAGCACTTACTGAGGACCTACTATGTGCTGTATGCTGTGATAGCTACCTACTGACCACAGAGGCATCATGAGAAAGTGAAAAGAGCACTAAGCTGGAGGTAGAGTCCCCTGTCTTTAGTTCCAACTCAGCAAACATTTATGAAGCACCTACCATATGCAAGGCTCTAGGGCAGCAAGAGGTTTCAGCAGATTGAAAGCACTGGACATGGTATCAGGAAGACCTGAGTTCATATCTTGCTTCAGACACTTCCTAGTGTGTGATCGTGGGCAAGTCACTTAACCTGTTTGCCTCAGTTTACACATCTGTCAAATGAGGATAATGAAAGCTCTTCCCTCCCAGGGCAGTTGTAAGAATCAAATGAGATGGTATTTTTAAAGCATTTTGCAAACCTTAAAGTGCTATGTAAATGTTAACTATTATTATAAAATTATACAATCTCTGCAGTTAAGGAACTTCTATCCTATTGGGCAGGTACAACATGTAAATAAATCAATGCAAAGTAACTGGAAAGGAGCCACCACTCCCCTCGTGTCCCCGCCCCCCCCCAACAAATGAGAGGTTTCAAAGGGAATGTAACACAGAAGGAGAACAAAGATTCTAAGAGGTGAATAAAGAAAGAGGACAATCTAGCTTTTTTTTTGGAGGGGGGAGAAGGATTGTACAAATACACAATCATCCTGCTGTCAGACAGCACTGAACCTTGTGGGAAATATTTCCCTCTTCGTGCCTCAGTTTCCTCATCAGTAAAACAAGACAGCTGCACTGTTTGCTTATTGATCCCTTCTTACAGGCCAGTGAAATATCAGCCTCAGCACGCCTGAGAGATGAGCAGGCAAGGGAGACCATTCCAGGAGATAAAAACACCAAGAATTAAGTTATAAAGCCTTTTGGTCCTAATGAACGTTTTCTGAGCAGGTCAAGGAAACTGAAAACAATACCCTATGCTCCTCATTTGGCACCTGAGCACCTATTTCCTTGTTTTATTATTTTTGTGATTTACTTTTATTATTATTATTTCCTTGTTTTTTTTTAAATTATTTTATGATTTAACTTTTCCTAGGATCTCAAGAGCTAGAAGTAACCTGAGAGAGCATCTGGTGGAAATCTCCCATTTTACAGATGAGGAGCCCAGAAACGTGAACTGATTTGCTCCAAGTTAAGAGACTGTAGAAGAGCCCTGGGGTTATTCTTCATTCACCCTACTAGGGCTAACTACAAGTTTCTTGAGGACAGGACCATGTTCATTCATCCATCCCTGCATCAATCACTGTGACTTGTACAAGGAAGGATAGATCTCCGTATCTGTTGACAGAATGATTTTTTAGGCATAAGCTGAAGAGTAAATGAGTTTTAGCTCTGTGTGTGTGTGTGTGTGTGTGTGTGTGTGTGTGTACACACTGCCCACATGTGAACATTAACTTCTATGGACAGAACCTGTCCAAACTTCCAAAATGTGCTACAGACACATTTTTCCCTTTTTGCTTTAGAAGCCAAACCAATTTGTCAGCAGGCACTCGCCAGAGCTTGGGAATCCCTGTGACTTTTTTCAGCTTTGTGCAGGCACAAATAGAAACACACTAAAGCAGGCGAAATTCCAGTTCACTTAAGGAATTTGCTCCATCTAGGCTAGGTCCCCAAGTGGCGGGCAGTGGGCCCATTCTGATTTCTTAAAGGGCAACCACAGAATCCTAAAGCTATAAGACTCTTCAAGATCTTGTCTTCCAATTGCTTCTTTTTTAGACAGAAGGTTCAGGGGTTAAATGTCCTTGCTGAAAGTCACACAGCTAATAACACATCCCAGGAAAAAAAAATGTTTGGATGATTCCGACTCAGTGGAAATGCCCAGCAGCAGAGAGAGCCAGGGCACAAGATGCTAACAGGAACTAACTTGTTTCTTTAGAGGGCAAACGTCCTCTCCTATTGTTTCAGCAAAGATTTCTCTGGATGGAAGGGTCTCCTCACCCAGAAGTCCTTCTGGCTATTAACCAATCAGCTCTCATGATGAGTTTCCTTCTTGTTGTGTTATCCTTCATTCTCGAAGACGACCATGACATCAGGGAGATGATGACATGACTTGCGGTTGACTTTGATTTGAGTGAGCGAGGGCTGTGCAAGGTCACCAGCCTCACTTTCTCCTCCAGAGCCATCTGGGTCCAGTGGCCAGATATTCATCAGGACAACTGGAGACAGCTCGTGAATTTCCTAACCCCTTCATCACCACTTACCCTGATCTATTTGAACAGCACTCCCTCACTTAAATCCAACTTACTTACATGTCATGGCATTAACTCCCTGCTGTCAGGGTCCTCTTTGAGAACGAATGACAAACAACAACCCACCATTTATAATGTCCTCCCCCTGACACTGTCCTTTTCTTGTGACCCAGAGTTGCCTGGTCAAAACTGGAAATGACTAGAAGGAGAGAAACTTGGTCTGTGGGAGGGGGTGGGGAAGGGCACATCCAGCCCCTAAAGGACAGTTTTGTATTCTGAATGAAGTAAAGAGAAAGCAGGAGAAGACTCAGGTGGCAGTTCAAAAGCTAATGTTTTAAAGATGAAAGTATGCAATTCAATTAAATGTTTAAATAATGTTTTCTCATACTAAATCATTTAAACGTTTTTGCATTCCTCGAATTTCTAGGGGCACTGTTCATTTTTATTTATTGTTGTAACCCAATGCCCTAAGCAGTGTGAATGGTACTATTTGAGAGAAACTTGTTTTGCAAAGGGGAAAGCTGTCCCAGGTCTCTTAAAAGGTTCATTATGCACATGGTACCTCGGCTCTATTAATAATACGGTCCTCTCTAAGTCCCGTTTATTTTCCATTCAGCATTATATTTTCCAAATTTCTGTAAACAGCTCTTCCACACAAACTCTTTTGATATTCTATCCCTTCCCTTCTTTTTTTCATGACTGCTCTTCTCCCAGGGACTATTCCTTTTTATAAAGGAAAGAAAGAAATCATCAAGCACACACATTTTTTCAATTAGGCCGTGCTTCATGCCAAAATGTATGGATCCCACTAATAGCCATAAGTAATCTGAAGGTCTTTGCCCTAAATATTTTGATTATTTTACAAATCCCTCAAGGAATGTGCTCTGGAGAGATGATTTACTGAGTACAAGCCGGAACTGCTCTCGGGAAGACTGCAGCAGTCTTTGTACGGATGCAGTCTTGTACGGTCCTTCTTCGCTGCTGATAATGTTTGGAAATGCTGATGATATTTTAAATTCACAATAAAAAAGAATTTTTTAAAAAAGGGAAAAAAAAGACTGCAGGTGGGCTTGTCTGGCTAGAAAAAGCTGGAAAGCTGGGTGCTCATTTTGGGATGGGCCCATTGGTCTGAGGATCCATAGAATTGAAAGTTGGAGGGGATGCTGGTGACAAATCAACTAAGTCTACTCTATGGGTAATAAAAAGGTGAAGGGAGCAGGACTATTCATGATATAAGACATGAGTGCTGAGATGTGGACTCCAAAGCCCAGGTTTCAAACCTGGCTCTGATATATCTATTGCCTCTACCGACTTGGGTCTTTCCAGCCTTCAGTTAAATGAGATAAGACAATCTAGAAGTGCTGTGCAAACCTTAAAGGGCTATACGAATGTCAGTTATCATCATCATCATCTCTGAGGTCCTTCTAGCTCTAATACTCCAAGATCTAAAATTCAATTTCACTGAGTCCAAGTGTCAGTGGCATAGCCTCCAAATATAACACACAGAGATAGGCACACAGATTTAGGGCAAGAAGGAACCACAGAGGACATTGAGCCCAACCTGACTCATGTTACAGATGAGGAAACTGAGACACAGAGAGGCTAAGTGATTTGTTCAGAGTTACACACTCAGGTCTTTCCAACTCTTAAGGCCAACACTCAACAGACTCCCAGTCCAACACTATGTTATCTAGTCACCCACAACGAGTTTAAATGGTTAAAAGTACAAAACAACTGGGGCAGCTAGCCGGCACAGTGGATAAAGCCCGATGCCTGGAGTCAGGAAGCCTCATTTTCCTGAGTTCAAATCCAGCCTCAGACATTTACAAGCTGTATGACCCTGGGCAAGTCCCTTAACCCCATTTGTCTCAGTTTCCTCATCTGTAAAATGAAGTGGAGAAGGAAATGACAAACCACTCTGGTTTCTCTGCCAAGAAAACCCCAAATGAGGTCACAGTGAGTTGGACATGAGTACCCAACAACAAAACAATCAATCTATTTACAGTCAATTCTATACCTTTGCTCACACTACTCTGTATGCCTGGAATGATCTCCATTTACAAATATTCTACCTATCCTCCATTAAACATCAGTCTCTGATTCCCTCCAGTTAGAAATTTCTCCTTCACCTGATCCCATGGCATTATGTATGCCAGCACTCAACATATTTCAATATGCATCTACTTTATCTCTGTATTATTCTACAGATCCCTCCTCCAATTAATCTGTAACCTCCCTGAAGGCAAGGAGTGTCCTATTTATCTTGGTATTTCCCATAAGTAAGCACCCAGGAACATGAAATAGCATATAGTAGTAGACAGTTCAAAAATGGTTACCAGTCTCTGTAGTAACTGTTAGCCATATGAAGACTAATTTTTAAACTTGATGTAATCCATAAACAATGGCCAATCCAAAAGTCAACATTGAATCTACTCTTCACTGGAAACACAGAACAATTTCCCTAATTAGGAAACCTTCAGTCTCTAGGGAGTCAGGTCTCTTCAAAGTATATAACTGAGGCTCCAACACCAACCAATGTAGAGGTCATGACCAATATCAAACAAGATACTCGGGCCACATCTTGACTTCTGAGCCCCAGTTCAGTCTTCCACTGTTATTCCTATGTAAGTTCCTTGGTTCTAATGCCAGGCCCCCTCTTTCTCTCCACAAAGCACACAAGTACTGACAAGAGGCAAAATTTGAACTCAGGAGCAGCTAGGTGGCGTAGTAGATAGAGCACCAGCCCTAGAGTCAGGAGGACCTGAGTTCAAATGTCACCTCAGCCACTTATAGCTGTGTGACCCTGGGCAAGTCATTTAACCCCAAATGCCACTCCCAAAAAGAATTTGAATTCTGATGCTCTAACTTCAAATTTAATACTGTTTCAACTGAACAGTATACAAACAATGAGAACACAGGGCGTTCATTGCTGATGCCCATGAAAACGCACTGCTTTTTCAGGGGCAGTGATGGGGGAGTCATGGGTCATCTATAGCAGGGGTCCTTGACCCTTCTTTGTGTCATGGATGCCTCTTTTGTGGGCAGGCTGGTGAAGCCTATGGATCCCTTTTCAGAAGAATGTTTTTGAATGAGTAACTTAAAATACATAGGATTACAAACAAAACCAATTATACTGAAGTGTTTTTTGTTCAAAATGTTTTTTTTAAAAAAACAAACCCCTGTTCCCCAGGTTAAATAAAACTAATGTAGAGTGCTGCACTGGGAGTTAGGAATATCTAGATTCAAACACCGACTAAAACACTTGCTAGCGGTAGGACCTTGAGAAAGTCATTTAACTTCTCTAAGACTCCATTTATTCATCCGTGAAATGGGGATAGTAATATCTGTAAATACCTTAACTTAACATAGTGGTTGTGAGGCCCAGGTGAGATATTATATATAAAAGAGCTTTGCAACCTTGATAGTTATGTGCTAGTGATCACTACTATCATCATTATATGTTGCATTGCAGAACTTTAAAATATTATCTAGCCCAACCCCTGTATTTTATAGAAACTGAGGCCTGGAAAAGAAGAGGCGATTTGCCCAAGGTCACACAGGTAGTAAACTGGAGAGACAGAATTTGACCTCAGATCTTTAGAATCCAGAGCTAGTATGCCCTCTGCTACTGTAGGCCACCTCTTTCCTGGGTATCTTATCCTTTATGTCTGTGGATGTACCTGCCCCCATACTGTATTTCTCTGGAGGATCTGATGTGCCAGACTGTGCTATCAAGTTGAGCTGTCCAAGTTCTTGGGCATACAGCACACCCAAGAGACTCCACTGTAATTAACTAGTGATGATTCAAGATCACTGATGGCTGTATCCCAGAGAGTCACCACCTTCTGAGTCAGTTTGTCTCCCTCGGGGTGTGTCAAGGTGAAGGCCATGGGATTCTTGACAGTCATGGGTCACTGAACCCTGACAATTAAAAAAGTCTTCTAGGTTTGTGGTCTCCCTAGCCAGTCTACCTTGCCTAACAATGTTGTGCTCAAACGCATGTTCAAATGAGGTTGCTTTTCCTGAACACACACACACACACACACACACACATATGTATATATATGTATATGTATATGTGTGTGTATATATATATACACACACACACACACACACACACACACACACACACACACACACACTGGGGAGGGGAAGCTCCCAGGGACAGTGTACAGAAAAGCCAGGCTGGGGTTAAAAACTGCCTGATTAACCTAAACCACATTCAGGCAGCACCCAATTATCCTTTCTGGATTATCCACAATCACGAGGTCACTGCATCTGTGTGATGCAGTGTGGGTGAGTTAGGTGGATTCTAATCCCAACTCCAGAGATCTCCAGGGAGAAAGGTTAGCCAGAAGCCTTCCACAGAGCTCCCCAAAGTGATGCCAAAGGGCTGACTCGGGTTGCTTAACTCCAGCCACTAGGGGGCCCCAAAATGGAGCTCCTCCAAAACCCAAGTCAGAGAGTTGGGTCAAAATTGGTTCATTCATACATGAGAGTAGTCTGAATGAGTGAAGAATCAGAATCACAGAGTAACAGAAAAGACCTACTTAATAAAGTGTTCCCAAATGAAAGCCCTGCCTACTTCAGTGAAAAGACATGACTCCTTGTAATTTAGCATCTTCATACCAACATTTGTAATTAGCATCATTCATTGGACAACTATGGACACAAGGACAGCCTGTGTTGGTAGGGGAATGGATCAGTTATTCCACTGGTATAGAGCAGAGGCCTCGAGGCCACGTGGGGCCTTCTACATCCTTGAGTGTGGCCTTTTGACTGAGTCCAAGTTCTGTTTTTTGGTTTTTTTTTGGCTAGGCAACGGGGTTAAGTGACGTGCCCAGGGTCACACAGCTAATAAGAGTTATGTGTTTGAGGCCAGATCTGAACTCAGGTCCTCCTGAATCCAGGGCTGGTGCTGTGTCCACTGCACCACCTAGCTACCCCCTGAGTCCAAGTTCTACAGAACAAATCCTTTTATTAACAGGATTTGTTCTATAAAGTTTGGACTCAGTCAAAGGGCCAAACTTCAGGACCTCGAGGGCCACATGTGCCCTCGAAGCCACAGGTTCCCCACCACTGGTATAGGGAATTTCTGGATAAACAAATATCCTCTATCAATGCAGGCATCTTCTTTGAACTGTCTTAGAGAATTCCCTGAGGGACACACATTAAGGATTTAAGTGACTTGTCCTGGATCACAAAGCATCTATGTGTCAGATGGACTTAAAATAATTTCTTCCTACCTTAAAACCAATTCTTTATCCACTACACCATGTTGCTTCTCAATATGTAATAATAATAACATCTAGCATTTAAATGATAATCCTTTAAATTTGCAAAGCACTTTGCATATTATTACCTCATTTGATTCTTACAACAATCCTGCGAGGCAGATGCTGTTACCCCCATTTTATAGATAAGGAAACTGAGGCTGAAAGGTGAAACGACTCCTCTAGGGTCACACAGCTAGTTAAGTGTCTGAGGCCGCATTTGAACTCAAGTGTTCCTGACTCCAAGTCCAGGTCTCCATGCACTATGGTGCCACCTAACTGCCCACTAGTGGATAGAGCTTAGTTTAAAAAGTAAAACAAAACAAAAACCAGTCTATTCTCAAAAATTGCACAAACATGCCCATTCTTTGAACATTCTTTGTTTGCTTAGATAAATCCTTTCTTCACAATGAGTGCAAAGGTAAACCTCAGTCCAGCTTCTGTCTGAATTACCACAAAATCCAAATTAGTGGAGCCCAAATTAACAAGCTTTGGCTGTACTTGCCATCCTTAGGATTAGTGGATAAGGATTTCCCAACTGGTAATCACATCATTTTAAATTCGTTAGCGAAACCTCACTTCATTAACTCTGTTAGCTACCCACAAATTGGATCATTCTCTTGACTGGCTCCATGTAGTATTTTAATTATCATGTCAACCATGTCAATAGCTTTATGCAGTTAAAAAAAAAAAAAAGTCCTGCACCCTCCTCATAGATACAACCACAAACAGGTGTGCCTCAATCTGGACTAAAAAATGAGACATACAAAAATATGACCCTACAAACCAGATGTAATGGGAGTGTTATTCGTTTTGCAAAAGTACTCACCTCACTTTATGAAAGGAGGTGACCTGGAATGGCACTTACCCCAAACATATGAATTGTTTTTTTTAAAACACATGAATCACCCGCCCATTATCATGAACCCCTTTTTTTCCCCTCCCCCAATTAAAAAGCTGAGAGGAACTGGGGCCTCCATCTGCAGACTGTGTCAACAGAGCAAACAATGGATTGAGGTCAGGTGTCCTTGAGGATATGGAACAAATAACTGGGTTCACATGGCAGACCTTTAACTTTCAAGAATCCCACATGTTCTATCCAAGAGGCATTTAAAGAAAAAGGCCAGAGTCCAAACAGTCTTAATTGGTCACGTGGGCATTTGAAGGTCTCTGCTTCTGTCCTGTCCCAAAAAGTCACAGGCTCCAGGACACTTACGACATGAGTTTCAAAAGCCCTGGGGGTCCCTAGGTCTTCCCACCCACATCCCACATTTGTTTTAGAAAAAAAAAAAAAAGACAACACTTATAAAGAGTACTTTGAGAAATGTTCAAAGGAGGTGATGTTGGGTTGGGCTGGGTTGCCTACCCCCTCCTAGCCTGAGCCCCTCCCGAGCTGATTCATGATTTAGCTGGTGGATGGACAGACTCTTATCTGCACCAGCCACTGTGGCACCATAACCCTCACCCAAGCAGGTTCAGTTGTCTTCTAACCTCCTTCCTGGCCAGGAAAAGTGGGACCTAGGCAAAGGGATGAGGAGAGAGTGTGGGGGGAGAAAAGGAGAAAGGGGTGGGGGAGAGAGCAAGAGGGACAGAGGGACAGGGACAGGGAGAGGAAGGGGGGAGAGGGAGGGGGAGAGGGGGAGGGGGAGAGAGAGAGAGAGAGGAGAGAGAGAGAACCCACCTGTGGTAGGAGGGGCACCTCCACAAAAGGTTTTGAGTCAGTAGGGACCTGTGATCTAGTCAAAGCTAAACCTTAGAAATCATACAATCTGGCTCAAAGTGTCAACTCTCACTACTAACCAACTCTGGGGACCTTGCTCTGGCTCTGGGAGCCTGACTATGAAGGTGTCTGGGTGTTTCCTAGCCTCTCTCTCTCCTGAGATCACTGGCATATGGATTTGCTGCTGCTTATTTCAGGGATCAGTTGGGGCACAGCAGGTTTATGGAGATGGGCGGTAGGGGGTGGGAAGTGAGAGAAGAGAACAACCCGCTTGCCCTAAAAACAATAACCCATTTTCACAATTGTGCCTCCTAGAAAAGCAGCCTAGTGTGTCCGTCGGGAGGGGAGGGGGAAAACTGAAATAACAGTCAGGAGCTTTGGGGTCTGGTCCCAGCTCTGTCAATAGCCTCCTGTGTGACTTCAGGAATAGTCCTGAATTGGGCCTCGGTTTCTACATCTGTCAAATGGGAATAACAATGTCTGCCCCTGTGTGAGGATCAGTGACATAAAAGGAGGAGAAAATACATTTGCGAGGGTACAAAGTGCCACAGAAATATGGGGGAGTCTTATCTCTGAGGCTTAGTCAGAGGGTAGATCTGGAGAAATAAAAAATACAGAGAGAAAGTATCTCCCCCTTTTATTGCTCCAGCTCAGGAAGGGTGGGGATCATGGAGGGGCTGTTCCCAGGCTGAAGTGTCCCCAGCCCTCCCTGGTGGAAGAGAGAAGAGCCCAGCTCCTGGGGACCCGCCTTAGCTGGATCGAGCAAAGCTGGGACTTTAAAAAGCAGGATGTTTGGCTGGGGCCTCTCTTCTCTCAAATAAACAATCCACAACCTTATTCAAAACAGAGAGGCACCGCTGGGGAAGTACTCGAGTCACTTTATTTCCATATCCCCAGCTCTGATTTATTCTCCTCCCTGGGGGAGTGCCACCGGGGCTACAAAGTACCTTGGAAACAGAACGTGGGCCAAGGCATCCCAACAGCAGCGCAGGAGAGGTAGGGCCCAGATGGGGACGGACCTGACCCACTCCTGCCCATTGCCCCTACTGCTATGTACGGGGTCGGGGGGAGAATCAAGAATGCAAGCCTTTTGGATCAGATGGCTAGAGGAGCATTAGGAAGGCACAGCCTCCCATAGTTTTCATGATGATCTGGACAGCCTGGACTCTCCCATCTGACCCTGCTTACAATCATTTAACATGTCAGACCTAACAATGAGGGGAACCTGGAATGTCAGATGTGGAAGGGCCTTTGCTTGCCTTATTTCTTCCATGAGGGCTTTGGATTTAGCACAGTGCCTGGCACATAGTAAGCATTTAATTACATGCTTACTGATTGTTGACTGACTGACTAGGAAATCTCTCTGGCCCAGATGGGATCCATGAGGTATCGTGGTATATTGGAAAGAACATGGGAACAGAAATCAAGAAGACTTAGGATTGCATCCTAGCATCCATTAGCTGTATGTATATCTGTCTGGCTGAAGGCGAGTCTTACAGCCTCACTTTCTTTGTCTGTGAAATGAGGAGAATAATTCTAACAGGTTTTTGTGAGAAAGGGACTTGTCAATCTTAAAACTCACTATCTAAGTGTGAGCTTCTGGTGGGTAAGAGGCTCTTTTAAGTATTTGGGAACAGGATCTCAAGCCCAGAGAAGAGAATTTCTCCCTATCGATCCTTAAGCCTCCTAAGATTCAAAGCTAGAAAGGCCCCAGCAGAATACCTTGCCTAAACCGTTCATTTGATAGATGAAGGAAATAAGGCCCAGGAAAAGTTAAGTGACTTGTCCAATGTCACACAGACAGTAAATAAGTTACCCAGAATTTGAATCCAAGTACTTGGGACTAAAGATTCAGAGTTTCTCAGTGTTGGCACAATGCCCTAGTGATTAACACAGTGCCAGGCACATAGTAGGTACTTAATAAATGTTTATTTAATGAGTAATGATTTTCTTCTTGAGATGGACAAGTAACATCTTTAAGGAAAAACAATATAAAAAAGTAGAAATGAGGTCACAAGTGCCTTTCTAAGTGCTACCCTAAGAAATGGAGTTTCCTAATGAGATCAAGAGTTCCACTATCGCTGTCATCCTTCTAACCTGATCTTTTAGGAAAAAAAAAATTCAAAACAAAAAGAAGAGCATCCTTCACCTTCTTTGCCACCTTGTTATAGGTCCTCATAATCTCTCCCTTGTATTATGGCAATGGTCTGATTGGTTTCTTCTACCTAACTGGTCTTTTCCATCTCTAATCCAATCCAAGCACCAGCTTAATCTTCAACTCTATTTCCAATCATATTCATTACCTTGCCCCAAAGCTTTCTGTGACTCAGAATTACTTATAGAATTAATTCTCTCCTCGAGGTTTTTGAGGACCCCCCCCCATTCTTTCCTGGTTCTTCTCCTACCCATCTGACCACTCCTCAATCTCCTTTACTGTATCCTCATCCACATCACATCCTTTAACCACGGCTGTCCCTCAGGCTTCTGTTCTTGCTTCTCTTCTCTTCTCCCTCAGTACTACTTCACCTGGTGATCTCATCAGCTCCCATGGATTTAGTTGCCATCCCTAAACTGATGATTCTCAAATCTACCTACCCTGCCCCAACCTCACATCTCCAACTGCCTTTCAGATATCTCTAACTGGATGTTCAGTAGATAACTTAAAAAAATCAACATGTACAAAACACAGCATGTTATCTTTCCTCCTAACCCCTCACCCCCCCACACACACTCCCCCTCTCCCCCAGCCCCCAACTTTCCCTAATACTGTAGAAGGCAGCACCATCCTCCCATCTTTCATGGTTAACAACCTAGGAATCATCTGGTTTCCTCACTATCTGTCACCCCCTATAGCCAATCTGTCCCTAAAGCCCGCCGGTTTCACCTTTGCAACATCTCTCCAATACACCCCCTTCTCTCCTCTGACACTGCCACCACTCTGGTGCCTCATCACCTCATGCCTGGACTATTGCAACAGCCATCCACAGTGGGTCTTGCCTGCCTCAAGTCTCTGCCTACACCAATCTATTCTCCATTCAGCAAATAAAGTATATTTCCTAAAGCACATCCTACAACGTCATTACCCTACTCAATAAACTCTAGTGGCTTCCCATTATCTCCAGAAACAAATACAAAGTGCTCTTCTCTGGTATTCACAGCCCTTCATAGCCTAGCTCCCTCCTACCTTTCCACTTTTCTTGTACCTTACTCCCTAGCAACTCTTCCATCCAGTGACACTGGTCAACTGGCTGTTCCGGGAACAAGACACTCCATCTCTCAGCTCTGAACATTCTCTCTGGCTGTCTGCCATGCCTGGAATGCCCTCCCTCCAACCACTCTGCTTACTGACCTCTCTGGTTCCCTTTAAGTCTCAACTAAAATCTCACCTTTTACAGGAAGTTTTTCCCAACCCCTCTTAATTCTAGTGCCTTCCCTATATTATTTTCTATTTATCCTTTACACAGCTTACTGTGTATATATTTGGTTGCACTTTGTCTCTCCCATTAGATTGTAAACTCTGCAAGGGCAGGGACTGCCTGTTGCCTCTTTTTGCATTCCCAATACTTAGCCAGGTGCATAATAAGCACTTAATAAACATTTACTGACTGACTAAAGAGCCTCGAACAGTGTGGTTCACATAGTGGGAGCCCAATAAATGCTATTACTGAGCAAACACTGACTAAAAGCCTCCTTCCTTGGTTTCTTTGGAGCCTAAAGAAACTTATCTCTCAGAACAGTGGTTTGCAAACTCTTCCTGGGCTTTATTCCATGCCCCTATGAACCTAAACATGGGTGTGGTATTGGAGCAACAGTTGGAGAGAGGGCACGGTGCAGTAGAAGGAAAGACTGCTGGCTTGGGAGAACAGGCAGACATGGATGTGAATCCTGCCTTCGATGCTTATCAGCTGGGGGACTAAAGCCAAGTCAATTCACCTTACCTCCCCCAGTTTTCTAATCCTTAAAATGAGGCTACTAATGACTACAGTGATTATCTTATGGGTTGTAGTGAGGCTCAAATGTACATAATAATGTACATAAAGCACTCCAGAAACCTAACAGTGCCATATGAACGCTAGTGGATCATAAGATTAAGATTTTGTGTGGACTTCTGTTCTAGAACCCCAAAGGACACAAGTTCACATGATCTACAGGAACACTGTTCTACAGTACTATTAATTCCAGAACCAAGTATCAGTTTAGAAAAAGTAAACCCATAAACCCTTCAATTATCAAGTATTTACTGAATGTCTGCCATGTGAAAAGCACTTAATTAGGTCCTGTGGGAGGTTAAATCATGTAATCAAAGACATTTTCGGATAGAAGTCTTCTTAGGGAATATATCATCCAACTTTCTCATCGTACAAATGTGAGAAATGAGATAGAGAATTTTAGGCAATTTGTGTTCCTGAAGAAGATAACAAGTCAGCTAACTGATATTAGCCCATGCTATCAAAGAATCCATAATCTATTTAGGGAAGCAAGACCATAATGCAAGTTAGAATGTTTAAATCACTCATGTGGTCCTTATCATAAGGGAATTCATAGGAAGGAGAGACCAATTCTGCTACCACAATAAGGGGGGTAGGGCAGTTGGTCTATGGAGGTAGGAAGGCAGAAGCTGCTGCCCACAGCCCTGACTAAAGGGCACCAGCTTCACTCTCCCATTAGGCCAGTAGACAAAAACAGGGAGAGAAGAATTCTAAACTGGCCCACTGGTCACTATAGTTACAGAGCTAATTATCCTTGAGGAAGGGAGATCACCAATGAACGTGTACAGAGGCCAAGTGAGAACTCTTCTCTTCTCTGCAGCTTTGGTGGTCTGGTGTCCCTAGGGGATTTTCCACTGTATCTCAGCGATTCCTTTTGTTAGGGATGTCCCTGAGTAAGTCTTGGGTATCAAACTGGGCTATGAGGGGCCTGAGGTCTTAAGCACAGATAAAACCAAAGGGCTTGTCAACTACAGCTCTATGCCACAAGGGTCCTCAATAACCAGTGCCAGCCTGTTCACTACTTTCTTGGGTATTAATGTGTCACATATAAGGATATAAGTATCTTGTGTACATGAGGAGGTTTCATGTTTCAAATCACTGGAAAGTTTAGGGAAGGAAATCCCAAGCCTTCAGAAAGGATGTATTAGAAAATCATCTACTGCCCAACTGGTCGTAGAGTCATAGAATTTGTAGGTGAATGAGATCTTAGGAGAGCATCTTACCTTGTTATAAGATCTTATTATTTCTATTATGAGAAAGAGAGAGAGAAAGAGAGGAAGGGAGGAAAAGGGAGAAAGAGACAGAGAGAGACTGAGAGAAAGGGTGACAGAGAGACAGAGAGTGCCCAGTGTCATGCTGTGTTTTCCCCTTCTATAGGACCAAAAGCAACATATGTTTACATGGTCTCATCCTAGAGCCAAGAAAAAAAGAAAAGAAATCCCACCATGCCCAATGTGGAAATACAGTTCCTTTCAAAAGCAAAAGACCTGGGAGCAAAGCATTTTAAAGACTCTGCATGCTGAAAAGGATCCAGACAGCACTAAGAAACAAGTAATGAACACACACTGGCATCACACGATGCCAAGTCCAACCTTGCCAGGCCCCTACAACACAGCTTGCATCTGCCTTCAAGGGAAAAAAAATTCATTTTCAGAGCCAGCTGTTTCTGATTGTGTATTTTTTCCACAGCTGGCTTAACTAACTTTTTGGGGGGGGGGTAAGGGTATTGGGGGATAAGTGGAGGGGGAGAGCATTAGCTTTAAAATAATATTCTTTTTGCCTGAAGCCCCACCAACAGTAGGAGAGGTGAGTTTAGGGAATTAAATTCTCCAATATTTAACGTCCCAGAGCCCTACTGACAAAAAGCATGGTGTCCCATGGAATGGTACCTCTATGGATCTCTTCCCCTTGGGAGTGAACTGAGAGGATGTAAGATCCATCAGCTGCCTGATAATGGCCTTGACAGCATTTTGGAAGAGGGTGCTAGAAACAAGTATAACAAGGGAAGTAAGGAAGCAGATTCCAAACTTTGTTGGCTATGCCAGTGAAAGTGGCAAGATGACTTGGGCACACAGATTTAATGAAATGAAGACTAAGGAAATCATATATCCCAAAAGCCAAGAGTCTCCAGACAAGATTTAATGAAAAGGGCCATGGTAGGTCAGACAACTGGCTCATCTAGCTCAATTATCTCTAGACTCTTCCCTGATGATTCAGAACAGGAAAGGACAATCGAAGAGTGTGCCTGACATATTAGGCAATACTGACACCTCCCCCTCTCCAAACAAGCTCCTTTGTGACCAGTCCCCTTTGGATGGTCACCATCTTTCCCCATGCAGTTAAAACCAGTATTGGTGAAAAACCAACACTGACTCATCCAGATTCCCACAATCTGACTGGTTAATTGGGGGTAACAAGTCAACCAAGAAGCACCTACTCTGAGGACAGGGGGTGTGCTATGCTCATCGGATCAATTACAAACATTTATTAAGCACCATCTGTGTACCAGGTACCGTATGCTAAGTACTGGGGCTACAAAGACAGTAGTAAAATGGTCCCTGCCCTCAAAGAGCTCATGTTCTACCCAAGGAGACAACATATCCATTAAATACATAATTCACCAGAAATTTACCATTGAACTAGAAGAGACAAAACTTATATGGCAAGGAAAGTGTGATGGGGAGCCCCCCCCCCACCTCCACTGAGCTGTAGCTCAGGAAAAGGAAAATCAGTGTAGGCTGTGGTAGGAAGGAGGTGAGCCTTGAATTGATCTGAACCTGATCAATCTTCACATTCTACAGGAATTTCCTGACCTCCTTCTGACCAAGAGCAGGGCACCATTTGGGAATAAGGGAGGCAGTGATCCTCTTGGGAAAATGAACACCCCCAGGGTCTTCCACTTCGGATACCTTTTGGACCTGCTATTATTTCCTTCTATGAGGGACCTTGCACAGCAAGGAAAAGCAGGAAGCCAGGCCCAGAATATTATTCCCCAGGAAGCCTTCTCTGAAACTTATCAATCCACATCATGCTTCAGCAATACCCCAAAGTCTCTGAAGTCTAGTGGTTAGGAAAATCATAGTACACTCAATCTAAGGTACAACCAAGCACACCTTGTACTGGTACAGTTTGGGAGGTCTATGTTTATTCTGGTGACCTCTACTGTATCCTAGGCAATTGTGATTGCCTCCTCCTACAGGTGAGACTCTGGTACAACGAGCATTTATTAAGGGCCTACTGTTTGCCCAAAGTGAAGATAAAACCCAAGAAACAAGGGAATTAATGACGGAGAAAGCAGAGATTCTCAATATAACTGGATTTCCTTGGAAGGAGGGGATACAATGGCCTGTGCCAAGGAAAGTTCCACACAGAGGGAAGCAGAAAAGCTGGGACTAGCAAAGCCGTGGACAGGTGGGGTTTGAATAGGCAGAGAAGAGGGCACAGGGCATTCAAGAGAATCAAAAGGCATTCTGGGGCCAATGAGAGAGGCTGGCTTCCAACCAGTCTGGCTTCCAAGTCCAAAGCCTCCCCACTGGCAAGGAACCCTTCTCTAATAACTCAAGGCCAGCCTGCTCTCTCACTGTCTAAAGGATTCTGTCAACTAACCTCTGTCCCCACCACAAGTCTTCCACTCCTCTGCAAGTCGTCCCCATGGAGGCACCAGGATGGTTCTCTCTCTCCTCCAGACTTCTCTGGCCTGCTGGGTTTGTACTGTTGATCTGCCATGTAGCTTAGACCACTTACGTCCCAATTACTGGGGTAGGTGGCTTGGATCCCCAGCCATAACGCCATATAGTAAGCCAATGGTGTCAAACAAACAGAAGAGGGGGAAAGGGAGGAGAGGACTAAACTGTATCCAAGGATCCCTGCAGGCCCGTACTGACTTAGAAAACCACATGTTAACATTATCTACGCTCTACTGTATTTTTATTTTGTTAAATATTTCCCAATTATACTTCAGTCTGTTTCTGGAGTATCCTATTTCACCACATAGGCCACTGCTTACTTGTCGCACCCTGTTTTTTTAGTCCAAAACTGGTTTATAACCTTTCATTGCGTAATATGCATCTATCTCAGGAATTGCGAGTCTCGAGCCTAGAATTCTCTGCACGTGTGCATTATCAGTATTCAATTTTAATGCATATTTACGAGTATTCCATGCATCCTAATCTTGCACCAAAGACAGTTTAGTAATAAATGATTTTTAAGTAATACCAGCACAGTTTTAAAAGCTTCACATAATGGTTGCACCCCACTTTTTGCAAAAAAAAAAATTGGCATAAAATCTGCAATGATTATGCAGTGAAAAAACAGCAAGCTAACAAGATCAGGTCCAAATCTGGTCAGCCTAGCACAGTGGTCCAAACAGAACAGACAGACAGATGCTCAAGCAGTTATTCAATGAATATATGAAAGTTATACTTAATGTGCAGAAAACCTCAATAAGCATTGGTATGGCTTCAAAGAGGAATGGGCTGGCCTCTGAAGGTAGTGAGCTCTCCATCACTGGAGGTCTTCAAGGACAGGCTGGATAGACATTGGTCAGAAGTGTTCCAAATGTTCCATTACTACTGTTACTCTCTCCCCTCCTAAGACGTATGTTTTGTGGATTTTTTTTTTTTGTTGGTGATTTTTAGTGGGGAAAGAGGCAAATTTAGAAATTAACTCTTTCAGATGCAGAGAGAAGGACAGCTTTAAAAAGCTACTGGTTGAATCTGCTATTTACTTAAAAAGAAAAGTAAACAGTCCATGATAGAAATCGGCAGTTTCATGTAGGGTTTTTCTAATCTGTGAAATACATGGAAATGCCTGATTTGTTTGGTGTTTGTTGAGTTTAGGATTTTTTTTTTTTAAATTAACTCTTTCAGTCCGTAAAAGACAGTACTGGATAGATACAGTAATGCTGAAACATTGTGGATGGGGGGAGAAACAGGGATGTGCTCTGAGACTGGGGGAGGGGCAGGGAGGCACCTTGGGAGTGTAAAGACTTCAGATGGGAACCAAATAAAAACACCAAACCTAAAAATAGAGCCAGGCCTTAGCCAAGGGAATCCACCCCAGCAGAAAAACAAAGAAAGCCAAAAAAACACTAAGCCTACTTCCATCTAAAGAATCTGCTCCCCTTGTCAACTTCAGCAGCCCCACATGGTGGAGGCTTAAGGAGCAACAGGCATGGACAGTGTATGAAAAATTCCAAGTGTCAGGGGCCTTTGAAGCCAAGCCCTCCCTTCAAAGAGGGGGCATGCCGATGGCCCAGGATGACTCAGCACAAACCAATTCAGCATGGTGAGGGCACAGCTAATTTATGAAGCAGAGTTCTCTAATGGGAAAAATTGGAAATGGCCAGCCCTTTTCACACACAGCTGAATCTAATTCTTGAGACTTCAGATTTATAGCATGGTGATGAGCCCAAGTCTACAAAAGATTTTTTTACCATCCACAACAATTACCTGACATAGGTTGGGTGAGGGGAGGAAGGAAGGAGATGAGAGTGAAAGATTGCCGGAGTGTGGAGAAAAGAAATACCCCCTTTTGCTTAAACACACACACACACACACACACACACACCCCCAAAAACACAGGAGAATAACCTTAAAAAAAGATACTCAACAGCCCACACTTCTGTAAAAATGTCCCTTTCATAAAATGTTCAGGGATAAGGCCCTGAAAATAACTAACTTTCAGAGAAGAGTATCCTAATAGTTCTCACAAAGGAATTCTCATGCCATTAGGGAGTGGAAGTTTCCATGCATTCAGGTTGCCAAGGTGGATAATTCACTTAGAAAAGGCCATCAGAGAATCGAAAAGCCTTCAGGCGGTGAGCGTGAGTAGACTGGGAGATGGAGCAAAGTGCTACAGGGACAAGAGCTTCACATTTCGAGGCCTAGGCTTCCTCATCAGTAAAATAAAAAAACAGGATTAGACCCAAAATATCTTTCCCAAAGTTGACATTTTATATAGTGTGGGATGTTCAGGGGGATCAGAGGAGCACAGATTTTCACCCTACAAGGGGACCTCAGACATCATTAAGTCCTGACTCCTCATTTTACAGGTAAGGAAACTGAGTCACAGAGTTAAGTGACTTGCCCTAGGTCATAGTGTTTGAGGTAATGAAAGAATGGTGCACCCTCCTCCACTCTTTACACTATTGGTCGAGATATCCCTGGGGAATACAGGAGAAGAAAGATTTATAACCCAAGGTAGGTCCCTAATTACAACACTCTCTATAGATATAGTCTAAGAGAAATTCAATTGGGAATCTGATGCGGATACCTGAATCTTGAGCTTGATATTCTACAACACTTAACACCGACTGAGTGGCCACTCAGTTTATGTACATTCCTACACTAGATTTTTGTAGATTTTCTTTTTTTGGAAGGAGGAAGGCATCAAAGAAAAAAAACACAATTCCTAAGCCGAAGGAGTTCAGTCTTTCCAGGGAGAGCGATTATTTGGAAGAAGTATATTCTAACAAGAGAACAAACAAACATTTACTAAGACAGGTGAGTTCTCCAGAAGTTGAGGTTTGGCTGAATCCTATTTTCTCACAGACTTCATTTCACGTCTTCTCTTAATTTCATATGGATGTTAAATTCATAAGGGCTCCTAAAGCCTTCCCTTTCCAGGTCTTATCTACTCTATTCTTGGTCTGCTAAAACAACTAAGTATAAATGACAACACTGAGGCTTAATTGTTGTTGTTCAGTCATATCTGACTCTCCATTGAATCCATTTGGGGTTTTCTTGGCAAAGATACTGGAGTGGTTTGCCATTTCCTTCTCCAGCTCATTTTCCAGATGAGGAAACTGAGGCTAATAGGGTTAAATCACTTGCCCAGGGTCACACAGCAGGGAAGTGTCTGAGGCCAGATTTGAACGCAGGGAAGATGAGTCTTCCTGACTTCAAGCCCAGCACTCTATCCACTTCACCACTTAGGCCTCACTAAAATGAGGAACCATTTTGTAACTCAAAAAAATCACCTTTCATCAGTTTCAGGTTTACCAAGTTTAGCTGTTAATAGGGTTATCCAAACCAACAACTCGATGTATACATTGCTCAAATGAGGTCAAAGTATAATCAGGGTCAATAGGTTTATCCAAGGGAAGTTTGCTGCTGACTTGAGTGAAGTGTTTAAAGAAGGGGTTGGGAGGATGCAGAAATAGAGATCTTGGCCTGCTCATTAGAAAGAAGGGTGTCTTCTGTGGAAAGGAGGGTGGAGCGCACATTCAGCATATAGAAGACCAAGGCCATTCATTGTCTTTCCCCCATAACTTGGCCTGTGAAACTGCAAACAATACCCTGGCTGCCTAGTGGGAGGGGATGCAAGGGACTATCCCAATGCCTTTTCAGTTATTTATTTGTTTGTTTGTTTATGGCAGGGGCAGAAGGGGTAAATTAAGCTGTTTCTAGAAAAGAAAAAAGAAATAGGAGGGGAGGGAAAGAAGCCAATGAGAGCCCTCACTAATCTCTCCACTCAGCACCAGTGAAACCCAAGAGCTGGTAGAGTTAGCTTTTTTTTTTTAATTGTTATTTTTAAAATACGAATTATTTCCAGCCGGAAGGCAGGAGGATGCAGGCCATTGGACCGGCCGGCCGGCACCCAGCCAGTCTCGTAAATGTCTGGCAGCTGGCAGGCAAGTCAGTCCATTGCTATTGAAATGAGCTCGTTACCACTAATTTCACTGGCTTCCCAACTGATTTATAAAGTGTTTTCCAGCATCTCCAAAGATGCTTCCTGTATCACCACAAAATCCCAGCTAGAGTCACCAGGAATCAACAGTGAGCCAACTTTTGTGGCAGCCTCAGTTTCCCCAACAGATGGAAGGCGGGGGGGGGGGGGGGGAATAAAGATATTCTCTTTATTTCAAATCAACAAATATGTACAAAACAATTAACCTTGTGGAGAAAAGAAATGAAGATGAAATCATTTCTGCCCTCGAAGTGTTAATAATTTCCTGAAGGATTTAAGACATTCACACATGAAAACAGACAAAGCAATATAGCATTTACAGAATCTCAGAGCTATAAGGGACCTCAGAAGTCATCTAGTTCCCCAAAATCCTACCTAAATCAGGAATCCACACAAAAATATCCTCAGCATGTGTTCATCCAGCTTCTGTTTCATAACCACCACCTATGAGGAACTCACTACCTACAAAAGCAAACCACTCCACTTTGGTACTAGTCTAATCATTATCTCTCACCTGGAATATTTCAATAGCCTCTCTATCTCAAAGCCTGCCCCATTTCAGTCTGTTCTCCACAAAGAACCGCCAAAATTATTTTCCTCAAGAGTAGTTCTAACCATTTGCTGCTGGTGTTTTTCAGTTGTGTCTGACTCTTCAGGACCCCATTTGGGGTTTTCCTGGCAAAGATACCAGAGTGGTTTGCCATTTCCTTTTCCAGCTCATTTTTACAGATGAGGAAACTGAGGCAAACAGGGTTAAATGACTGGCCCAGGATCATATAGCTAGTGTAAGTGTCCAGATTTGAACTCAAGAAGATGAGTCTTCCTGACTTGAGGCCCAGTGCTCGCCACCTAACATTTTCATCGACTCTCCAATACCTAGATTGTTCTATCTCCTAGAATCCCTAGCTCCTTCCAGATTAAGCTCAAAGGGCACCTTTGACCTCCATCTTTCCTGATCCCTCAGCTGCTACTGTCTCAACCCCCAAATCATCTCGTATCTATTTCACATATGCCTAATGGAACACGTCATCTCCCTTGATAGAATGTAAGCATCCTGAGGGCAGGATCATTTCACTTGTGTCTTTGTATCCTCATCATCTAGCCGAGTGCCTGAATGGATTTTAATAAATGCTTATTGATTATTGAGTTTTTCTCATACTTAGCTGAAATTTCACACATTTAGTCAACAACAGTTTTGACTATATGTGAGGGGCTGTGCTAGGGAGCTGCTAGGCTGTCCAAAGTTCTAAAACTTTGTGGTCTTACGACCCCACTACCCTCTTAATATTATGGAACCTCTTCCCAAGAGCATTTGTTATATTTACTACATTCAAAATTAAAATGTCATAGTATTATGATGAAAATAATTTTATCTCACAGACCCTCTGAAAGGGCCTCAGGGGATCCTCTGGGCTCCCCAGCATCACATTTTGAGAGCTGCTCAACTAGATAATTTCTAAGGTTCCTTCCAGATCTAATCCTTATGTTTCCCAAATGGTCTCCCTACTTCGAGCCTCTTTCTGCACAGTACTAGCTGACAAATAAATCTTCCTAAATAAATCACTACTTTCATCATATCATTCCCCTGTTCCCAGACCTTCAAGGGCTATTTCTTCCCACATCAAATTAAGGTTTCTCTGCTTGTCTTCACCATAACATGGCTCCATCTCACCTCACCTCCCCAACTAATATACCCCACTAATCACCTGTACCCACCTTCTGTCCCCAGTGAGGTAAGTGTTCAATGAACAAACAACACAATGATGTGGTACAGGGGCAACAAAGACCAATTCCAAGTGATAAGATCTGAGTTCAAATCCTGATTCTACTTTTAACTTCTCTCTGGACCAATTTTCCTCATCTGTAAAATGAGGTTAAGCTAGATAACCTTGAAAATGTCCCTCCCAACTCAGAATCTATAAACCTCTGAAGCCCACCTCACATGTGCCAAATTACCCAGACTCATGTTGTTCTCCCCACAAATATACTTCTCACCTATGTTTCTTTGCCTATTTCAGGTCCCATCTCCATCTTGAAAACTCCCAGACCACCACAGCACCCATTAGCCTGCCCTCCTAAGAACTCCCAGGAGCCGTTAATCATCTACAACCTTTTTCTGCTGGAATCATGGTAGTTGTGGAAGGAAATAAGCTATCATCTGTTCCAGAATCCCTTCTGAAAAAGCAGAAGGCCTTTGCAATACTGAAGGCCAAATGTCTAAAGAAGGTGGCTATAAAAAAGGCTTTCTTGAGATCCAGAGAGAGGTTATCTATGAAAATCAGAATCTAAGCAGATGTACACAAGTGAAATTTGACAGGCTAGAAAATCACGAAAATCTAGCAACTAGTATGTACCTGCTGAACTCAAATTAGCTTTCGTGATCTGAACTGGAGGTAGCAACGATGTCAGCCCAAAAGTCTGTAAAAGTATCATAGCTTCTTTGTCTTCATCGAATGGTCAATGACACTTGTTAACCTCAACAAGACTTTAATTAACATGTGAAGAATTGTGGACCCATGCATTGCATGGGGTTCCCCAAACCTAAAGTCCGTGAATGACTTAGTTTACAAACGTGGTCATGGCAAGAACAAGAAACAGAGACTTTTACTGACTGATAATGCCCTTATTGTAAAATCTCCTGGTAAATATGGAATTAGCCACATGGAAGACCTGATCCAAGAGAGCTATAATGCTAACAAGTACTTTAAAGATGCCCCTCATGGGGCTGAATGGAAAATAAAAGTCTACACACTTCTTGCAAGGCAGAGATGCTGGTAAAAGGGAAGACCAGATAAATCTGCTTATTAGAAGAATGAAGCAAAAGTCTCTACCGTGATTATTTTTCTAATGGACCGTTAATAAAAATGCCTGTGATTAAACAGGAATAACCATCTAACCCACACAATTCAACACTGATTCCAAATCACTTTAGATTGTTTTCTAGTTCAGTTCATGTCTTGTTATGTTTTCCAAATGGCAAAGTGAGGTCCATTTTAGTTCTGAGGCTATGATCCCATACACCCTGGAGGACATTATCTCTTTATGGTGCCTAGCCCATCAATGGGAATATAGTGCATGTTTACAGAATCAAAGGACCTAGCTCTCAAAAATCTATGAGATCATAGGATCATGGATTTAAAACCAAAAGAAACCTGAGAGGTCACTGTGTTCAACTCCCATTTTAAGAGTTAAGTGACCTGCAAGGTTCTGTACACGGGCAGTGTCAGAGCTCCCCTTGGTTCTCTGACTCCAAACCCAATCCCATTGTCCTTTTTGTCACCTGACAGCTCTCTCAAGGAATCAACATCCAGGGGTGCTGTGTAGGACTGGACCAGCTCAGGATCGGCAAGCATCAGCAGGTGGGATTTCAGATAGAAAGTATACGATGCTAACAGCAGCAATGGTACTTAAAGAATCATCAGACATCAAGACGAATGAAAATTAGCACTGAGTCTCAGGAATATTTCCTATTCTCTCCCTCTCCCTTCTACTATTCCTTGATTCTTTAAGGTACCATGTGTACATGAGAGAATACTGTTTTTGTTCTGGGTAGGCAACACATAGAATCAATGAAAGCTAAGATATAGCTAATAGGAGATTTAGATTGTCTAGGTACTGAATTTGAGAGCTGGATGGAACCTCAATGAGTATCTGGTCCCAAACCATACCTGAAAGGCATACCCATTCCCTACAGAAAGGTCAAGTTTCTGGTTGAAGACTTTCAATGAGGCAGAACCCACTCCCTCCTGAGGCAGTCCATTCCACCAGTCTACTCCCCACATTTTATAGATGAAGAAACGGAGGCTCAAGGATGGGAAAGGAAAGGACTTATTCAAAGACATATGGCTGGTTGAGGAACAGAACTGGGGTCAGAACCAAGGATTCCTGACTCCCTCGCCAAGTACTCTTTGACCCAGTGTTTCCCACAGGTAATCCAACTTCAGAGGGCCAAGGGATTTTAGTGCCAGGCTCCGAATATGGGCCCAGAGTGGACGCCTGTCATCTGAGCACTAGCCTGGCTCAGTATGGAGAGGCTCATCTCTCAACCATAACAACTCTCAAAGATAGGATACCAAGTCACTGCGGGGTGGCAACCCTTGCTGGTGGCAGGAGCATCCATACTGATGAAATCACAGAAGCTTTAAGTACTGAAATATTACAAAACAATGCTGGCTTGAGGGATGATATCTGAAAAGTAAAGAAAATCTCCACTGTGAGGTTTCTCAGATGGGGCACACTGTATCCCTTCCACACCCTAACTGCCATTCTCACGACATGAGAAGAGCTAGGTAGCAGGAGCGGGTAGAGGTCTGGGTGGCAGGAGAATGTGAGAATGCTAGAGATGAGAATAAGGATCATTTCTGCAACAGAGATATTTTTAGTACCTACTATGTGCAACACATTGCACTAAGTTCTAAGGCAGATATACTAGGATAAATAAAACATAATCCCTACCCTTTGGGGGAGTTCAAGGGAAACAAAAGGTAGCACATTTGAATGGAAATCACAGGAGAGGAGGATGTGGGCTCAACTGGGAAAAAGATGACTCAAAAAAAGGAGGTGGACAATCCACAGATGAGTTGAAGACTGTTTTGCATTACAATAGGGTAAACCAGAAAAAAACCTGCCAGCTCAGTGGCTAAAGCACACCATCTGTTCAGAATGTCTCTTTCTTTTCCTCAAGGACTTTTTTTCCCCTTTGTTTTTTAAGAGCAATACCAAATCTTCTTTAAAAAAAACCCCACTATTATTACCTCCCTTCCTTTACTCCATCCCCAACCACATACTGTGGTTTACGGGGCGGGGGGGGGGGGGATCCAAGTGTTTCCTGACTTTAATTAATGAGAACAATAATAATAAATACCTTCTCTGAATATTGAAAAGGAAAGCTATTTTCAGAAAAAAAACTCTGACTTTCCAAATCTGGCCCCAATAGACTCATCTATTCCCTTTTCTGTTTCCTCTCCACCCCCACCCTCCCTTCCACCACCACCAAACTCCACCATGCAGCCCAAAACCCATTTCAACTGGAACCCAAATTAGGGATGTTTTTGCTAACTTCCTTGTTTGTGCCTGAGCAGAGTTCTGGGAAACAGGACTGTAAGTTAACCGCTAGATGCAATTTGGCTCTGAGGCCCCTAGGTTTGCCATAGTGGCTGTTTTCCATGTACACCATCCCAGAACTGGCACACAGCTACTTCCTGACTTGTTTCGTGTGTGTGTGTGTGTGTGTGTGTGTGTGTGTTCCTCAAGTCATTATAACAATGTTTATCTTTGGACTGGATGGGCCTGGTCTCTGGGGAACGCCCATCAGGTGCCAGTTCTGAGTGGGTACTGAAAGACAGAAAAAGGAAGGACAAGGGAAAGAAAAGTGGGAGCAAGGATTGACCCCATCAATAAATCTTTCCTTCTTATTGTTTCAACTGGAAGGGACCTCTGAGTTAATCTAATCCAACCCTTAATTCTACATTTATTTGGTTTCCTCATAGGGAAGCTGCAGGGAAGTCTGCGTGACGCATGCCGGTAGGACAAAGTGGGACTTTCTGCCAACCTCACAGATACTAGGGGATCTGATTTGGTGTTTAGGCATTTTTCTGGATGCCAAAACAATCCCTGATCTCTTCCACTCATTTTACGGTGAATTTTAGAGCAGGCAGAGAATTTTGGAGACCCTCTGAACACTTGATTTAGAGCAAGAAGGGGTATTAGAGATCATCTAGTCCAACCCTATCATCTTACACATAAGAGGTCAAGAGACTTGTCTAAGGTCACACACTTAGTTATTAGCAGAGCTGAGACAAGAAAGAACTTCTGAACCGGATTCTCCGTCGTTTTCTTTCATTAGACCTTGTTTTCTTTTCTCATTTGGCTCTGGCTCCCATATCAATGGGACGCTAAAGCCCACTTTCCAACACAAGCAAGAACGACAGAAGTCGTGACCCAAACTCCACACCCTCTAGCCTCATTTCCAGTCGGGTTTAGAAATCCTCCTCATAGCTCTCTCCTACAAAGCGATGACGCTGAAGGTAAAGGGTTAAGAGTCCCACTAGCGGAGGGGCTGGCGAGCTGAGACTAACCCGGCGGGCCCTGGGCCGTCTGCCCTGGCTCTTGCCCAGTCCTGGATGGTGGCATAGATCTGGTGGCCAGCGGACCAGGGTTGCCGTTGTGTTTCATTGTGTGTATGAAGGGAGCCCTAGGATACGGTCTGACTTCCTCCCCGGATGCGACCAGGGACCTTGGCCTCACAATGTCTTTGCAGAGTGGAGGCTCAGAGGCCCCAGCTTCCCCCTTCACCCCCCAAGCTGTTGGCTCTCGGAGTTCAACCCCAGCTCCGCCTGGCCCTTGGGCAGCCTGGCAGAGGAGCCATGATGCCCATTCCCGGAGAATGCCTCAACGGCAGAAGCTCTGGAACAGCAAGCAAGGCTATTCCGCTGGAAAAAGGATACTCCCTAGCTGATTCTGTGACAAACGTGCTCAGGGTTTCCCTTCACCCCCTCTCCCTCCCTCCCTCCCTCCCTCCCTCCCAGATTTACCAGTTTTCTATTCTTGACACCACACTCAGAGATCCCACTAGGACTGGCAGAAAGGGAGGTCTGCTTCCATGTCGAAGGACATAAACCAAAAACACGTGGTGAGGAGAGAAGTGAGCAGAACAGGAAGCTGACATATTGTGTTGTTTTTTTCATGCTCAAATCCCCATTTCAAATCAAAAGGCCTTGAAAACTCAGCACTTGGTACACTGGGAAGAACTCAGCCAAAATCAATATTTTAAAGTGTGTATGTGCATGTATGTCCACACACACATGTATACACACACATGTGTTTACGTGTGTGCGTATACATATGTATACATATATGTCCATACACACTGTGTGCATGTATACATATATACATATACATGCCGTTTTTGTATTTACAAAAGAAGTCACATATAAACTTAGTGTTTCCATGGGGGCACACGATAAATCTGACCTGTATTTTGATTCAAGGTCCTTAAGAACATTATGTTCAGCACTAATAGTAATTAACATATATTATAGATTGATATATATCATATACATATATACACACATACATTCATCACACTATACACATAACATTTCCTTGTTCCTTACAACAACCCTCTAAGGAAGGCGATATTATTGTTAGTACATCTGCAGATGAGGAAACTGAGGCAGAGAGTTGTAAGAGACTGGCCCAGGAGGTCAACAAGCTGGGGAGTGTTTGAGAAAAGATTCAAACCTAAGTCTTTCTGACCCCAGGGCTCTATCTACTTCATCAAACTGCCTGCTACCTATTCTCAAAGGGTTGCTGTGAGAATTAAATTGCTAACATACAAACTATAGGAATTTTATAAATATCTGCTGTTATTATGTCTGTTACCCTGCTCTATCTCTTAGAAGAAGTTTAGTCAATTCTCATTATCTGTGGGAAGGAAGGAGAACAGAAAAAAGGAGGGAAGGAGGAAGGGAGGGAAGGAAAGAGGTAAGAAGAAAGGAAACGCTAAGTACCTACTATGTGCCAGACACTGCTAAGAGAGCTTTATTAATATTATTTCATTTGATCCTCACAACTCTGGGTAGTATTATTTTACAGATGAGGAAATTGAGGCAAATAAAGGTTAAGTGACTTACCCAGTATCACACAGCTAGTAAGTGTCCAGGGTCAAATTTAAACTCAGGTCTTCCTGACTCCAGGCCTGGCACTCTACTCACTGGACCACCCAGTCAGCTGCCTCTACTACAATTTTTCATCCTGGCCATCCTTTCTACTGTGTAGCAGCTTCACTGCATGACCAGGGGCAAAACACTGTGGCACACTAGAAGAGTTGGTGAATGTGGAGTCAGAGAACAAGGGTTCAACTGCCAGCTCTGCTACTTGCACAGCAACGTTGGGGAAGACATTTAACCCTTGGGCCTGAGGTTTCCTCACGTGTAAGAGTGGGTGTTGGCCCAGATGATCTCTCAGGGGCTGTCCAGCTCTAGGGCTGTTTGATATGATGTTACAGACTCTCCAGATTCTTATAAAGTTAGATTTGGAAGGGACCTTAGAGATTATCTGGTCCACCCACTGATGTTACAGATGAGGAAAGAGGTCTGAAAGTTAAAGGCCTTGCCCAACATTTCTTAAAACAGTTAGCTAGCTAGGATGTGTAGTCATCATTAAAAAGGACATGATGTGATGCAGAGAAACAATTATTCAGGTCATTCTGATCAGGGATCAGGGCACAGAGATAGCTACTACTTCCTACTTCTTCTTCTCTCTCCCATGAAACCAGATATCAAACCCAAGAACCAATTCCACAGTGGTGAGCCACAGCGACAGTCTCACCTGAGTTGATCTTGTCTCCCCAACTAAATTATATTCTCCTAACTGACTCAGGACTCTTTTTCATTCCCCGATAAGGTGGATATTCAACAAATATTTGTTGACTGAGAAAGTGGAAAATAGGGTAGTTCTGCCCAAAGGGCAAAACAACTCCATGTGTATGAAGGAGCAGGATCTAAACTGGATATGGCTGGTTACTGGTGCTCATAAATCTTAGGAGGGAAATGCTATCAATCAATCCTTCATCAGGTATTTACTAAGCAGCTGCTCTCACGTGCCAAGCCTTTTGATGCTGATGAGGGAATATAGAAGCTGAAAGGGAACACAGAACAAATATGAGACCCTCAAGGAATATAGAGAAAGGTCTCCATTAGTATAATGAATCACCACCACCACCCCCCCCCCCGCAAGGTGGTCACATTATTTGGATCAGCGCTGCATATTCCCATTGGGCTAGAACCAATTACGATGTTTTGCATAATTACAACTTCAAATAATGCAAATTCGAGTACATGCAACCACTTTGGAGATTCACTGTTCACACCAATCAGGGCAGATCTGTACAGTTAAGCCGGTGAGAAAATATTAACATACTTACAATGGTAATTAATAACCTATCTGTATAAAAGAAGTTCATAATACTACATGTGATGACAAAAAGAAAAACACAGATGTGCCAAACAACTGGGAAAAAAAACTGAACTATAGTATACAGATGTAATGGAATAGTGCTGCATTACTAGGAATGATGAATAAGGAATTCAGAGCCATGGGAAGACTTGGATGAAATGACACAGTGAAGAAAGAAAAGCCAAAAGAAAAATGACTACAACAGTATAGAATCAAGACAGGTCTAAGAGGAAACAAAATTCAGGTCAAATACATCAGACACCCTCAGTAAAACACTATCATAATTAAAATACTCAGCCTTTCTCTCAATAACAAGAAATAAACAAACAAAAAAATCAAAAAGGGACCAGTGCTATTAAATGTTTTCAGGAAATACACTTCATACAGGAATCCATCTAGATGTTTGTTGAAAGGTGCCTGTGGTGTGAAAACAAAACGTAATTATGATTTTTGAAAAAGATAACTGAGAACATGAGGTACTTTGTGTCCTAGGTCTGGAATAGACATTAACTGTCAGAGGTGTTCAGGGAAGACAGCTAGCTAGGTGGCATAGGAGATAAAGGGCTGGACTTGAAGACAGAAGACCTGAGTTCCAGTCCTGACTCAGACATTTATGGCTGTCTGACCCTTAGCAAATCATTCACTTCCTCTATGTCTTAGTTTCCTAACTGGTAAACTTAGGGAGTTGGACAATCTGGCCTCCAAGGACCCTTCCAGCTAGGTGGCAAAGTGAATGGAGTGCTGGTTCTAGAGTCAAGAAGACTTATCTTTGTGAGTTCAAATCCAGCCTCAGACACTTAATAGCTGTGTGATCTTAGACAAGTCACTTAACCTTGTTTGCCTCAACTATAAAACAAGCTGGAGAAGGAAAGGGCTCTGGAGTGGTTTCTCCAGTATCTTTGCCAAAAAATCCCCAAATGGCATCACAAAGAGCTGGGCACAACTGAAATGACTGAACAGCAACAATAAACTAATACTTGGACCATCTCTCCTCAAAAGGATCCTTCCATTTAAAAATCTATGATCCTATTGGGGTAAAGGTGTTCAGGGATAAGCACATAGAGGTAAACTTCATTTAGACATTTAGGAAGGGTAGTGAAGTATAACAGATAGTGAACTGGCCTCAAAGGCAAAAAAAAAAACAAACAAACAAACAAACAAAAAAGACCTGGGTTCAAATGTTTTCTCTGAAACATAGCATCTTGGTGCCTATGTGATCCTGGGCAAGTGAGTTAACCCTTTCAGTGCTCAGCAACTCTCTAATACCATTAATTTCAGAGAACATATAGACTTACATTGGTAGAGAGAGTTTGTTTATGAAATCATAGTCCCTGTCTCTATCCCTAATCCAGGGAATCAGAAATTCTGCTTGTCATTAATATATAGCCACTAATTCTCCTCCCTTCCCCCTAGTCTTCCATGTCACCCCAGAATTCCTTATTAGTCTAAGAAGCAGTAGGTTCAACATCTTGGTGATTTCCATTGAAGAAGAAGGCAATCAAAGGTCTATGTATGCTATGACAAGGCCATATAAGGGCCAGGTGACTGTGACAACTACATGCATATGCTCTACACATCTGGGCAGATGGGCTAAAAAGAAATAGTCCAACAAAACAGCTCCTTTTCTCACTCTCTCTCTTTGGAAAAAAAAATTTAAAAACAAATTTAAATTTGTTTGAAGAAATGTTTTCTTAATAAAACATTTTTTCCAACACTGTTCCACCCCTCCTTCTTCCTCCTTCCCTCCATCCTTGACTCCCTCCCCACGTTTACTCTTGTGCAATATACCAGGGTAAAATGCTGAGTTAGCTTTGGGCATCCTGCAAAGGAGCTGCCTTTGATGAATACCAAAGCCTGCAGACTTCAATCCCGCTGGTGTGCATGACACCTTTAATAAGTTATTTCCGTGGAAAACCTTAGTAACTCAGTTATGAATCAAGCCTATAAACACCTCTCAGTCATCAAAGCACCCAAAAAAAGAAAGAAAATCTATTACTGTAACTCGGAATACTAACATCTCTCAACAGGTTCCCTCAAACAGCCCAGATTCTGGCTGCAGAAACATTTGAGCTTTTCAAAGGCCTGGTGTCAGCTCTGTCCGGTGCTGAGCAAACCCACCGAAAAAAATTAATTGCCCCAGAGACTGTATGTAGACTTAAAGAGATGAGGAACATAGCCTGTGCTGTGTCTCCCCTAGTAGGATGCTAAAGAGGCCCAAATAAACCCCAGCCACCTTTACTACCTGTGGAGTCCAACCCTGCGGCTCCCAGTTGACAAGCATGTACCATTTCGGCTACTGAGATGAGCCCAGTTTATTGGAAAAGTACCACTCTTTTTCCAATGTTTGTTTTGCTCTCACTCTTCTCTTTTGTTCAGAGCATACAGGCCTGGCACCTTAGAGAAGAAAGGAGAACCAAAAGTATACCCTGCCACTGTGGGCCAGAGCCCGACTTTCCCTGGGACATGGAATGGAAACTAGCTAAATCAACACAGGAAATATTTAGAACTCAAGGAGTGGGTGTGGTGTGATGGGAAGAAGCAGTGGATTGGGAATTTGGAGGACTTGGATTCTAATCCCAACTCCACTAATTACTACCTATATGCCTCAAAGGAAATTAAGCCTCAGTTTCCTCAATTCTAAAATAAGGGAGTCAGGCATCATAATCTCCAACCTCCCTTCCAGCCCTGCAGTCTACAGTCCTATGACTCTTATGTTAATACCAATCCAGTAATCAACTTACAAATGCCATAGTGTTCTGAATACTCTTTAACCAAATCTGGTTTGTCCAAGGCCTTAATAAAAGAATGACAAAAATAACAAAGATGAGAAAGAGAAAAAGGATGGCAATGAATAAAACATCTTTATTTGAATGGAGAGAAAAATAAAAAGTTAAAATAATTATATGATAAATACAGTAAATGTTTTTTAATCTAGTGCTTTTTTGCAATTATTTTTTCATCATAAACCTAGATACATATTTTCCTTTCAAAGATATCTAGTTCAGGGGTATGCCCTATATTTGGACCAACAAAGTATTAAGTTTGTGCTAGGTGCTAAGGAGAACACAAAAGAAACAGAAGATGTAACCCCTGCCTCTGTCCAGGAGGGTAAAGCATTACAGCCAAATTGGGGAGACAAGACACCAGAAAGTTACACTAATAATACAACACAGTTGATAACTCAATCCAAAAGAATTCAACTAGAAATTGATCAGGCACCTACTATGTGTAAGGCAAGGTACCAGGTATAAAAAGTTGGTTGGGTTTTTTTAGTTCCTGCCCTGAAAAAGCATACATTTTGCTAAAAATTTAATGTTAATCTTGATAGTATAAAACACAAAGGCTGAAGTAGTTTGGAGAAGAGACTGGTGAGGCAAAGAACACAAAGGAGTACCCGCTACTTGAAATGAAAATATCTGGATACTCTCAGGCCCTGTCTAAAGTCTAAGGATCTTCCTCACTTGCCTCTTAGACACCAAGAAACAATACTCACTGATGGGGAGCCCTCCCAAAAGCTGATCATTGATGGTGAGGTGAGGCCGCCCCAAAAGGTAAAACTTTCCTTGCAATTCTGTAACATAATAGTTTGCTTCCCACTGAACTTCTCAGTCTGGTGTTCAAAGCCCTCCACAATCTATTCCAAACTTGTCCCTGCAGTAATGATAATAGCTAGCATTTGTACAGTGATAATTTAAAACAAGCATTTATTAAGTACCTACTATGTGCCAGGCACTAAGCTAAGCACTTTACAAAGATCTCATTTGATCCTCACAACAATCATGGGAAGTAGGTGTAGTTACTATCCCCATTTTACAGATGAGGGAACTGAGGCAGAGAAAGATTAAGCAACATGTCCAGGGTTTCACAGCTAGCTAATACACAGTTAAAGGCCAAATTTGAACTGGGGTCTTCCTGACTTCAGGTCCAACAATATCCACTATACCACCAACCTGTATCCCAATTACTACTATCCCCAGCATGAACGCTCTGTTCTGGCTAGATGGGACTCCTCACTACTCCTCAAGCATACTTTCCTTCTCCTGCATCTCTGCACACACTGTTTCCCTTCAAGAGAAATGCCACCCCTCTCCCTTCCCACGTTTGTAGACCCTATCCATCTTTCAAGGCCCTACCCACTTCACAAGGCCTTTCTTGACCACCTCAGCTCCCAATGATACCTCACTGCTCTGGATTCTACTGTCAGCCTAAAACTCCCTTGGCATGCTGCCTACATGGCCTCGCACAATTATAGATTTGTTTATAGAGACAATGTCTCCTGGAATACAAGTTCTATGAGGGCAGGAATTACTTCAGTTATCTTTAGCTTTGCTCAGAATAATAATGATAATGATGATGATGATATCTTTCAATAATTCTGAATTATTGATTAGTGCAGAGTATGTGAGGACATGGTGGGAACAGTGCCAATATAGCATGGTGAAGCTGCAAAACTGTACCATCCACCAAGTAGTTAGTGAGACACAATCTAGTGGCTAGAATCATACAGCAGAAGCTCCCTAGCTTTCATAAACTAACAGATAACAAAGCCCCATCCTACAAATACAAACCTCAAAATATCCCTGAAAATTTGCCAAATAAAGCCATCTAGAGTCACAGCATCATCATAGCCTAAAACCATCGCCCACAATTACCTGGACACAACACTGATCCAGAAAATTTCAGAAAAATCTTTTTAAATAGATGTCACCGTACTAAATGCTCCTAAATCTCCAAGCTAGGTGAATGAAAAGCTTTTGAGGTATGGAAACCTTACAGAAGAAATCAAAACCACGCAGTGATAGGATAGGGTACATACTAGCCCTATTACCCAGTTTGCTACTGGAACATTCCCAAAGATGCCTTCAATGGGCCTACAGAAGACCAGCTTATACCCTCATATTCTCATTTGATTATGAAAAGAAGTTATGTCATGTAAAAGTCCACAGAACATTAAACATAAAAGAATAATAGGCTAGCAACTTGTCCCAGGGCCATTTCTCTGTGAATGCCACCAAAAATAAAGATGAGATCAAGATAAAAAGCAATATGATTTATGTAGTGTTTTAAGGTTCATTAATTCATTTGATCCTCATGAGGTACTTGCTATCATCACTCCCATTTTACAGATGAGAAAATTGAGGCTCAGAAAAGTTCAATGACTTGTCAAGGTTGTATATAGCTAATGTCTGAGACGGCCCAGGTCTCCTTGCCTCCAAGCCTAGTACTCTATTCATTATACTAAATCTATTAATAATGGCTGCTCGCTTAATTAATTACCCTGGCCTAACCCAAACCAGCTTAGCAGACCACCCATCCTAAATGGGATTTATACTACCATTCCATCCTCTGTACAAGTCTCCTAGGTATTAAGCTAGGCAGAAAGGAGTTAAAAGGATATTAGGTACAAATTCTAAGGAGAGTAGCATGGATTATTAAAAGAGAAGCAGTAAGAGTTTGGGGACTTACGGAAAGAAAATTACGGAAATATCCAGGTGCCTGGAAAAGGGAGGAAAACCAATTTTATTTGGGAGAAACTAGTTGGACTACAGACACTCTATTAGATGTTCCTTTCTGTGTCTAGGCCAGGTCTTACTAAGTAGCAGAGGTGCCCCAACCTTGTCTACACTTCTGCAAAGCCTGGCTTTAGATCAGCTGGATTAATATCAGGCAAAGTACCTACAGGCTCTGAGACTCTTCCCCAAATGCAGCAGCCGGTCGGGGGGTGGGGGGGTGGGTAGGCAGGCAGGCAGGCAGGCACGCAGACTAACACCGAGAAGCAAGGGGAAGTGAATGAGGTAAGCCAGCAGTAATAACAAGGCATTCCAGATCTCCTGCTCCTTTCTCTCTCTTACATACACATAAAATAGGAACTCTTAAGAGTCAGGGTTGTCTCTATCCATTCCTCCTGGCCTTATCCCCCTCCTCCTCCTCCCAGTTGGCTTGAATCCAGCCTCTTCCTCATAGAATAAATAAGCCTCTCCTCCAAGGTTTGTCAATCCGTCAACTAGCATTTATTAAGGGCTTACTATGTGCCAGGCACTGTGCTAAGTTCTGGATATCCAAAAAAGGCAAAAGGAATCCCATTCTCAAGGAATTCACAGTCCAAGGGAAAGACAACACTCAAATAGTTATGTACAAACAAGCTACATACAGGATAAACTGGCCATAGTTGTGTGGTGGATAATTCAGGGCAAAAACAGATTTTAGGGAAGTCGTCGGTTGTTTCCATTAATTGTTTTAAATGAGAATCATCAAACACGAGCAGCCGGCCTACTCCAGAGTGCAAATTAGGACATACTTAAAAAAATAAAAATAAAAATCCAGTAGAACATAGATAATGTTAATAGGTGGTTTTCTAAGTCAATAAATATGCAGACTTCCAGTGTCCCTGTGTATGGTTTAATGAGCCCCATTTCTATTTGGGTTTGACATCACTATTAAAAATATATGATAGGCCTTCCTTTTCCCATTTCCTTCTGGGAGTCTGCAGGTAATTATGTGGGTGACATGAGCTTGAGAGGGTGTTTTGTCTAATTACACCACGGAGTTACATAGAATTTAGAGCCAGAGGGAACCTCAGAGATCCCTCTGACCTTATTTTACAGATGAGGAAACTGAGGCCCAGATAGTTGAAGTGGCTTCCTTGAGTGTATAATAACAGAGGCAACATCCAAACTCATCTCTTATGACTCCAAATGCTGTGCTTATGCTTTTGAAGAAAACTGTACAGATATAGCCAGTGGCCAATAATCCAATATTTTAATAACCACTATCCCCCAGTCTCTTTACTTTGGAAAGTATTTTCCAGTTTTCTTCAATGACCTGAGAGAGCTAAGTGATAGCATTAGTGTTTGGAAGCAGGAAAAGATAGAGAGAAAAGAAAGAGGACAAGGGAAAAATAATAGGGAATCTATGTCAATAGCAGAGAGAGCACTGGGACTTCTTGGTGTAAGGAAGACCTAGATTCCAATCCTGCCTTGGACATTTACAAGCTGTCACCTGATGTCTCTGATCTTCAGTTTCCTTATCCACATAACAGGAATACTAATGCCACCTGTATAGTATTTATCTCACCAGTTTGTTCCGAGGTGCAAATAAAATAATATATAGGTTGTCCCAAAAGTCTTAGTACAGTAAAAAAACTATTAAGGCTTTTGCAAATTGGAAAGCACTAGGTAGATAGATGGTAATTCTTATTCCTCTTAGACCCTGTATTTACCACCTCCCACACTAACACACACCTCCCTATACACCCCACCCTCCCCCACTAACACAGGCCCCTTTCTCCTCCAAATATTACCAATGGCTGCCTCTGCTACTGGTGCCATTACCAGCTCCCCATTCTAAGCACCCTGAATGTGTAATCACCAAGGTCTCTTAACTACCATTTCCCGAACTAATAGGGCAATAAGTGTTGGGCTAGGATCACTATTAAATCATGATGGTCGATGGGAAATTGGGCCGACTCAGTGCTGCCCACATCACCTACTGATCGTGTCCACAGAAACACTTGGACCTTCTCTACAACTCACGTGGCTTGCCTCATGGCTGAAAGTCCATCACGATGTGTCACCTCTACAGTCTTAAATTCTCAGTTAGGGAAATGGTCTGTGTTGAGGAGAGATGCCGAGGCCTCCAGCTCTGGCACCTGTAATACTCCATCACGCCTTGCTTGGCATGAGGTACTCCAGGGCCCCGATTTTTTCCTGAGGCTCTACAGCTTGACTCCCGTGCCCTGAGGTTGGCATTGACCCATCCCCCAGAACATCCTTCGAGATTAAAATTAGTTAGAACCTCATCATGGAGCTTCTCTAGCTCTCCTTTTAAAGATTAATTAGTTGTTTGAGCAATGATTCACCTTGTAGTCTGGGAGGGTGGCTTTGATGTCTGCTCCAGACACGGTTACTTTGTTTTTATTAACACAGAAACTTTTAAGATGGGCCGAGGGGGGGCCCTGGCTGCTGCTGCTACAGCCGCTGTTGTTTTGCATTCTGTGGCCCCGCGGTTTTGCTCTGTCTGGCTCACCAGGTCTCATTTAAAGGTTTACTGGAGTGCTGTGGGTCTCTGGGAAAGGGGAGGCTGGGGAAACGTCCCACGAATATCGAGAATTATTTTCAAAAAGTAAACTGGAAAATAGATGTGTGCTTGCTTCCCTTTGGCAGGCGAAGGCTATAGAGGGAAAATGTTTAATATAAAAACATCTGACAAAGTACCTTCAGGATGTATTTTCTGCATCAAGGAAGTAGCTCTTGGCAACAGACTCTCAAACTTGACAAGAAAACTTTCTAGCGAAGCCCTGATTGTTATAGACTGCTCTGAGCAAAGCATGCCAGAAAACCTGAAGTCAGAATGGAAGAGAAGAAAGGGAGCAAAGCAAGTCCGGAGGGTCAGATGGTTATGATTAAGTTGGATGCAACCAAATGCATTTTCTGGAATTTCAGGTCTCCTTAAAAAAAAAAACAAAAAAACCTGTTGGGTTCCCTGTGACAACTCATGCAGCAAGTTGCTGAGGAATGATGGGGATCCAGATAGGTGAGTTGCTAGTTTTCTCCCAACTTGGAGTGAAGTAAATGCCAGCAGAAACGGGGTGAGGTGGCTATCTCAGGGCTACAATTAGGCCAGGAAGCTCCAACCTCACACACTGGAAGGGGCTCCGAGCTGTGTCTTTAGCTTTCTTCTTAGCATCACCAAAGCAGCCTTCACTTTTCAGATGGGCATGGACACCCATCTCCTGATCCCCAGGTTTCATCCCTTCGTATATCTGTGTCTGTCTCTGTCTCAGAGGAGGGAATGGTCTGCCATCAGTCATATCCTCAAAATGGTGTGCTGTATCCTAATGGGGAGGGGGGCCATCCAAAAGAGAGACAGACAGACAGAGAAAGAGAGAGACAGAGAGAGGCAGGCAGGCAAATAGACAGACAGACACTTGGGGAGGTGGAAGCAATCAGGAATGACTCCAGAAGCCACTCCTTTGGAAATTGTGGACTTCCCTCAAGTATTTGAGATGGAAACCTGAAAGTCAGGTTTATACTTGGATTTAAAAAAAACACGCTCTGGTTCTTACTAGAGCCTTTCAGAGAAAGAGAAATCGAGTCCACTGCACCTCTCAGAAAGGCAACCACCTATGAAGACTTTCCACCCTGCTCTAATTCACAGTCACCTCTCCCTCTCCGAAATCAAAGCACTGAACAGCAGGATCAGCACCACCACTAACAACAACTAACATTTACTATACGGCTACTATCTGCTGGGCAATTACTATATTATTCGTTTGTTAAAGGATCAAATAATGCCTCGTGCCAACTCTTATATTCTGGGCCTTAGTGAAAAGTGGAAGAAGAGTTAAACCCAGATAATCTTTAAGGTCCTTTCCAGACCTAATAGCCTATGATCTTGTTTAAATCTGCACAGACTTGGGATAGAATCAGAAATCACTAGACCAAAGGGACCTTGGAACTTACACAGTCCAGTTAAAGAAACCAGTGGGGTCTGTGACTTGTTATACATAACCCAGAAAGATGACAGTTTGTAAAGTGAATAACACTCAAAAGGTAATCAATGCAGGGTGCATGGTGGCCTTCAGCAGGCTACAATACAGAACAAATTAGGAATTAGGAACAAAGAAATGTCTAATAAAAACATGGGGGCTCATCACATAGAGAGAGATAATTGGAAGACAGCAGACAGTCCACATGTTTCATTGGGAAGACTCAGAACGGCAAGAGAAATGAAGGAAGGCTCCTAGCGCATTGGGTGGACTCCTGGTGAACTGATGGGAGGACATGGACAAGTCTCTCACACTCACAGCATCCTCAGAAGAGAGGGATGGGGAAAAGGCTATTCCCTGGAGGCCATGATGGAGGGGCTGATACGTTATTAATGCAGGGAACATTCGCATGGATCCTGAAAATATTTCAAGAACCCCATCTATCGATGTGAATCATCTCTAAGCTTCATTCTCTTTAGCTGTATTTCTATAGATCTCTCCCTATTTTTCCCTCCATCTCTCTCTAGAACGGTGTGTGTGTGTCCCCCTTTCTTATCTGCACAGGGTTTACTGCAGCATCAACTAAGAAATGTTAGACATTGCATAATTGAGTGTCCTCAAGGCCTAACATTACGTCTCACAACTAAGGGGTACTTAATAAATGCTTTTTTGAATGGGGAAACAAAAAAAAGAAATGACCAACAACCACTTGTCTGTCAATTTCTCTGCCCCTTCCCCCTACATCCCTCATTTCTATCCATATTTATCTATCTCCTGCACGGAGTTTACAGTTGTCTGGATTAAGAAATAGGTAATAAACAGGCATAAAATGGGATATAAGACATGTTTCGAGTGACTCATTGCTTCTCATCAACCACAAGCCCCCCTCCCTCTAGCTGACATCCAGCATTGATGCCACCATGGCTCCCCAGGAACAGAGATGCACAAGGACCCCAAAAAGGATTTAGGGTCCCCAAGACTATACCACCTACAGACTGAAAGAGTATTGGGCTTAGTGTCTAGAGAACTGAATTCTAATACTGGCTCTGTCACTAAGGAAAAAGCCATAACCAAGTCTTAGGTTCTTCATCTACAGAATGGGAGAGGAAGGGGGGGTTTTGGACTAAATGACCTCTGAGGATCTTTCCAGAACTGATATTCTGGGTCTAAGATGCAAAGCCCTAACACTCAGCCCTATCCTCACATGTACCCATAGGACCCTGCCAGGCTACTTTATCACATTTTAGACTTAAGTGTCCACAGCTCAGGCCCCCATGTTTCAAACACTCTTGGCCCTAGCAAAGTTAAACACTCAGTCTCAGCCAGGAAAACCAGCCCAAAGCCCCAAAGCAATCAGACTACAGACAAATGCAAAATTGAAAAAAAATGAAAAAAGCCTTCCCACAGACACTGATAACTTATCTTTCAGAGTGTGAGATTCACTATCTTGAGGGCACTGGGAAGGGGATGAGGGAGGAGAAGGAATGATAACAGAGGCTTTTCCAACCTTGAGCTGCTTCATACAATTTGTTAGGTCTGGGATTAAAATACCAGAAGGTCTGAGGTCAGACTCATTGCTGTTGGCAACATCTGGGGACTCCTGCCTTAGCTTACTCTCAGGGAAGGCTTGTCTGCTGACCCTGGGAGAGCACAGCTGGAACCTGATGGCTGCCGGCCATTCAGGATACGCCCCACCTCCTCTAACCCTCATCATACCTCTGCTTCCCCTATTGTTTCATGCTACAACACTCGAGGTGCACAGAAGAACAATGTGAATGACCAAGTTAAGATGTTGTGCCACTGCAAGAGGAAAAAGGCCACAAGAGTCCACGGCTCTTAGAGCAGAAGTCAGCAAACTCCAGCCGGAGACTCGCCAAGCTAAGAATGGTTTTTAAATTTTTTAAATATGATAAAACTTTATTTATTAGTGGCTTAGTGCTGTCTTAGAGCTAAAAGAGACCAAAAAACCCATCTAATCCAACTCTTTTGTTTTACAAATTTAGAAACTGAAACTCCTAAGGGGAGAAATTACTTGATTAAGTTCATTGAGTTAGGCAGCTAATAATAACAATCATAATAATAACAAATAATAATTATGACAACAGTAATAGCATGTATATAGTGCTTTGAAGTTTACAAAGTGCTTTACACATGCTAACTCATTTGATCCTCACAACAACTTTGTGAGGTGGATACTACTATTATCCTCATTTTCCAGATGTCAGGACACTGAGGCAACTTGTGTTGGGTCACACAGCTAGTATCTGGAACAGGATTTGAACTCATGTCTTCCTGCTTCTAAGTCTTTAGATTCAATCTAATGTCATGATCTTTCCATTCCACAACACCACTTTGTCAGCTCCCTATAAGTCTGAGCAGAAAACCAAGAGAAATGAGCTCCGTGGAATTGTCTCCATGTGGAAACTTCCTGGGTGATGAAGTCTGTATGACAGTTAAACTACTGGCCACAAGGGTTCTTGGACGCCTGCTAATTTACAGATGAGGAAGTTGAGGTACAAAGAAGGTTAAAGTTACTGAATTTGCCCAAAGTAGCCCAGGCAGTAAATGGAAGAGGTGGGATTGGAAACCAGGTCTTCTGACTCTAATTCCATTATCCCATATGCGAGGCAGCAAGAACTAGCTCATCATTAGAACCAAGTATCTCAAATAAGGGGGGATGATTGAATCAATGTCTAAGAAATGGTCCTTATCAATAGAGAGAAAGACAAATACAACTTTTTATCATTTTTCTTCTATGCTTCACACCTTGCCCTGGCACAGAAAGGTACAAGTTTTTCTTCTGAGAGGCTTACCTTACCTGATTACTAAGAGATCTCTTTCCAATTAAGAAAGTCGGCAACCTATGGGCATGCACGCCCTCAAAGAGGTATGAAGGCTGCCAGATGTTATTCAATCCCTCCTCTATATCCTTGTGACAGTCACCCACCCTCTACCCCACAAGACCAGTAGAAGATGCTCACTCCTGGCACATCAGAAGAATAAGGGTCACCACATGGAGATATTCACCTCCATGACAGTGCTCCAACAAATGGAAGGGTTCCAAAATGGAATGGGATGTCTTGTGAAGCAGCAAGTTCCCCATCACTCATCACTAGAGGTATTTTATGTAAAGGCTGGCTGACTGCAGGTCAAGGACACCATAGAGGGGATTCAGCCAACTGGGAAGTAAGCTAGATTCTATCCATAATTCTATGAATTTGGAACCTAGAATCATGGAACTATAAAATCACAGCTTCAAAGAATTCCAAATGAATGGCATTGCTCATCTGACTTAAATCAGATCTAAATCATACATCCAACACCAGCAGTTCAATAGTGAACAGAATATAAGGAGTGAATTAGCAGTCACCTAGTCAAGTTTTTCCATTCCTTTTTTTCCTATACTTAAAAATATTTTCTTTAAAAAAATATGCTTTATTTTATCATAGAGTATTAACACAGGAAGTCTCTGGGTGTCACAATTTCTTTATATTATAGTAAAGAAATCAATGAAGCCCTGATTTTAAATGGACAACTTCTTTGCTGCCTCATTACTGAGGTCATTATGTCTCTGCTGAGACCCTTCATTTAAAAGGCTGCTCGCTGAACCCTGCTCTAACCAGTAACTGAGAATCTACATTCTAGATCTCTAAGGAAAACTTTTTCAAAGGGCAAACCTCATCACCAACCCCTGTCTCCAGCACACTGTGTTTTCTAGAGGAACCCCCTGTTTGGTGGAATCAGAGGAGGAAAGAATGTCTGAGGGTTATTTGGATGGCCTCATTACACCCTTAATTCAAAATGTCTTTTTCTAGGTCCGTGAAATCTGAATGAATAAGGTTCTACTTTGTTGGATACTGGCTCTGAGAAAAGTCTAATGAAACCTTGGACAAAGAAAGCTAACCAAAAACAAAAGAACCAATGGCATGAAGTCCTATTTCCACCCATTTGCAATGTCTGCTAGCTGCTTCATTAGAAGCCTTTCCCCCAGTGAGCCCAGCAAAGTCTGCATTCCAAGATCATGGAGATAACCTTTGCCTTTCCCTCTCCCCTCACCCCACCTCCATCCCCACCCCTTCGTTCCTGGCCTTTCTAACTTCCTAGCTACAGAAACACCAACTAAACTAGCAACGTGTGAAGAATGGATCTCTTTGTTAGCCAGGAATTGCAATTTTGTGGTTTTAAGAAGGGAAAGTTTTTTTTTCCCCCTTGATCAAAGCAAAAGTAAAAAATAGCAGAGGCTTGCTGCAAGATCCAAAATTCGTCTTATTTTTGGAACAGGAGACAATTTCTTAGATACACAGAGGAGGAAAGGAGACAGTGAGGCCCACGTTTTATGTCCTGTACCTACCACACTTATCAGTGGAGATTAGGCCCCAGATCAAAACTGGAAATAGGAAAGTCAGCACAAGCCTCATCAAAGAATTCTGACTTGGCCCAGGAACTCAGGGCCCACCCCTTATCTGGGGTAACTCCTGTGGGTACGCCGCCTAGATCTTTAACTCTGAATATTAGAGAAATATTTAAAGAACCCAACTCTGTTTCTGAGTGAGATTTCTGAGCATTTAGAATATGGGAGTTGCAAGAAAAGGAGAAAAAGCAGCTTTTTTTCAGTCTACATTTAGTCACATATTGTCACTCTATACTCCAAGTTCACACACACACACACACACTTTTAAATCAGCCTCTCCTGAAGAGGCTCAGTCATACCACCCCCTTTCATCATACGGCCAGTATAAGGAGCCAAATACTCCAACTGCCCAGGCAGAGAAAAGTGTGTTTCTGGACCCTCTCCTCCCCCACTCCTCCATCAGGGGTACACACCCACCCCTTCCCTTAATGACAATTAACAAGTGTCAACAAAGCTGCACACACCTCAGGGAAAATGTTTGGGCCACTGTGCCCTAGGAACCTTATTAGCAATTGCCAACTGACACTAGCCCCCAACGTCTGTGACCAACTGCAGTCAGGGACAATGGACAAACTGATCAGGCACCAGAGAGTACCCCACCCAGAGAGTAGCACATCCCTAAATCTAATACCCAGCTAAGTGGACGCTTGTTGACCAAGTGTGCTTAAGTCTGACAAGGTGCTGGGACCCCGAGAATACCATGGCAGAATTGCCTGGAATGAATTCAAACACTCAAGCCTTCTCTTAGTCAAGTGGCAAAAAGTTTATTGTAATGCTTTAGCAAAAGCAGGCAAGGGTCCTTAGGGACCCTGTAACAGAGTGAGGATGGTGCTGGTGCTTATATGGAAAAGGGGCATGGAAAAGGAATGCCAGGGATACTAATGAGGTAATCGAGGGGTCCAGGTGTCTTTGGGAGCCATGGATGGGAAAGTGTAGGGAGTATAACAGGCATGGAGGGAGCTGTCAAGAGGCACGGACCTTGGGGATCTGGCAGGAGGGAGAGTCCTTGGGCCATCCAAAGACAAAAATCCTTGGGCCAGGCAGCCCAAACCTCGTCAAATCTATGTAGTCTGTGGGTACACCTCCAGGTACTGAACAGCCATCAGGAAGCCCCTGACACCTCACAAACATTGCTATAATTTACATAGACTCTCCTTCCCCTGCTCCCCAACCCCTCATGCATGGAGTCACCCTGCCACTCAAAGGGGTGACTACTAAGGGCTGCAACTGTGCTCTCCTTAGCAACTGCAACTCCCAGCAACGACGCTGACAAATTCTAAGATCACAAACTTTCCACACTCTGTGAAGTATGGCCTGAATTGCTAAATGGGGCAAAGAATATATGATGGTACCTCACAGACATAGTGACAGAAAGCGTAAGGCACCATGGGGTGGGGGTGGGGAGTGGGGGAGAAGGGGGAGGCCTCTCTGCCACCCATCTATGAAGGAAAAGGGTGGGTGGGGGATCAAGCACGTATTAACAGCTACTACATGCCAAGCACCGTGCTAAGCTCTTTACAAATACTACCTCATTTGACCTTCACAACAATCCTGGGAGGTGGGTACTACTTTTATCCTCATTTTACAGTTGAGGAAACTGAGGTACAGAGATTAAATGTTTGAGACCAGATTTTCACTATGATAGCTTCTAATTGGTACTCTTTCTTTCCCTTTCTTCTCCCATCTGCCTATAATCATAAGCTGATCTCCCCCAACAATTAAAAAAAATTCTCTGCTACCATCCCACATTTTTCCTCCCCTTCACTCACAAAATGCTTCTAAGAACTCTAACCCTAAAACCTCTACCTCTTCAGCGCCCACTTGCCATCTGGCTCCTGTCTGTTCTCTCAAAGGTCATAGATGATCTCCTAATTGCCTAATTCAATGCCCTTTTAAAAAAATCTCATCCTCCTAGGGCCTTCCTGAAGCATCTGACATCACTATCCACCCACTCCCCTTCTGCATGCTCCCTCCTGTGGCTTCTAACACACACACTCTCCTGGTCCTGCCCCTCAATGCTCCCCCTGTAATTCCTCAACCTTTTCCCAACCCCTCAAGTGGGTTATTCTCCCAACATTCTGTCCTTCTTCCTCTTTTCTTTCCCTTCAGCAATTCTCACGGCTTCAACTCTACACAGATGATAAATGACTCCTAATTTGATACCTCCGACCACTAATCTCTCCCCCAAGCTGTAGACCCAGAGTGGCACAGTGCAATCTCAGCTCTGCCACTTATCACCTACATGCTTAGCCTCTTTAGGCCTCAGTTTCCTCATCCGCACAATGAGGAACTTGAACTACGAGATATCTCAGGTACTTTCTGGATCTACATCCATGCTCCTGTGAAAAGGTCAACTACACTTGGATTTCCCACAAGCACCTCAAACTCAACTTTAGTATCTTCCTCTAAGAACTTGTCTTCAACTTTTAATTTCACTAGTCCTATTCTCTGGCTGACACTGTTGTTCATCCTGTGTTTGAAGCCCTGGAATTATTTCTGACTCTTCTCTCCTCTCACACCAATCTCACACCAAGTCCCACTGATCACTCTTCCATAAAAGGCATCTGTAAATGATGTCAGGTAAATATGATCTAATTTCCCATTTCAATGAGCCTGTGATTCAGCCAGCACATTGTCTTTCACATTCCTGCCTCTTCTATTCCTACTGCTACCCCTAGTGTGGGATTGTACCACTTGCCTGGAGTCTTCTGAGAGCCCCCTAGGGCCAAGAGAAAGACAATATTAACAAGTGGTATATGGCTGGGGGTGAGACGAGTAAAAGATCTCATGTAGAAAGTAGCTCCTGAACTGACAGGAAGATGCTGTGTACATCCAGAAAGAGAACTGATAAACAGAAGTATATACAGAATGATTTTTCATGTATATACATATTTGTTTCTAATGGTAGCCATTTCTAGAGTGGGAGGAGGGAAGGGAAAAAAAAGAAAAAAATAAGTTTATATAACTTTATTATACATATAAAAGGAATAGCAAGTTGTACATAACAGATTTGCAGTTTCACGTACAATCACCTTTTTAATTATACTGTATCACGGAAATGCTAGTTTTAGACCTTAAATTAAAAACTGAATAAATTAAAAAAAAAAGTAGCTCCTCAACTGTTCCTTGAAAGAAACTTAAGAATTTCCAAAAGGAAGATGAGAGAAGAGCACCACATCCATGGCAAATAACCTGTACCATGTCCAAAGGTGAGGACGCGGGAGACCCAATGTCATGTACAGGGAACAACTAGTGGTCAGGTATTAATGCAATGGAGAGGATTTGAAAGGAAGTGAAATAAGACTGGAAAGAGAAATGGTTGCCAGATTTTGTGGGGGGGGGGGGGGGGGGGGGGGGGTCTTAAGAGCCAAACTAAGGCTTTTTTTCTACCTAAAGGCCACAAGGAGCCAACGAAGACTGCTGAATAGAGAATGACATGGTCAGACCTGTGCTTCATCACTTTGAGTATCATTTTGGCAGTTGTTTGGAAGATGGACTGGAGAGGGGAAAGGCTAGAAGTAGGGAGACCAACTAGAAGGTTACTACTTTAGTCCAGGCAGAAAGTGAGGAGGGTTAAACTAGGCTGTAGAAGTAAAAATAAGGGAAAGGAGAAAAGAGGTGTTTGTGGAAATCGAATCAATGAGACTTGGCAACTAAACGGAATACAGGGGTGAGGGAGAGAAAAGAAGCAAAGGGGATTCCAGGGCTGTGAATCTGTGCATTTAGATGGATTCCAGGTACCACCAAGAAATATCAGGAAGTCTGGAGGATGGATGGGTTTAAGAAGAAAGTTCTGTTTTAGCCATTTTGGGGTGACATGTTGACAGGACACCTAGATGATGACAGGCAGCAAGCTGCTGGAAATAGAGGCCTAGTCTCCAGAGATAGCTAGAATTTGGGTGATGCCCTCACTTAATGGGCAGGAAGGAGATGATGACCCAGCAACAAAGCCTGAAGAGGAGGAGAGAGAACCAAGACAGAGCAACATCAAAGATGCCAAGGGAGGAGGGGGATGTTAGCCAATGTCAAAAGCTGCAGAGGTCAAGAAGAACGAAGACCAAAAAGAAAAAAGACACGAGGATTTATCCAAGTATCACAAGGGTACCAAATGGCAGAGTTGAGATTTGAATCCAGATCCTGACTCTAAATCCACTGTCTCCCCAATTGTTGGTGACCTGGGGCACAATGGTTTCAGTCTCCAGGAGGTTGCAAGGAGTGTAGAAGTGAGTGAGAGCCAAGAAAATGGAGGCATATACAGAAAATGCTTTTCTAGGAGTTTCTGAAAGGGGACTGGGGGAGGGCAGGAATACAGGTTGATAATCTGAGAAGAAGAGGGCAGGACCAACTGTTTTTTCTTTTTTTTCCTTTTTCCTTTTAAGGGATCAGGGCGTTTGGGCATATTTACAGGTAACAGGGATGGAATCAGAGATTGAAGATTAGAGAAAAAGAAAGAATGAATGAGGGGACATATTTTAGACAGTTAGGACGGGATATCAAAAGAAGAGGGATGGCTCCAATAAACAGGAGGGCCACTTTTTCATGAGAGACTAGAGCAAAGGAGGAAAGAATAGAAGACACATAGGGGAGGTTTTAAGGTCTGGCCAAGAAGAGGAAGAACTTAAAATGGATGGAATTTTCTCTGTGGTCTAGGGGGTCCTCTGCTGATATGTATCAGAGAGGTCACGGTTTAAGGAGAGAAGGTTTGGAGTCCCTGTCGTGGAGAATGGGACAGAGTCCATCAGGGAAGAATAAAAGGAGATCTCAGTTGAGATCAGATAACATAAATCTGTAGTTAACCCAGTCATTGGCATTCAACACCACTTGAGGAAAAGAACAGTTGGATAGCAGGGACAATTCAGCTGGGGCTAGGCAAACCTTGATTGATAAGAGGGGAAGAGGCTAGGAATTCACACCTAGCTAATGGGATTGGGTTGAACTGATCATCAATAGGGTTAAGACTATGAAGATAGGGACGATAGGCCAGAGCAGGAGTGGTCAACGGGCAAGACTGAGAGTGCTGGAACTGTGAGGTCACAGTGAATATAAAGAAGAAAGGCAAAAGGAGTGTGTTATTGAGGATGGAAGGTGATGGCCCAAGAGATGAATTATCAATCTTGGAGAGATCTAATCATGTCATTCCAATGACTCAAAACTCTTCAATAGCTCCCACACATCTACCAAGTAAAATTCAAATTTAGCATTCAAGGCCCTCCACAATCTGGCACCACTTGATTTTTCAATCTCTTCCCTACACCTAGAATTCCACTCCCTTCGAGGGAGAATGGAATTTGTACAGTCAAGGTCAAAACTACTTTCATAAGAATACTGATAATAGTATTCTAATAACAGGTATAACTGAAATAAACAAAAAGCTCTTCATTGTGTCCCCAATAATTGTTAAAGGGTCCTGAAACCAAGGCACAGATGCTAAATAAATGTTTGCTGACTTGAACTATATAACATATGTTAAATTGACTACCCTCTTCCAAATGAGGGTCCTTCAAATATCTCTAATACTACCCCTAATGTTTAGCAGGAGGGTTAAACAGTCAACAATCATTTAATAAGAGCCCACTATGTGCCGAGGCCCTATGCTAGGTGATAGGGGTACAAATATAAAGACCTAAACATGCACTGCCTTCAAGAAGCTTACTTTCTAATACAGAAAACAACCAGAATAGATATAAGTATATACTTACATATGTACTATATATGTGTGTGTGTATATATACATACACACACATATATACATACACTTATACTGTAAATATAAAGTAGTTACATGCAAATAAGTTTGGGTGTGAGTGCACACACCCACACCAAACCAAAATGGAATAAGCATTCTTAGCCCTTGATTTCTTTCTCCTAGACGCTCATAACATAGAAAAGTGTTGATTTCCACCATGAATCTGTGTGATGTATGTCCTATGTCTACTGTCATTAAATAATATTAAAGGCTCTGGTCAAAACTAGATGAATTGGGGCCCTGGGGAGGAAGGCCCTGAGTAATGATTAAACCTGTCAATCAGTCTAACAGGGAAGGCTGAGAATGTGGAGACTTAGAAAAAGGGGTTAGCAACCTCCAAAAAGAGGCTTCCATACTAATGACCCTTATTCTTCTGGAACAACAATACATGCCAACAAGGCCCAACGTGAAGCTCTCCCCAACCCTGTCAGAAATGTCTCTCTCCCACCTCTAGGTTACACTAATTAAATGGTATTTAGAGTTAATAAGCTCCTCCTTTCAATTGCATAACTCTAACCTACCTTTCGAGTCTTACCTCACACTTTTCCCCCTGACATTCCAACCAAATTAGACTCTACACCCCAAACATCATTCCCTTTGCCTGGAATGAAGAAACTCTACCTGTCCATCCCTTCAAAGCCCAACTCAAATTTCTCCTCCTCCATAAAACCTTATCTGGCCATCTCCATCCCTCAGAAGTAATCTTTCCCTCCCATGATCTTGTCCAAACCTTGTTCCATTTCCTTTATCCACTTATCTCTTTCCCTTCAATATTCTAGTTTAGCAATTTATGTGCCAATTTGAGCTCCTCTGTTAGAGACTAAGCTCCTTTCAGAATAGGGCACTATCTAATTTATTTCTCAGGACTTCAAGAGTTGAATAAATTTCTATGCCTATAAGCCTATCAATCATTCACACTTTAGAATGAATTACTTTAATCAGATGACAGCAGGATTTTCTACCAAGTTTAGCTAATAAACTAAGAAAATGAGAACTTGGCAAAGAAAAGGACAATTTTGGAGTATAAGGCATTCTGGAGTTGGGGGGAGGCCTGGGAGAAGTAAACTGGAAGGTGGGAGGGTAGTACCACAGACTATTGACAAAGAAGGGACACCATGGTCTAATGATAGATGTGAGTCATTGAACAAGAGAAGAGTGGAGGTAAAGTGAGAGGGGCAGCTAGGTGGTTCAGTAGCTAGAGCTCCAGCCTTGGAGTCAGGAGGACCTGAGTTCAAATCCGGCCTCAGACACTTGACACTTACTATCTGTGTGACCCTGGGCAAGTCACTAAACCCCAGGCAAGTCATTTAACCCCGAGTGCCTAGCCCCCCCCAAAAAAACAAACAAAATAAATAAATAAAAAACAAAAAAAATAAGAAGACATGAGAGACAAACTTTCTCATACCTCTATGATTTTGCTTAGGACCCCAAAAAAGGCAGCCCCCACGCCAGGTATCACTGCAGGGCATCTCCCTCTGTTGTGTACACCGCTGCCTCTGCCTACAGGATGTCAGTGCTGCCTGCCTTTGACCTGTGGATATGTCTAAATACTCCTTCAATCCCAAAATGGGTCTTAGCCACACCAACAGGAAAGCTGAGCTCAGACATTGGAGCCTCGCTAAAAATAGAAAGCTCTGTAACCGTTGCTGGTCTTTTCATTGTACGAGGTAAACACCGGTGGTGACTAATCTCAACGTGAAGCGCTCTTGGGTGCAGTGGTGAGGCCAACCCTCATGCCCATCTAAAGTACACAAAGGGAGTCCTGGGCTGATAACTGGGCCCAATAGGTGAGCCACGAGTCATCAGCCAGGGAAGGCAAAGGATGGTCCAAGCCTGCAGGCCAGCAAACGAAGTTGCTTTATCCAACTGCCAAAGCAGAATTCTCAACTGTTAGCTGGCATCCTAGGGAGACACCAGCTAACCTACCATCACTCAGAGCTGGGACACAGTGCCAAGAAGAGGGCCTACTCTGTGATTAAGTGCCAACTCCAACAGTGAAACACATCAAGGAAACCCTCAAGCATTGGTGGCACAGTGGGCAGAGTTCTGGGCGGAAGATCTGAGTTCAACAAGTCACTTAACCTGTCTGCCTCAGTTTTCTCAACTGTCAAATGGGGATAATAATAGCACCTACCTCCCAGAGTTGTAAGTATCAAATGATATTATTTGTAAAGTGCTTAGCATAGTGTCTGGCATACAATAGGCACTATATAAATGCTAGCTATTTATTATTATTATTTCCTTTATTCCTGAGGACCATGGATGACAGTGCCAAAAACCCAACGCCACTTTTGAGATAGGGAGAATGCTACATGTACTAAATCAGTCTAGATAATTCCCTTTGTACACCTGCCACATACAACTGGCTAAAGGCTTTTTGATGAAGATGACAAGGCTGTTTACACACATGTGCAACATCTATGAGGCCCAAGTGTCTGGCAGTTGACACGTTCCTGGAGAGTTAAATCGACACAACACAGCAATGAATGCCCAACCCAAAGACAAACCCTACAACTGACCCTGCCAAGATCAATACTCCATGAACCTCCCAGGCCACCTGTTATCCCAGAGGATGACCTACTTCTCCAAGAGTACTAGTCCAACCTCAGCTCAACTGGTCATAGAGACAATGGCCCCACTTGGCCACATGTAGGCTGGTTGAAGTGAGAGGCCATATAGTCAGTGCTACCTTGTTGGCTATGTGACTTAATCTCTCTGGGCCTCAGTTGCCAAATCAGTAAAATGAGGAGACTGGATAAGATTATCTCTAACATCACTTCCAGGTCTAGAATTAAGATCCTATAACCTTTGTTGCCCTTATAACAACCCAGAGACTATCTTAGATTGCTCTGTGTGTGTATGTGTGAGATACAGAGAGAGAGAAAAGAGGAATAGCACAAAATTAAGTGCAATGCCATTTAATTAGATATATATTTTAGGTTTGGATTGGATATAAATTAATGTTCATAAATAAAAACCTTAATTAAGTCAGAAGTGCCTTTCACAAGCCTTTCTCAAATGCAAAAAAAATAAAAATAAAAAAGGATGGCTTGCCTGTTTATCTTCTTGTAATTATCCTGCCCACTTTCTAGGGGGAGAAGCTAATGGGCAAGAGAATCCCCTAGGCTGCAGAAGGTCTAGAAAATCTAACAAAAATGGACTTTGCTGTATGATTTTTTTGGAGGACACTTGGACTTTAAGGAGGTAAAAGAGGAGGGTAGAGTATCAATGGACAGAAAGAGACAGGGATCTCTTCCAAGCAAGCCACCAAACACAGAAGCATGCATAGAGTTAACATCTGCTGTCATTTCTCTACTTGGATTTGCTACACCAAGGCTTCAAACCTATCAGCAGACTGCCACTGAAAACAAAATCGCCACTGCAAGTTATTTTCCCAGCTCAACATCTCTTTCCCTTTTGCCCCATACAGACACTTCCACTAGCATGAGAATCCTACTCCCACAGCTCAGCCTTTCACCTCAAGCCCTAACTTTTCTTGATGCAGAAATTTTAATGAAACCTTCAATACCACTGTGATGGAACATGATGACATGTACTAAGCCAACTTGCCTTTTCTCACTCATGCCCTGAGTTATTCCTAAGCTTCTCCAATGTTCCTCTTGCCAGTACCCATCTCCCAATTCTTAAATTAGTAATATGGTGGTCTTCTACACTTGCAATTCCTTCTGTAGGGCCTGAGTCAGTCCTTCTGACTTTTCAGGGCCTATCTGATACACATGAAATCCTTTACCACAGAGGGCGGTCATTGAGTCATTGGTCAAGAAAAGTTTCTGTGTTCCTTTTTCTTCTAAGATGGTGGGTGAAAGGAACTAACAGCTAAAATGAAGGGGTAGGGTGTGTGTGTGTGTGTGTGTGTGTGTGTGTGTGTGTGTGTGTGTGTG